>NC_028457.1:16099577-16390425 GCF_000263155.2 Setaria italica | reverse complement strand
CTCAATGAAAGAGAAACAACAACATCAAAGCCTTTTAGTCGCAAGCAAGTTAGACGTATCCCTCTTTATTGAGTACTGAGATGACTTGCTCTAATGGAGCCAGCAGTTCATAAGTATTTATAATACTTGCTTAATGGGCCAGCAGTTCAGATTGGGCCACGCGCATCCAACAGTTGGCTCTACTCTTTTCAACATCAAATCTGAGGACCAGCATCGACAAGAGTCAGAAGTCAGCCCGAACGTTGAGGAGTATTGCCACTTCGGCCTGGTTTGGTTTCTCCACTTATATAATGGATTTTATAAATAGTCTACATTTAATACTCCTAATTAGTATCTAAATGTGACGGGTGCTAAAAAAAGTGGAGAAACCAAACCAGGCCGAAGTGGCAATACTCCTCAACGTTCGGGCTGACTTCTGACTCTTGTCGATGCTGGTCCTCAGATTTGATGTTGAAAAGAGTAGAGCCAACTGTTGGATGCGCGTGGCCCAATCTGAACTGCTGGCCCATTAAGCAAGTATTATAAATACTTATGAACTGCTGGCCCATTAAGCAAGTATTATAAATACTTAATCACCAGCCACAAGTTTTTTTAACCCTACTCACTTTTCCCACCTGCTGCCGCATACACCAAGACCTGGTGCGCCACCGCACGCACCAGGAACTGGTGCGCCGCCGCTGCTGCTCTCACACGCAAGTAGGGCGCTATTGCAGTCTTTTCTCCCGGACCCAAGGTTGATCGCAGGAATCTTCGAGTACGTGCTGTGGAGTGCTAGCACGCTCCGGTTCGTCATCTCATCCTGTAATGTGGACTGCCATAGAGGTGTCATTTGGTTGCGCACTTCGTTAGATTGTACGACTACTTCCTCAACGTCAATTGGATCAACCACTTGCGCTTCATTAAGACTTCCGCTGTGACGCACGACGAGCGAAGGTATAATCTATGATCATCTACTCGCAAGTGATCATGTTTACGCGGTTATTTTTGTGTGGTAACGAGTAGAAAACCGCATTTTCTAACAATGGTACCAGGGTTGTGCTTGTGTTGTTTTGATCTAGATTAAAAACTTTTCATGGTTGGTTGTAGATAAAATCGTTTTGGGGAATAGCGTTACGCGCGAATCAGACTGTATTACTCCGTTCTTGCTTCCTCATTATGTGACCGGCTAACTGGCCGTCTTTACAACAGCGTGCGAGCGTCGCGCGGTTGACCACGAGGTTGTGAGTTCGTGTAGCGAAGCAATCGATACGCGGCGTGAACGGCTATGTCAGTTAGAACGGCATGTGTGTTAGCTTGCTGGCATCATGCGAAAAATCTGTTCTATCCGTTATCGGCTGACGGGACCAGATAGTATTTTTTTAAAAAAAACGGGAGGGGGACGCGTTGCATCGTTCGTAGAAACGCCTAACTCGTTTTTGCTGAGAATGATGTGATGGTATGGCCTCAAAATCATGTGATGATCTGTGTGTAATAAATTCGTGTGGCATGCGTGTCACAAATTATTAAAGTCGGGTTGAGGCTGTTCCTATTCGGCTTGCATGCCACTCATGTGATGTATTATTTTATTTTAGCTACTAGCGTGTATTAGCTGAATTAGATTATGTAATTCTTTGACACGAGCAAAGCGACTTGGTGAATGTCGTACCTTGGAGAAGGCGCCCAAGATGCGACATCTCGGTGTAGGCGTGCATACTAGCGGTCGTCGGCATGTGCTGATTTTCGTTGGACGAAGAAAGACCATGCTATCACAATAATTTGATTATATGTGATGATTACTATTATGCACTGCCTATGATGAGCATGATAAATTCCTCACAAAAAATTAAGATTTTATACCCTTCCAACAGCTGCACCATTAGGGTCTTGTTAGTAGGTGATGGGTCTGTCAAAGTAGGGTGTCATCTTCTACCTTGATCCATTGGGTGGTGTTGGACACCATGGCATAGTGTTGGTTTGCTTGACAGAGCTATCAAGTTGGACTTGGATTTTGGGGCATAAGTGTTGGGAGCCGAGATATATGATGTCGCCCAACAAACGAGTCGCATTGGATGCGATTGGCAATTGTTGCCTACCTTGTTCACTATGATGCTAGCGGTGATGCCACTAGTATCATAGGAAACATTGGATCTCATCCTGCTATGCAACGCCGAGGGACGTTCGCACAACATAGTAGGAATTCTTTCATTAAAAGTGTTAATAAAAGAAGTGCAAACCATTGCATATCTTACTGTTGTAGAAAATGTCGAGTGCATCAAACTTCAATCTGTGATCGATCCTAGATAGATCAATCCTAAAAGTGCTCCAGTCAGCCCTCATGTGATTAAGATGATTGGGTATATTGAGAGCTTGCAGAGCTGGGTTTTCCCCTCAACGACGATCTCGCCACCGATGTGATACTGCTGACTGAGTTGCATGGGCTGCTCAAAACAGTAGAGGTGAGTCTTAGGAAGACTTCTGGTTATGTGATGACATTCTAGAAAGGTAAGAAGCTTAAGCGCTAGCGAAGGCTAAGAAACTTGCCAAAAGTGGGACTTCCGGGCAGGCGTCCAAGGCCAAAGAAAAACAAAAGAGGTAACAATGCTTTTCTGCCAATTCCTTACTTAACATTCTCATATGCCGCAGAACTTTCTCATTGTTGTCCTTCTTCTCTGCGCAGGTTGATAGCCAAGTACCTCCAACGCATAGTCGGAGCGGCAGACTGGTAGAGGCCCATCATCCGTACACGCTGTACCCTCTCATCGGCTATCACGTCCCATCATTGGAAGATGTAGCCACCCGCCGTTTGAAGCATAAGCTCAAAATGTCTACCACAAAGAAGACAAGTCGTAGGGTACGAGCTCGCACTGAATCCGCGACAACTCGGGCAGCCTACCAATCAGCAGCAACATCGGCGGCCGCACCAATCCAAGCAAATGTCTCATCGGCAATTCAGGACATTGATCCCCTGGCAGCATCAGAAGCTGGGTCGACGATTGCATCACTCTTGGTGGAAGCCATACAAGTAATCTTTCTGCTCTGACTTCCTCATATGTATCACCAATACTAAATTTGTTTCTTCTCAACAGGCTGCACAACCTATCTCGGAGCAGACCGTTCCTCAATCGGCCGATACTCAAGCTGAAATTGTGTCACCTACAAATCTTCAGATTGAGGTAAAGAACAAGCTCGTCCATTAGTCTCCACAATTTTTATAACTAAAATCGGCTGATTCTTGGCATAGGATGCTCCAGATACATCAGTCATTCTCCTTGTGCCACCGTCGGCTGCACGCATGCCAAAGGTAAGAAAACCAAGACTTACACTTAGATCCAGCATTCTTTTATACTCATAAATGCTTCCCTTTTCTTCTTCCAGGAGGCTGGTCCAAGCACATTATCAGCTATTCCTAGAGAGACGATCATCGTCGAGTCTTCCCCCTCTGATGAGCCAACTTCGCAGGATTCTGAGATGGGAGTAACAACTCTGCCAACCCAGGCAGAAGAGATTCGTTTGAAGGAGGTAAGCACTTTCTGTATCAACCGATTTTTTCCTTCTATCGGCTAAAACACTTTCCCACATCCCTGCAGGAACAAGACACGCCAAAAAACAGCCTCTTCTCCTTTGCAGTTGCGGTCTCTGATGATGAAGAAGTCGCATCGTGCCAAATAACTCTGAGCTCGATACCAGAAGGTGTCCGTGCCAAGCTTCAAAACATGCATACCCTCCATCAGGAAAACATCGGCCAATTGGCGGAAGATGCCGAACCGATATGGCAGATATTCAATGAGATTAAAGGCCAAGTCCCAGAAGACGCAGAAGAGGTTCTAACACCCGCAGCTTATATCAAAACCATGCAGGTTCCAGTGTTTAGAGCGTTGCGACACATGGCCGATCATTCTAAGCTGGAGATGGTGCATCAAGAAGAAGAGTCCTACAAGCACCATTCACAAGAGGTACATCAGCAGATCGGCCTCCTCGAGACCTCTCGTCCGAGCATCGTCAATGCAATAGACCGGCTCAAACGGCGTAGAGCAGAGCTCGCCAAGGAAATGGAACTGGTCGTAAAAGCCATCACCGCTGAAGAAAAGAAACTTGAAGATCTCCCAACCGTCATTGTCGATCTAAAACAAGAAAGACAGTCCCTCGCTCACGAGGCCATCCGTCTTCATCGCAACACGCCAAAAGTCCCAGGATCGGCCGATGACGATCAACGAGTGTTGGATGCGGCCGACCAAGTTCGCCTGTGAGCAATTGAGGCCATAAACAATCTTCTTGAACAGTCATAATGAACTCTGCCGGCCTTTGAATATCTTGCGTAATGTTGATACCTTTGGCGTTCCTGTCTTGAATGCAAGTCTGGACAGTTCTCATGCAGCTTTTGTGACTCAACGGTCACTTTCTTTAAATGCCCTCCTTTTACCGACCGTTGTCCATCGCCATTTTGTTCTATAAATATGAACCCCTCGCACCCCTTCTGAAGGCATTAACAAAGCACCCATTAACTCATTCCTTGCACACACATTCAAATCTTCGATCGAGCGACCAAGATGGCCTCCTCCTCTTCTATCAATCAGGTACGAAATTAATCTCCTACCTCTCGACTAATCCCTCTGTCAATTGACCATCCATTATTCTCGCAGCAAAACCGACTCAGCCGCGACCTTGAACGAGCCATTGAGATCCTCCACTCCGATGAACCACTCACTCAGGCTGACAAATACCTGATCCAAACTCATCGCGAGGAACTCAGAGACCACCTTCCCGTGAACATCAAGAGGATTATGGACGACATCGAGGCCAAAGCTTCTAGAAGGCAAGCCCGGCAACCAGTCGAAAGGAGCCATCAGCTGCCCCATCAAGTTGCTCTCGAAGATGATATGGTAGAAATGGAGGAGGAGAACGCCGAACTCCAAATCGAATTTGATCAACTCCAGAAGGATATTGATATGAATAAAGTTCAATCGAAACGTCGTTAAATCGTTGTAACCTATAATTGTGTTGGTACTTTTTATCTAGGGGCGACTTGTACCATGTCGGCCATATATTCAGTCGATGTATAGACTAATGATTGGTTTATTTATATACATACTTTTTCACCTCTTTCAATCTTAAGGCGATGCCTCTTGCATCAGCTATGTGAAAACAAATCAGTACGCGTCGGCTCTAAAAGCCTGATATGCTACATCATCGGCTAAGCGCCTACCCATATACTGGGGTAGTATCTTTTCAAATATCTTCCATTCAGAGCCCTTGTAAATTTTCTCCCTCAAAAGTCTCCAGCATGTATGCATTTCTTGGAGCACATTGGCTAATCTGATATGGCACGACCATTTTCCATACTTGGGATCTTTGGATCCTATTAGCAGGACAAATTTCCAGACTAAATCCCCTTGGGAAAACTTTTTGACCTTGACCTTCTTGTCATACCACCTGGTAACCCTTTTCTTATTTTCCTCAATGCTGATCAGAGCCCTTAGCCGATGAGTCGCCAAATTTTCCAATTCTCCCCTCATGAGGGTGGAATAGTCATCAACTGAAAACTAATCCTGAAGTGACACATGTCTAGACCCAGTCTTCAACTCCCAAGGTAATACTGCTTCATGCCCATATACTAACTGATAAGGGGACACCTTGGTGACACCGTGGCAAGCATCCGATAAGCCCATAAGGACTCATTCAGCATCGTATGCCACCATCTTGGTTATTCTTTGATCTTCCTTTTAATCAGCTTAATAATCCCCTTGTTGGACGACTTGGCCTAACCATTGGCCTGAGCGTAATATGGAGAAGAATTCAACAGCTTAATTCCCATACTGGCGGTGAACTCCTCAAACTCCCCAGAGGTAAACATTGACCCCTGATCAGTCGTGATGGTCTGAGGAATACCAAACCGATAAATAATGTGCTCCTTCATGAACTCGATCATGTTGGCTGATGTCACAATTTTCAAAGGAACCACCTCAACTCACTTGGTGAAGTAGTCAGTCGCCACCAATATGAATTTATACCCTTTGCATGACGGCGGATAGACCTGGCTGATAAGATCAATTCCCTAGCCCCTAAATGGCCATGGCTTTATTATTGGGTTCATAGCTGAGGCCAGGGCTTGTTGCACGTTGCCAAATTTTTAACAATCCTGATAGCCTTTATAATATTTAAAGCAATCTTCAAGTAATATCAGCCAGTAATACTCATTGTTTCTAATCATACACTTCATCTTGAAAGCCGATTGATGGGCCCCACATACCCCTTCATGAATTTCACCCATCAAAGTCTTTGCCTCTTCAACGCCAAGGCACTTGAGCAACAGTCCATCAATCATTCGATAAAACAATTTGTCTTCAAGTAACACATATTCTGTGGCTTGGAAGCGTATCCGCCGATCAACTTTCTTGGATGGATCCTTTAAATAGTCGGCGATCTCCTTCCTCCAGTCGTCGGCCGCCAGCTCTAGAGCCAAGGCACCATGAATCAGCCGGTAACCAGATTCGTGCTAGGCAAGTATATTGGCTTCCTCGTTGTAATCTTTGGGGATATGTTCAATAGTTACGGTCTTGAATTCTTTGAGCAACTGGAGGCATTCCTTAGAATATCATCCTTGCACTCACACTTTCCAGTCAACTGATCCACGATAAGCATGGAATCCCCAAATATTTCCACCGCATCAGCCTTGATTTCCCTCAACAATTGGATGCCCTTTAAGATAGCCCGATACTCTGGTTGATTATTAGTAGCGGAAGCCTCAATCGGCAGAGAGAACTCATAACTTGCCCCCTGAGGCGATATGAGGATTATGTTGATTCTTGACCCCACCCAACATGAAGATCCATCAAAGTACAAAGTCCATGGAACCGGCTCAACGACAGAAACTCTGATCCACAGTGTTGGGCGACGAAGTCAGCCATTACCTGACCCTTGACGGCCTTGGTCGATTCAGACCTTAGATTGAATTCCGAGGGGGCTAGAATATATTTTACAATCCTTCCTTTCAAGATCGGCAGTGACAACATGTACTTGATGACATCATCTTTACACACGACCACACATTCCGCCGATAATAAGTAGTGCCTGAGTTTAGTGCAAGAGAAATATAGGCAAAGACACAACCTTTCCATCGGAGAATACCTGGTTTCGGCGTCCAAAAGTCTTCTACTAACATAATAAATCACCCTTTCTTTTCCTTCTAACTCCTGGACCAGCACTAAGCCGATAGCTCGTTCATCGGCCGATAGATACAATCTAAACGGTTTATCAGCCTGAGGAGGAACCAATACGGTAGGGGAGACTAGATATTGTTTGATGTCCTCTAATGCTTTCTGTTGTTCCTGACCCTAAACAAATTCTTGGTCGGGCTTCAACTTTAACAATGGGCTGAAAGCTTGAATTCGTCTGGACAAGTTTGATATGAATCGCCGGATGAAGTTGATTTTGCTGATTAAGGATTGCAACTTAGTCTTGTCTTGTGGGGCTACAACTTTGTTGATGGTGGTAATAATCTTTTGGTTGATCTTGATACCGCACTCGTTGACCATGAAACCTAGAAACTGACCAGTCGAAACACCAAAAGCACACTTGTTCAGATTCATCTTCAACCCATGTTTCCTTGTGCACTCCAGAACCTTGCATAAATCGGCCAAATGCTGTCGATATCCCTTTGATTTGACAACAACATCATCGATCTAAATCTCCACCAGGACACTGATAACCTTGTGAAATATATAATTTATGGCCCTCTGATATGTAGCTCCAGCATTTTTCAAACTGAAAGTCATGACTACCCATTCGAACAAACCGAGATGCCCAGGACAGCTGAAAGCCGTTTTGGACATATCTTCTTCAACCATTAATACCTGATTATATCCAGCGTTACCATCCATGAAGCTAATAACCTTGTGTCCCGCAGCAGCATCTATCAACACATCGGCCGTCGGCATCGGGTATCCATCCATCGGCGCAGCTTGGTTAAGATTCCTGAAATCAATGCAAACATGTAGTTTTCCATTTTTCTTATACACAGGAACAATATTAGAAATCCAATCGGCATATCGACATGCCGAATGAACCCTGCTTCAATTAATCTTGTGATTTCGGCCTTTATATCAGGTAAAATTTTTGGATTACAACGTCTTGTAGGCTGCTGATATGGCCGATATCTTGGTTTTATGGGCAACCGATGTTCGACAATTGATTGGTCTAGACTAGGCATTTCATGATACTCCCAAGCAAAGCAATCTTTAAACTCTCTTAACAAACTCACTAACTCACGCGTATACTCATGATCTAACTTAGCACTAATATATGTCGGCCTTGGCTTACTACCATCTTTAACAAATCGGCTGACGTAAACCCGTGCCCAAGCTTCCCATCTTCTTGGATGAATTCGTCCATTAAGATGACTCTTCTGAGCTGACTGCTTGGATCGGCTGTAGACCAAAATTGGACACCTTCAAGAAGTTAGTGTCCCAGGTCTTGCCAGATATGCATCTAACGTGCTCGTAGCTCCACGGTTGCGCATCGGCTGTGGCAATGCTGTAAGAGGAACAGGCAGTGACTACTTCAATCGTGTCACCGATCCACTAGATGAGGCACTGGTGCATTGTAGACGACATGCAACAATTTGTGTGGATCCAGTCTCGTCCGAGCAGCATATTGTAGGACCCTTTACCGTTAATGACAAAAAAGGTGGTAGGTAGGGTCTTACTGCCAATGATGAGGTCGATGCAGAGTGCCCTCCGGGTTGGAGATATGTTGCCTTCGAAGTCCTTGAGCATCATGTCAATCTTCATCAGGTCTTGTTCACCTTTGTCGAGTTTTTGAAACATGGCATATGGCATGATGTTCATAGCTACGCCTCCATCTACCAACAGCTTGGTGACTGGTCTCCCGTCAACTTGCCCCTTGAGGAACAGAGCTTTGAGATGCTATGTTTTACATCCTCGGGTTTTTCAAAAGTGGCGGCCATTGGCTCTAAAGCCAATTCCACCATCCGCTCCTCTGCCTCTGTTGTGTCATCGCGGTCAGCGGAAGCCATGAACTCCATTGGCAAGATGAATACCATGTTAACGTCAGCAGCCGAATCCTGATCATCATCTCCTTCATCGACTTTTCTTCTGGGTCGCCAAACTTGAGACCTGACCCCTTTTTTGTCCAACGCTTGCCTTTGTTCTTCCTCTTGTTGTTCCCATTGGAGCAAGTGCTGGACCCTTCTCTCCTTGGATTTGGTCAAACCCTCTGGGCACCATCTGGGGTTCACTGCTTTACCCATCGGTTTCGTAGGCTCCTAGTCCGGCTCTCGACCCAACGTATTTTCATCAGAGACTCTTATGTCGGCCATCTCTCCCAGCCGATTATGTGTGTTAGCTCTGCCCCCCAGCCGATTACGCTCATTTACTCTGCCCCTAGCCAATCACACATTGAAACGCGCCTGTCATCTCGCTCGAGCCTATTTCTGCTAATCGGCTCTTGTCCTCTATCTCCGGAGCGTGACCTCTTGAACGGACGGCTGCCGCGGTACTTGCACTCAGGATAGTTATCGGCCGACGGCAATCTGAGGTTGTTCTCCCAACAGTGGATGAAGAATAGACACCTCCAGTGATCTTCGTGCTGGCGCATTATCTCTTCCCGGTGCCTTGTGTCTTCCTATTGCCTTTGGTACTTGTTGAGTAGATCTTGAGACGTAATAGGCTGATGGGATTATGTGGTAGGGCGAGAGCTTGATCTGTCCTTCCTATAGCAGTAAGTCAAAGATCTTATCGACCTTAGACGTATCGAAGCCGAACGTCTCCTGCTCCTTTCCAAATGGGCATGAGTGTAACAACCTATATTAACTCAGCCAAGTTTAATATTAAGACAAATCCCCTAATCCGGTTGACTCAGCCTTTCATGAGCTATACCAGCTAAGTCTGGTTTTCAGCCCAACCTAGCGTCTTAGGGAGGGTTTATCTTTGGAAAGTTGAGTAGGACGCCAAGAAAACTCTTTATAGAAGTTGGAGAACGAAGTCCCTGCTTTAGCTTTCTTAATTGGACCTTGATCCAATTCACCTTCGAAGATTCCTGAATCTACAGCTCAAATCAGCCCCGACCCCTGAAACCCAACAAACCGCCGTTTTCTCTAAGTCCCGAAACCAGTGTTCCTCTGAACTTTGGAGCCCTGGATCTTCGAATCCACTGTATTTTTGGACTCGGTCCAATTACAAGAGTTGCGCCTTGGCCTAAGTACTACAACTCTTGTTAAGGGAGTCAAAGTGGTGCAGTTCGGATATTGGGAGATCAAGAGGCTGGAAGATGGGCACGGCAAGGAATCTCGCGGATCCATCGGACAAAGAGCGCCAGAACGTGCGTGCGCCCTATTTCAGAGCGCCGTCGCCACGTGGTGTAACCTCACCGGTGAGCGCCGCCTCGCCCAGTAGCCGGCTGCAACAAGATGGATCAGCGCTCCTCTTTCCCAATCACACGCAGAAGCACCCTGCAGACCCCTCCGCCCCATCTCGCTCGCCCGAGACCTTGCCGGCCGCGCCAGGCGCACTGCCTGCCGCTGCGACCGAAGATTGGCCACTACTGCGCTAGCACTGCCTCACCTCCCGTGCGCATCGCCTCAACCGAATCCCCAGCCGCGTGCCCCAACGCCTTACGGCCCTTCTGTCATACCTCAGTCGCACTGCCCACGCGCGCGCCCCGCGATGATACCGCCTTCGCCAACCACCGCGCAGGCAGTGACAACTCCTTTCCCCTGCCTTGCCCGTCGTGTGCCACGGCAAAGCCGCTAGTCCGTGCATGCTCACGTCGCATCGCTCGCCCTGTCACCTCGCCTGCAGCGCCCTCACCTGCAATGCACCTCTCTCCCTCCTGTCCGCCGATACCGAGTCGCCGCAAAAAATTCAACGCTTGACGTGACCAGGCACGCGCTCGACCTTGGCAATCATTCCGCCCGGCAAAACCACGCTTGCCTAGCGCTGTCTTCCTTGCCCAATGCTGTAAGATCCTATCCCTGGAGCTCCGCTTCGCCGGCCAATGGAGACACCGACCAAACGCCACCGAGGCAGAGGACTCCTTCTCCCTCGATCTTATCCTCACGCCGCTCAAGCTCATTCACTTCCGTGCAGCTACAAAAGGGGTACCAGAGCCTCTTACCAGAGTTCCCTTTGCCATCTTTGCCGTTGCTGCACTGATTGCGTGGTTTCATCTCCTTCGCCCTCGTTGCCGCACACTCTTCTGCTTCATGCACAAGTACCGCCATCTGAGCTCTCTGTGGAGCTCCCCTTCTACCCAACGCCGTGCCTTGCCAACCCCGCCAGCCATTCCGCCTTCCTTCGCGCTGTGCTCGAGTTTGCTTGTTGTCCACAAGAAGCACCACCACCGCCGAAGCACCGCCGGACCTCGCCGCTGCCTGAACCTTAAACGCCCTTCGATGTTCCACTTGAGCTTGCTTCTTCCTGACCCCCAAGATTTCATCAGTAGGACCAAAAGTAAGCTGCCGACCCCTGTCCGCCTCGCCCAAGGGCTCGGTTGTATCCTTTTCTTTTGACCGAGGGTATCTGTGTAAAATTTTGGAGACTTCTCTGTGTTAAGTCTGAGGGTCAGATCGTAAGTTTTTCCCAATCTGACTCTTTCATCTTGTTCTAAATCAACAGAAGCTTGGGAAATTCATCTTAAATCGAGGAAAAATTAGAAAAATGTGAAATCACTTGGGTTGGAATCCTCTTTTTGAGTAGAATCCAATAAAATGGGTTTCACACCTTTTCTGTAGTTTTGCTACAGTTTTTGGGCTAAATCTTGCAAGTGTTGTTGAAATAACCGTCTAAGTGATTGACCCTTGCATTTGCATTCCATGTAGAGCTAAACCTCGCCGACGGCACATACGAGCTGCACCCGGTGCCAGAAGATGGAGTTGTAGCTGAGCTGCCGCTTGCAGGAGCTGAAGCCGAGAGCGTCGAAGATCAGTTCGCTTCCACCCCACTCGAAGGCAAGCCCGAGAGCATAACCCATTCTTTCTAAACTTGCACATGCCTTCTGTTGTATGTATGTGCATTTACATTCAGGAGTTGTTTGGAACCAAAGATGCATCACTTAGATCCCTTTTGATGTGGACACTAGTATGATAGGCCGAGTAGTTTCAATGCTTAAATAGGACTCGGCAAAACTCAAGTGATTCCCTGTCACTCGCGAGTTATAGGAGTTGCTTGTTCTCCTTTGTCACCACTACAAGGACGATGGATGGGGCAGGGCTCTGTGAACTATTTTGGTGGTCGGTGGATTGCCCCATCTATCTACATGAAATTGGTTAAGGTCGGAAAGTGTTGGTGTTCGTGATCAAGTGTTTGAAAGTACTAATCTCATACCTAGTATGGGATGGGGAAGCCTAGTACCTGATTGAACTAGGGCGTGGCTTATACCCCTGCTGTCCCTGGAACGAGGTTCTCATGGTGCATCATGTGGGTGCAAGTGCAGTCACAGTACGGCAAGAGGTCGAGACTGTGGACCATTGCATGCCAAGGGAAGTTTGGACCTGACGCACGCCTGGGAATTGATGGGGACGACCGACAAAGGAAGTGTCCTTCATGGTGCACGGATGTCGTGAGATTAGGTTCGCCATGTGTTGGGGGAAAATATTAATGACCTCCTAATGACCCTTAAAATAACAATCATGAAGGCCCAGGCCCACCTGCAGCAATGACGACTGCCGCTAGCCCGGCATGGGCAGGGAGCGTCCCGCTTCATCTCGCCTGACCCAGGGCCCTAGGGTCGGACAGTCCCGACCCCTCGATAGTAGAACTCCGCCTCGCCCGACCCGCGGTCCTAGGGTCGGGAGCGCCAGACCCCTCGCCGCAAGGTTCCGCCTCGCCCGACCCCGAGCGTAGGGGGTCGGACTCATTCGGACCCACAAGACAAGGGTCCGCCTCGGGCGCAGACCGGCAGACCAGGGCGCGGATCTCGTAGGCCCCTCACCAATCTTGCCATAAATGTGCCGCGGTTCTGATGCACTGAAAGGCGCCCACACCCTTCGACGTGGCTGCCACAAGTACCCGGGCGGGACACTGTAGCCATGACCGCACAGGCTACAGTGCCTGCGGCTCCCCCTAGTTCGTCGTGAGGCACTCATGGCCTGCGCCGCCCGGCACAGGGGGAAGCTCCGCCCATTCGTGCGCCCCGCGTATCCAGTGATAGGAACACGACGTCCGTGTGCTGCGGGCCGTAAGCAGGACGGACAGGGGTTAGCCGTCTCCCCCAACGTGCATAGTTGCCACAACCGAACACCATCATCATGCTTAGCGGCGGCAGTCGCCAGGAAGATCATCGATAGGATCCGGAGACAGCCGCCCTCCTCCGGTGGATGCGCTAACAGGAGCCGAATGCCAGAGCAAGAGGCGGTGACCCGGGGACTTGTTCCTTATCCTTATATTTTACTTTATTTAGCTTATCTCTTTTACTTCTCCTCAGACCTGGCTCATCTGTAACCCTGAGCTCTCCTTGTGCTATAAAAGGAGAACTGGGGACCCTGAGACAGGAGGACTCTCAAGCCAACAGAACACACACACACTCTCCTCCAGAGCATCAGTGCACACCCAAGAGACTTGGGACTGGCTCCCTCTCTCGCTCGCCTGTAACCCCTACTACAGACCCCGCGTGGGCAACACGAGCAGCTCCTCATACTAGCCGTAGGGCTTTCCTTTCCCGAACCCGTCTCACCCCGTGTCCTCCCATGCCACCATCCGAAGCGTTACGCGCATAAAAGAAATTCACTAGCCCGGAGTCTTGATCCACAAATCTTGACAACGACAGTTGGCGCGCCAGGTAGGGGACCTTTGCGCATACATCACCGGCTTCAGATGGCCAACCACGACGCTAGCTTCACTCTGGGCTCCCTCGTCCGCTTCTAGAGCTTGGACTTCCTAACCACAGGAGAGGGGATCGAGCTGATCCCTCTCCTTGTCTCTTGCCCGCTCGCCCCATCATCTCTGGCTCCGCTGCCGAGATAGTAGCGAGCGGCCGGGCGCGCGCCAAGGGGCCTTCTTTGGAGGAGCGGCCCTTCGGGCTGTGCAATGCCGTGGCGACCTACGATCGTCTCCTGGCGTGGTCCATGACCATGCCACTCGTGAGCAACGAGCTCATGGGCGTGGCGAGGACAACTTCCGACGCCGGCTCCAACAACGAAAGCGACCACCCCTCGCGCGAGTGCTTCATGGCCGACGCGCACTCCGAGGGATCCAGTGATGACGGTGCCGAAGGGAGGCAGCGGACTCCCCCACCACGCGTCACGGCTATGACAGGGGCCCTTTCTAGAGCCCCGATGTGACCACGATAGCCGGAGGCACGCGTGGCGCCCCGCCAGGAGGTCGAGCGCCCCCGCAACGAAGGTGGGGCACGACAACGGGCGTGCGACGTCCAGCAATGCATCTGTGTGGACGAAGATCGCCCTCAGCTCTTCGCCCGTGCTAGCCAGAACATCGCCGCAGCAGCGGCCCTACTCCGATGACTCCCCAAACCGGCGACGCCCGAGGAGCGTCAGGCGCACCAGGTGGTGCGCAACCTGCTCGAGTGCGCCGCCGTCCAGCAGGCGAAAAGCTCTGCGTCCCAGCGACGCGGGCAGAACGCCAGCAGGGCAGCGCTTACTGCACCTCCCGAGAGGCGGGGGGAGTCTGTCCACCAGCCTCCCCACAGGGCGGACAAGGTCGCGCCCACTCGATGGACCTTGCCGCCCGCAAGAGGCGAGGCTCAGTTCGTTCACCGGCGCGTCGGCCCCGTCCGCAACGGCCGCGACACTCTAGACACGCGGAGGCGCTCCTGCGCGGATAGGGAGGAGGGTGTGGACCACGGCTATTACGTCCTCCGTGGTGGCCACTACGACAGCGAAGAAGATCGCAGCCCGACCCCCGACCCAGCGGGGCCCTGGGCCTTCTCTGCGCGCATCCTGAACGCGCCATTCCCGGCGCGCTTCAGGCAGCCCACGAACATGGCCAAATACTCCGGGGAGATGAACCCCAGGCTGTGACTCAGCGACTATCGGCTTGCATGTTAGGCTGGTGGGACAGACGATGACCTGTTCATCATCCGCAATCTCCCACTCTTTCTGGTCGACTCGGTGCGAGCCTGGTTGGAACACATCCCCTCGGGTCGGATTCGTAGCTGGAACGATCTGAAGGAGATCTTTGTAGGGAAGTTCCAGGGCACGTACATGCGCCCTGGCAATTCCTGGGACCTTCGGAGTTGCCGCTAGGGGTTAGAAGAGTCCCTCCGGGACTACATCCGGCACTTCTCCAGGAAGCGCACCGAGCTCTCCAACGTCGCGGACGCCAATGTCATAGGAGCTTTCTTGGCAGGAACTTCCTGCCAGCCCCTTGTCCACGAGTTGGGATGCAGGGGCCCGCGGACCACGGAGGAGCTCCTCAACATTGCCACCAGCTTCGCCTAAGGCGAAGAGGCCATCGGGGCGATCTTCGACCGATCCAAGGGCAAGGCGAAGTGGAAGGAGGATGCCGACGAAGGCACCTCCAACCGCCAACAAAAGAAGAAGAATAAGCAGCGGCGCGAGGCTCCCCACGTGGCCGTTGCTGAGCGCAACGGGGGCAAGTGCCCCCAGAGGGCACCCCCGGTTTTTTCGACAAGCTGCTCGAGGGGCCGTGCCCGAACCACGAGTTCCCTGTGAAGCACGCCTACAAAGACTGCAACCTCACGAAGAGGTATTTTGTAGGCAACCCGGTGAAGGGCATGTTGGAGGTATACCCTAGTGGAAATCATAGAGATGATGATATTCCATTTGTATCCATGATTTATATTGTGTTACATGAATATCCATTAAAGGCTACTTGAATTGATTTGCAATTATGTTAATTGTGTGTGAAACTCTTTACTTGTATGGTTATTCTAAAGTTGTCCCTAGTCGGAGTTCATGTGAGGATACACATGAATATTAGACTAGCACATGTATTAGTTGATGACTATGTTTCATGAGTCATGGACATGGAGATGTTGAACTAATAATGTGGGCACATGTGGAGACATGTGCTAGGACTGACCCAATACATGAAGTAGTTCTCTCTTTCCACAACATATACGCTTTGTACTTATACTTGAGATTGTCGCATGTCAAGATGTGGATCGACTTACTTAGGGGCTATCAAACGCTACGCCGTAACAGGGTAGTTATAAAGGTAGCTTTCGGGTTTGTCAAGAAGCATGCTATGAGACATAGTCAGTCAAGATAGGATTTGCCCCTCTCTGATTGAGAGTGATATCTCTGGGCCCCTCGAGTGATCGGATTCGAAAATGCATGGCCATGCTACGTATGGTTAAGAGTTAACCTACAAAGGGATTCCAAATCATAGGATCGAGAAAGAGCGGTCGGCTTGAAGCTAGACCAAATATCGTGAGGCAAAGGGAATAGCATGTATATAATGTTGTGATGGTTCGTCTGATATGATCTTTGTGTGCGTATAGGAGTTGGCACGTCTTGCTAGAGGCCGCTACCGACAATTGGGCTGAGTAGGAGTAATCGGGCCATGTCTATACGTATCCGAACCCATAGGGTCACACACTTAAGGGGCTGAAAGCCCAATTCGGATGTGATCCGAGTTGGATTAGGTTTACAAGTACTAATGGGCCTCGGACCCAGAGGCCCGTTAGGAACCTCTATAAATAGAGGGGTGGGGGTACCCTAGGGTTTACACCTTTTGGGCGAAACACATCTGCCGCGCCTCCCACGCCCTCTCCTGTTGCAACTCGTGGATCTAGCAGTCCAGCTTGCAACGCTTCCTCCCTGCACGTGTGGATACCTTGGAGGTGTTGCGCTTGCAGCACTTGGACGAGCCACCGACAAGCTACGATGAGCCGCTGATGAGCCACGATGAGCCACGACGAGCCGACGACGAGCCACGGCACGAGGGCGATCTTGCTGCACGTGGACAAGCTGCTGGACGTCGACGTGATCGACTACGTATGACTACGCTGATCGACTTCGCTGCATCGACGTGAATCTACATCTTCCGCATCAGTGCGTCGAGTGGTAATCCCGTGATCCTTATACAGTAGTTTTCCTGGTTTACGCGGTAGAAAATTTTTATTTGCGCTAGTGTAGCCTACCTCGTATCCTAACAGGGCGACCGGAGACGGAAGCCCGACGAGGAGAAGAAGGACGGTGAGGAGAAGGAAGATGGCTTTCCCAAGGTGGACGACTGCTTCATGATCTTCGGCGGGCCGACGACTTACGACTCCAAGCATCGCCGGAAGCTGGAGTGCCGCGAGGTCTACGCGGTCGAGCCTACTACACCGGCCTTCCTCAACTTGTCGAGATCCACCATCACCTTCGACCGGTCCGACCACCTAGGGCACATCCTGCAGCCAGGACGCTACCCGCTCGTCGTCGACCCCGTCGTCTGCACAACGCGCCTCACCAAGGTGCTCATGGACGGAGGCAGCGGCCTTAACATCCTCTACGCCAAGACTCTCGACGCCATGGGGATCAACCGCTCCCGCCTCCGCCCCAGCAAGGCGCCGTTCCACGGCATCGTGCCAGGGAAACAAGCAATGCCTCTCGGGCAGATCGACCTGCCCGTCACTTTCGGGACTCCTTCCAACTACAGGAAGGAGACCCTCACCTTCGAGGTGGTGGGTTTCCGTGGAACCTACCATGCCATCTTGAGGCAGCCATGCTATGGCAAGTTCATGGCCATCCCCAACTACATCTACCTCAAGCTCAAGATGCCGGGGCCCAACAGTGAGAGCATAGATCCACGATGGAGCTGCTCTATGGTGGAGTTGCTATTTTTTTGGATCTGGAGCTGCGTGGAGCTCTACCAAATAGGCCCTAAGTGGACATTGTTGACAGCCATTATACACCATTCTGGACACTATTGCACGCAAGTATTGAATATAAAGATTTATTTAATCTGAAAAGTTCCACAGGTTTTTGCGGTTTTGGGATGTCTTGCAGCATTATGCTCATAATATGCAAGAAAAAACACCACTAGGTGGAGCATGTGCAAGGATGATGCAACATGTACACAAGAAGTTGAGATGCTCATATCACCCACAAATTGATGGACAGTCAGAACGACTTAATCAGTCCTTGGACCACACTAAATATAAGCAGCTCATATCACCCACAAACTGATGGACAGTCAGAACGACTTAATCAGTGCTTGGAAACACAGTTGAGATGCATGGTTCAGGCATGTCCAACTAAATGGTCTAGATGGTTGTCACTAGCTGAGTATTGGTATAACACTACTTATCATTCTGCTCTGGTTACGTCACCATTTGAAGCCTTATATGCACACCCTCCTTGGCATTTCGGGCTTGTATCAGCTGATGCATGCAATGGGGCTGATTTGAAACAATGGCTAGAAGAGAGATCCTTAATGACTAAAATGATACAAGACCATTTGCATAGATCCCAGGAGCCTATGAAATATCGACAAGAAAGGGAGTTCGAAGTCGGGGACTGGTTCTACCTGAAGGTGCAGCCTCATGCGCAAATGTCAGTAGCCAACAGGTCAAACCAGAAATTATCTTACAAGTACTTTGGGCCATATTTGATGCTACAGAAGATAGGGATTGTAGCTTACAAACACCAGCTTCCATCGCAAAGCAAGATCCATAATGTGATTCATGTATCCCAACTGAAGAAAGCAGTACCACACACTCTTATGCATTCAGAATGACACTGTTCTTTATCCTGCAAAGATATTGGCTACAAAACTGTTGCAAGTAGGGGCAAGTGCATCTCCATATGGGTTGATCAGGTGGACTCTGAAAACTGGACAACATGGGAGAACTTGCAGGATATCAAGAAAAGGTTTCCCAGCTTGGGGACAAGCTGATACTCAAGGAGAGGGGAATGTGAGAACCATGGGAGAGTAGGAAGGAAATGCCCGGTTAATGGGCTGCTATCTTGTGTAATGCTTGGGCCCAAGGCCGTTTCGTGAACTAGGTGGAGCCCATTTGACCACCAAGCTGGCCTGTGGCGTGGATATGGACGGATCCCGTGTTGGGAGATGGCATCATCGAACAGTAAACTAAACCCTAAACCTCTTTCCCGTGCTTCTCCCTCCTCAAGCCGCCACCGCCGACGACGCATCTCCGCCCAAAGCTCGCTGGCGTGCCGCCACATAGTCTAGGGACGTTACAGAACCACCATTGCGGTCGATGGCCATAGGGATGCCGAGCTGGATGGCACTCCTCAGTGCCATTGACGTGAGGTAGTAGAGGCTGTGGCGCCATAGGTCCGCCTGCGCCTGCAGCAGCTCGGCGTCGGTGGGGACTACTGTGGACGGAGCCTGAGTCGCCATTGCTCTATTGGACGATGCCTATATGTGCGGTTGAACGCGTTTTGCTTGGACGTCAGGTAGTATATTTTCCGCGATGACAAATATAGTCCGGCTGATGGTAATTCTAGAAGCAACAAATAATAATTTAGCCCTCGCGTGGATCACGCGGACAGCGATATTGTGTGCTATGTGCGCGGGTCCCTGCTCATCAGCTGTCTTCGTGATGATGTACAGTGTCTCTTACGGACATTTTAGACGCTCGTGGAGTGCACTGAAAGCTACTCGATGCAATGAAAATGGCTGATGCGTTTGACCTCCAAAAATTAACCATGCCCGACCGGCAATTTGTTGTGACTTCTGACGTGTGTGAAATGGTCCCTTTGAAGTCTGAACTTTTTAACTTATCCATTTAAGCATCTACACGCTCTGTCCATACACCAGCCAGCATTACTTTTCTAGATGTATGTTACTAGTACTAGTAAACTATTTGAAAGTGATACTATGGCATTATCTTTTTTATGTTGCACAATTTAATACTACCTCTGCCCACACGCCACCCCTTCTGGTCGGAGTTTTTTATTGCAACCCTATTCATTGTGAACATTCTTTTAAGTTGATAGTATTTAACCCCTGCTGTTAAGTCCATTTTCAGTGCAAAGATTAATATTTATGTTTCTAAAAATACCACATAAGCAATAGTGCCATTTAATTCAAATATGAAATAGCTCACCATGTATCATTTTATCTTTCGTTATTTCCATAACTACACGCAAGACACATGTATCTTAGAAATAGTGTACACATGGTTTCATCCACATTAAACTAGTTTTTCTCTCACATTATAAATAGTGTTCCATGTCATGACAATTGCATGCATATCAGCTCATTTATTGCCCATAAAATTGCTATTAAGGATAGCCTAAATAAAATTATCTTTAATTTATTACTCGGCGCTATCTCATTCTATCCGAGTCATACATACCACTGGTTTGACTGCACTCATTCTCGATCAATACCAACATGAAAAGGTGGGAGTTATGCCATGAAATGATGAAGGCTCTCTATAACTTTAAATGAGAGGTGTACCTTAAATGAATGTGCTAGTTAGGTCATTCTCAATGGTAGTTTCATAGACAATAAATGAGCTGCCATGTAGTCGATTGTGGTGATATGCCACACTATTTGTGAGGTGAGAGAAAATTAGTTATATGGAGATAAAACCATGTGTACACTATTTTTGAAGATGTTTGTGTCTTGCATGTTGCCTTGGAAACAACAAAGGATGAAACAATGTATTGTGTGATCTATTTCATCTATCAATTAAATATACTCGTGCTTATGTGGCATACTTGGAAACATGAACATGAAACACTGCATTTACTACAAGAAATGTGTTGATCTATGATGAAAATTTATGATACATTTGTTCTCGTCATAGGTCTATGACATTTCTGGCTGAAAACATAATAAAGTTTGACATCCAAGCAAATTTAGTGACAAAGTTACGGAGCATCATAAAAGTTGCCATTGTAGCCAAAAGGAAATCATCACTCGCTGTTACATGGTGGTTTTGTGATGATATAAGCTCCGCAAAAACATTAAAAACCAATGAGGATCCCACATGTAAGTTTAAGCTAATAAATGGGCGGTAAAGTAACATAGAAAACATGCTCCTCCCGTAGGTAGAACCTGTTACCGATCGAATGGGAAGTCTTTACCGCGACCAGATCCCACATGTAAGTTAAGTTTCAGGTGAGTGTGGTATTTGGTGCAGAAAAGCCCGCGCTGCAGCCAAAAAATAGTTTACCCACTGTCGTGCTCCCGTGATAGGGAAAAAAGAAGAACAGAGAGAAGGCAGCTAGGATGGAGTACACTGGCGGAGATCTGCGCCTCCGCGCGGTGGCTCAGTCCTACGATAGCACAAATCTAGTGCTTTCTGCTACGGCATGTCAATCTGGTCAATAATTTTGAGTTGAATTCGCCAAAATTTCCTAGATGGATAGACGTTACTTACACGGTTGTCAACTATTTACCGCCGAGCATGAGAAAGGGGTCAATGCTTTCATGGAATTTGTTAAGAGTAGATACTCTGACGATGAACAAATATTATGCCCGTGTCGTGGATGCCTAAATCAGTCTAGATGTACTGTAGATGAGGTGAACCTGCACTTACTTTTGAATGGGATGGCAAGCACCTACTGTTGTACATACATCTATGGGTCAATCAGCAGGTTTGGACTGTCCTAAATATGGGGCTAGACACCGAGACGCATCTGACATGGAGACCATGGCGCAGGGCAGCGTAGTCTACATGGGAAGATAGGAACTAGTCGAGGATTAGGCAAGTACTCATTGTAATAAGAGTAGAACTCATCTAGTCATATCCGACTAGTATTCTTGTAAATCAACCGACCTGTAAACTTACCTCCGACTATATAAGGCGAGGCAGTGAGCCCGTCTAAAGAAATTCAATCCAACTAATATACAGGACGTAGGGTATAATGCTATTCAGCGGCTCGAACCGGTCTAAATCGTGTGTCTACATTTACCTTCGAGTTTCTGATCTCGATGAGCCCTACCAACCAAAATACTACCTCGAGCATCCCCCTTGGTAGGTTGCCGGGTCTAAACACCAAGAGCTGGCACGCCAGGTAGGGGATCTCGCTGAGAATCCGCTAGAGAATTCGATGGCACAAGTCATCATCAAGCCTGTCGTCATTTTCAAGGAAGGCGCAACATTCCTCTTCAGCTCCTAGGTCTATGTCGCAAAAGGCACCGAAAGTTTTCACCGCTACGTCCCACCAGCCCCGGAGAAGAAGCTCCCAACCAGCAAGCTCTAGCACAAAGCACTAGAAGACCTCGTCAAAAATTTTGGCAAATTTTCAATCTCTCACCTAGTCAGACGCTGGGGGGACGAGTCCGAGTACAACTCGACTTCTCTCTCCAATCGGTCTAGCTCGTGCGAGCGAACGCTGCAGCCATCGCATGAGTCAGACTACCTCCAACCTCGACTCCCGTTCAGACTCCGCAACACGACCACTGTTTATCAGGTGGCCATGTCCAGATTCCAATCCAACTCAGATGGGATCGAGGACCTTGACTACTACTCGAATTCGGATGAGGAGACACCTTTATCAGGCTCGTAGCAGGGCCTGGTAATCACATCTACTCCACAAGGAAGATTCGTGTACTGGCCCACCATGAAGCCACCAGCTCTCGCCAGAGATGACAATTCCTACCTCATTGCCGATCTCGATACTCTACCATTCCAAGAGGGAGCTCATCTGTTGCCCATCTACGAAGAAGGTGGCACCACAGAGGTCATCACATCAAGCTCAAGAAGCTATTCTCCAGAATGAGAAGTCTTTGCCGCCCTTGGTGCTG
Source organism: Setaria italica (assembly GCF_000263155.2). Lineage (NCBI taxonomy): Eukaryota > Viridiplantae > Streptophyta > Magnoliopsida > Poales > Poaceae > Setaria > Setaria italica. Next base: position 16,367,800 of record NC_028457.1, on the reverse strand, counting down.
CTGAGGAAGACAAAAATCAACAGGATAAGGACTAACAACACGAGCATTATCCTGATGAGGTGTCCAATCATGAGTTGATTGCTGATGTAGTTGGGGAGAGAACTAATGCCCAAAGGACAACACGCAGAGCAAGGCACACCTCAAGAGCAGAACATCGCCATCACTTGTTGGAAGCCCTGCCAATCTGAAATCTTGATAATGCCTTCGTGGCAATATGAGGGCGCCAACATCACACCCCCGTAGCTACTATGGCATCCATCAAGCTCATCTTGCGAGCAATGCCTCAGAACAAGTACACTCGCGTGCTCGCGAACTAGCCGAGCGAGCATATGAGCAACTCCATCGCCAAAACCCTATACAATCGGTGGACCGCTCAGAGCGCAGCCATCACGCTAATAGCTGAAGGCCAAGTCAGATCGCCAATGCCCCCCGCGGAGACCGAGTCAGATCGGTAACGACGCTCAGCACGAACCAGCTAGAGGTGCTAGACCAAGTCAAGTTGGAGGTGAAGGAAGTCGGGCAGGACCATTGGGAGGCCATGGCCACCGAGGCGGTCATCCAGAGCCCGAACGCCCCATAGAAGACCTCTGCAATAAGATCAACTCCAACTGAGATGCTTGCACAATCATCGATAGCCGGTGCCGCGAGCGCGAAGAAGAAGTCAATCACCCAGGAGACGACATTGATGGGTTTCCTGCCTTCTTCAGACACGTAAGGAGGACAGTTCTACCTGACAAGTTCAAACTTTCGGGAATCACCAAGTACGATGGCAAGCAAGATCTAGTGCAATGGCTTTGATGCTACTCGCTTGCAGTACAAACTACCGGTGGCAATAACGACACCAAAGTAGTCTACTTCCCCATTAGCATGCAGGCAACACCTATGACATGGCTCAAATCACTTGCAAGAAACTCCATTGACTCATGGGAAGATCTGAAGAAAATGTTCACCAGCAACTATGCCAGAGCAATGCAGTGTCCCGGCAACAAAATCGACTTGTCCTAGATCAAGCAACAGCAAGGCGAGACTCTAAGAAGCTACATACATCATTTCTTCGACAAAAAAGCCACAATTGTGGATGTCACGGAGAACGACATCATCGACTACTTCTAAAACAGCCTTTCCAATCTCCAGATGTTCCAAGACTTCGGATGGAGGCGCCCAAGCATCGTAAAATCCTTGAAGGTCATGGCTCAGACCTGGGCTGATGAAGAAGATAAAGAGATCGAAAGGTTCGAGTCCAACTGCAGCATGGGCTAGAACAATGAGAACAATAACATTAACAACAACGGCCAATGCAACAACAAGAACCACAACGATCACCCCAACAACAACAACCGGAGTAACTAATCGGGAAGTCAGAACCGCAAACGCAAACCAGACAACATAGTCACAGTGATGCAGAGCTTGTCCAAGAACGGTGGAAACAAGAACTCAAACAACACCTTGTTTGAACGAACTCCTAAAGAAAAAAGTGCCCGTGGCATCCGTACCATAAGCACTCTGCCTGGGACTGCTTCAGCTTGCACAAAGCCATGAAGGATGCTCCAGAACTGTCTGGCGCCATAGACAAGGGAAACGCTAAGGAAGATGAAAACAATGGGGAGAACAACAACTTCTAGAACCCATCAAACACGGTCAATGTCATCTTCAGTGGCTCATAGGGACTCACCACCTAACGGTCCTAGAAGCTTACCTTAAGGGAGATAATGTCCATTGAACCCGCGACGCCTACTTTCCTTAAAGGGTCGGAGGTGCCTGTTACCTTCTCCATGGTGGACCAATGGACTAGTTTCTCAAATCTAGGGCGCTATCCTCTCATCCTAGATCCAGTGGTCACGGGCTCCAGACTTACTAAAGTACTTATCGCCAGTGGTAGTGGCCTCAACGTCTTGTTCGCCAAGATGCTCAGGAAGATAGGCCTTGAATCCACCGATATGCTTACCCCCACATACTCCCCTTTCTACGGCATTGTCCCAGGCAACGCGGTTGTACCCCTTGGTCAGCTGGTCTTTCCAATTACCTTTGGGACCAAACAACACTACCGGATGGAGTACATCAGATTCGAGGTGGTTGATTTCGAAACATCGTCTCACGCCATCCTTGGAAGACCAGCCTTGGCCAAATTCATGGCCATGCTGCATTACATGTACTTAGTACTCAAGATGCCAGGACCCAAGAGAGTACTTTCCCTGCGCAGAGACTTGAAAAGATCATACGATTGTGACACGGGAGCTGTAGAACTCGCAGTGACTACTCAAGTGCCAAATTCAATGATGCAAGTCTTCGCAGCATCCAAGAAGTTGTCCAACGAAGAACTGGAGATACCAGAGAAGAAGTCGGGGGGTAGCCAAGGTCAACCCGCGAAAGAAGTTGACGTCAAACCCATTAACTCTGAGACTAGTGATAGCTCCAGGACAGCCCTAATAGGCACAGGGCTGGATCCTAAATAGGAAAGCGCGCTCATCAACTTCCTTCAGGCCAACCATGATATCTTTGCGTGGAAACCAGCAGATATGCCGGGGTTGCATAGGGAGTTAATCGAGCACTCACTCAACGTCAATCCAAAAGCTACACCGAAGAGGCAGCGCCTACGCAGATTTGCCCAAGACAGAAGGGAAGCTATCAAAGCAGAGCTCCTACACGGATTTGCCCAAGACAGAAGGGAAGCTATCAAAGCAGAGCTTGCCAAACTACTTGCAACAAGCTTCATCAAAGAAGTCTTCCATCTAGAGTGGCTCGCCAATCCCGTCTTGGTCAAGAAGAAGAACAGCAAAGAGTGGCGGATGTGCGTCGACTACACCGACCTCAACAAGCATGGTCCAAAGAATCCCTTCGGGCTCCCGAGGATTGATCAAGTCATCGACTCCATAGATGGTTGCATCCTACTCTATTTCCTCGATTGCTACTCAGGGTACCACCAGATAGCTCTAAAAGAAGAAGACCAAATCAAGACCACGTTCATCACCCCATATGGAGCTTTCTGCTTCACGACAATGTCATTCGAGCTGAAGAACACTAGAGTGACGTATCAATGGGCCATCCTGAAGTGCTTCAAGAAGTAGCTACACCGCAATGTGGAGGCATATGTGGACGACATGGTCATAAGACCAGGAACTCTGACAACCTGATTGCGGATCTAAAAGAAACTTTCAGAAGTCTACGCAGCACTTGTCCAATCCATAAGCTACCTCGAAGGCCTTCACTGCTACCAAGACTAGAACATCAAAGAACGATCGTTCAACATAGGTGACATGCTCCTTCGTTGTATCCAGGATACTAAGAGGCTGCACAAGCTCAACTCACCATGGGAGGGGCCTTTCATCGACTCCAAGGTCACTGGACCTGGATCATATTGACTACAACAACCCTCTAGTGAAGACGTCGACAACTCGTGGAACATCAAGCAACTCTGTCGATTTTATCCTTAATTTACATTTACTTATTCATGTAATCGGCCATCGGTCCTAGTTGTAGTTTTACAATTCAATAAAGCAGTCATATATTCATCGTAAGTTGACTACTTATTTCTGCCTTATCCCGGCTTGTAGGAGCATGTTTGCAGTACTCCTAATGAGCTATTCAGCTTCCTGGGCAAAATTGCCTAATCGTGGCTAGTAATATCAAGTCTGCAAAACTCCAACAACCTATTCTGCTCCCTAGGCAAAATTGCCCAACTACGGCTTGTAATAACAAGTCTACAAAATTCTGATGAGTTATTTTGCTCCTTGGGCAAAATTGTCCAAACATGGCTTGTAATGACAAGTCCACAATATCACCATGAGCTATTCAGTTCTCTGGGCCTCATCGCCACACCTCGACTTGTAAAAACAAGTGTACAAATCTTCAGGGGTTATTTAACTACCTAATTGACTACTATCTCGACAATTCTGTCTAGCCACAGCTTGAAAGAAGAAGTCTATAGTACCAGGTTTTCTAGGGCATATGTCGACCTAACCCATAGAGGTTCTAAAAAGACAGACTCTATTTAAGAATTCTCGAAGAGACTACTCATCCAGAGATCTACTACCTAGCCCGAATACTTGCACTCTAAAGATGGAAAGCTTGACTACAATTAGTTTGTATTGGCTTTTGATAAGGCTAACATTAGTAGCCTTGCGTGCAAACAACTACATCGATTACACGAGTACAACTCAAAATCACTAGTAGGATGCACACAAACAAGTCACAAAGCAATAAATATTGCACAAAGACTTTGTTATATTACATCACAGACATTACTAATTGTTTATTACAATACTAATGTTCGTCTACACGTAGATTACTCAAGGTCTAGTCGTTTGGCTACCTCTTCATCAATGGGGGCCATCTCCTGCATGTACTGCTTGAAGGCTTCATCCGAGCAGTTGTTCGCCACACCTTCAGCAATGGAAGTCAAATTGGCTCCACGGGTAGAACAACCATGAAGCTCAGCACTTGTTGGGAGATCGATTTTGCCATCTTTTAGATATAGCCGGTCACCTTGTCTGGCATGTCCTTGAGTATTTCTGACAAAGGATGCGGCACCACACCTTCAACTGGAGGCTCTATCATATCCGCAATGGGCTGGGCATTGGAGTCTATAAATTTGTAATCTAAATACTAGCTGCTCACTATTTCTCACATCTGAATTCTTGTTCCTCCAACAAGGACGGTGTGATCTTTTGAAGGTTGTGGCTTGACACGAAAAAACTTCCAAAATAACGAAAAGTGCGGTCTAATTCCAAGAAAAGCTTCACGGAAGTGGACAAAAATAACAGTATGGAAAATTCCATAAGGATTCAGATGAAATAATTCCAACTTGTAGTAATCAAGGAGGCCCCGGAAGAAGTCGCAGGTCAGCAACCCATGACCTCGCTTGATGAAGTGCAGAAAGGTTACCGTCTTATTGGGATATGATTCCAATGGGTAGGTATTTCCGAGGGTGGATCTCCATTGAATGTAGCACTGGTCTTGCAAAATCTTTGTGATAACAAGAGCCTTGATGTCACCCTCAGTAGCCTTCGATTCCTTCCAAGTGCACACAGCATTGGCTGGCGCAGTCTGATTGGTCTTCCTGTAATTGGGGACCGGCAACTGCAACTCCTTCTTTTTACTTGATTTCCTTTTATTCTCGCCATTGGTAGTCTTGGTTATGGCGGTCTTCCTTCCCATCCTTGATGTCATGAGCGTCTTTAGTTGCATACGCTCAGGGGCTAGGAGGAATGGAGGGTGGCGATGCAAGTGCTCAGAGATTGGGCAGTGGCGGTGGCGCTAGGGCTACAGTACAGAAGTTGGAAAGGCAAATGGAAAGGGTAAAATAGAAGGGATAAACTTCCTCTGTTATTTATACCAGTTGTCGATGTTTTAGACTGGCAACCCGCCTAGGGGGTACCCTAGGTGGTCTTTTGTGCGGTGGTTGTTGTTGAGAATCAAGGAGTCAATGGTGACGGAAGGAACACGATTTAGATAGGTTTGGGCTGCTAGATCACGTAATACCCTACGTCCTGTATGTTGGTTGTATTGAACTTCTTTGTTGTTGTTTAGAGGGGGGTCCCTGCCCACCCTTATATACTCGGGGGAGCAGGGTTATAGGGTGGAGTCCTAGTCGAACATGGTTATAGAGTTCTACTCCAAATCGGTAGAGTAGTTTCCTTGTGCATTCCAACTAGTCTTTAGGAGTTCGTGCAGGCTACGTTACCCTATGGCATAGCCTCCTATGTCCTGATCACATCCGAGTACGTCCCTGAGGATGTATGCCCGACAAGCCCCCGAGTACTTTGTAGTCGAGAGGAACAGCTCTGGGTACTTGAGGATGCCGCCTGAGTTCCCCTTGACGCGGCCAATCCTTCGAGTACTAGTGCTGTCGCATGACTGGAAGGTACTGCCAGCATCCCCCGATGTTTGCTTTGAGTAACCTTCACCTTGAAACTTTTTTATATGGTAGTGCGATGACAATCGCACTCCATATGGAGTACCCCTGAGCCTTAGGTTGAATCAAAGAATCAGGCTTAGGGTCAAATTTATGATTTCGCTCTGACTTGTGTAGTCTTTATAAAAAAGAAAACTTTATCCAACGGGTATGGTATCTGCAGCCCCCGAGCACTTGGGCGATTACTTGTAGTCAGTGAAGGGATCAAACCTTTGGCCAGAATATCCGTTGGAAATTATGGTGGTAAATCTAATTTATTTCTAACCGTTGCTTAATTGATGCTTGGAATCCGGAGATGCCGCTGATATAATAGGGGGGCCCTGTGGTGATTAGCGGTATGTTGTTTTTAGCAGATCTGTATTTTTTGCCCCTTTCCTGTGCATCCAGTGCCACTGATCTTCCCTGTGCCGCTGCTACCATTGTTGCATTTTGCTTAGCTTTTGAGAGAGATCTGCTGCAATTCCTTCCCTCCTCCATCTTTCTCGAGATCGACTGATGCGCGTCAAGAAGATGAGGAACAAACTGGAGAAGACCCAGGGGGAAGCCACGGCCATCGGTAAGTTGAGATCTAGAGCCAAGAAGCGTAAAGAGCTCGTGCTGCCGATGCCAAAGTGTGGTCCAACAAACTAGACTGCACCGCCACCCCCTCGTATCACCTGGCAGCACTCCATGATGAAGGAGCCGGCAGTCCAGGTTTTGGTCAATGCAAAGCTTCTTCAACCAAAGTTTGAACTTGAGTGGAGGCCTGCATTTGGGAATCCGTGGCAGTTTGAAGAGCACCCAAAGGAGACAGTCATGCTTGCTCATTTCGTTGAGAGGGTACTAACAGTGCCAACTTTCAACTTCTTCAGAGGTATCCTCAGGTACTACAACCTTTAGTTAGTTCACTTGAATCCGAATGGTGTGCTTCATATGGCTATCTTTGTACACTAGATGTCCCTCCTAGTCTTGATCTTTTTAGAAAGTAGTTTTGCTGTAAGTCGCAGCCCAGTGCAACTAGGATAGAGGTGTTTGGAGGGGCTAGGTTTCAACTGAGGAACTCGAGTGCTCAGTGCAACTAGGATAGAGGTGTTTGGAGGGGCTAGGTTTCAACTGAGGAACTCGAGTGCTTATCTCGAGTATGTGCTGCCTGACTCTCATGGCGACTGGAAGAAAAGATGGTTTTATGTTGGAAATCATGATCCTGTCTTACCAGTGGTCACCGGCCATGCTCCAAAGCATGTGGATAATTGGGTGCGCGAGCCCGAGGACACCCTAGAAATTGCTAACTTGCTGACTCAAATTGCCGAGTTGAGGTCGTTGGGTTTAACTAGGATCAATGTGGCCGCAAGTTTTCTCAAGCGGAGGGTTTAGCCTTTGTAGCAACGAGCTCGCTCAGGCTCAGAGTACTCGGGTTTTGATGACCCGTCGCAAATGTCCCCTGATGACATATGTGATGATGATGTTGAGGCATTGTTGGGGAAGTTATTCAAAAACTATCAAAGGGTACCAGTACTTCCGGGAGTTCTTCGTCAGTTTGATGGTTGGTATGGACCAACAGAGGTATGTTGCTTTGCTTTAATTTGGGTAGTCGAGGGCATAGTAACACTTTTTCGAGTAACAATTGTTGGCTTGCAATCCCGGGTGCTTTTCAGCTTCTTGCCATCATCTGAGGGTAGAGAGATTGCTGTGGTCAAAAGAAAGCTGTTGTTCAGCCTATTTCATCTTCATCGAGTTTGACCCCCAAGGGGTCACAGAGTACCAAGGTATGTAGTCATGTGTTGTATTCAAGTACTTTTTCGAAAAGTTATTTCTTTGCAGAATGCTGATGATATTAGTCGGTTGGGAAGGCTGACGACTTGACCATTGGCAGTGATAAGGCTATTTCTGGTGAAATAGTCGTGATTGCCAAAGATGCAGTTGTCAGTGTCGCGGCTGTTGAAGAGCTGCCTGTGGGGGTGCCACTTTTGAACTCTAAAACAACAGCCTCCGAGCAGGTAGCATCGGCGCTGATAGCCCCCAAGCAGGTTACCGAGTCATCCGTTGATAAGGTTACATCTTCTAAGCTGGCAGATGCCGTGAGTGTTGGAGGTATGCCCTAGAGGCAATCATAGAGATGATGATATTCCATTTGTATCCATGATTTATATTGTATTCCTTGAATATCCATTAAAGGCTACTTGAATTCATTTGCAATTATGTGAATTGTATGTGAAACTCTTTACTTGTATGGTTATTCTAAAGTTATCCCTAGTCGGAGTTCATGTGAGGACACACATGAATATTAGAGTAGCACATGTATTAGTTGATGACTATGTTTCACGAGTCATGGACATGGAGATGTTAAACTAATAATGTGGGCACATATGGAGACATGTGCTAGGACTGACCCAACACGAGAAGTAGTTCTATCTTTACACAACATGTACACTTTGTCCTTAGACTTGAATTGTCGCATTTACTCAAGATGTGGATCGACTTACTTAGGGGCTATCAAATGGTACACCGTGACAGGGTAGTTAAAAAGATAGCTTTCGGGTTTGTCAAGAAGCATGCTGTGAGACATGGTCAATCAAGATGGGATTTGCCCCTGTCTAATTGAGGGTGATATCTCTAGGCCCCTCGAGTGATCGGATTCAAAAATATATGGCCATGCTACGTACGGTTAAGAGTTAACCTACAATGGGATTCTGAATCGCATGATCGAGAAAGAGCGGTCGGCTTGAAGCTAGACCAAATATCATGAGGCAAAGGGGATAGCATGTACATAATGTTGTGATGGTTCGTCTGATATGATCTTCGTGTGCGTATAGGAGTTGGCACGTCTTGCTAGAGGCCACTACCGGCTATTGGGCCGAGTAGAAGTACTCGGGCCATGTCTATACATATCCGAACCCATAGGATCACACACTTAAGGGGCTGGAAGCCCAATTCGGATGTGATCCAAGTTGGATTAGGTTGAGAAGTACTAATGGGCCTCGGACCCAGAGGCCCGTCAGGAACCTCTATAAATAGAGGGGTGGGGCGCCCTAGGGTTCACACCTTTTTGACGAAACACATCTGCCGTGCCTCCCATGCCCTCGCCTGTTGCAACTCGCGGACCTAGCAGTCCGGCTTACGACGCTTCCTCCCTGCACGTGTGGATACCTTGGAGGTGTTGCGCCTGCAGCACTTGGACGAGCCGCCGACGAGCCACGACGAGCCGCCGACGAGCCACGGCACGAGGATGATCTTGCTACTCTACGTCGACTTGATCATCTACGTGTTCAACTACACTGATCGACTTCGCTGCCCCAACGCGATTTTACATGTTCCACACCAGTGCGTCGAGTGGTAATTCCGTGACCCATGTACAGTAGTTTTCCTGGTTTACGCGGTAGAAAAATTTTAATTTGCGCTAGCATAGCTTACCTCGTATCCCAATAGTGGTATCAGAGCTGTAGCTATTTTGTTTTGGATTTCGGATATGTGCTTATGGAGATATGCGAGTTTTTAGTTTGATCTATGTCCTATTTTTCGTGTTCTTGCTACAATGGTTGTGTAACGACATACTCCTACCGGTCAGATTTCCGCCATCGGAGTTAAGTGATACACGTAATGCTAGTTGCAGCGAGCGAAGATCAATGTGATTGGTTGAATTGAAATCCAAGTTCATATGTCAGGCGCATGAGATGCGCAATAGTAAATTGGATCTACTACCAGGTCGGAATTTTGCCATGTGCGTGTGCTTCGGTAAAATAGCCGTAACTTTTCGGTACGATCTCGGATCGAGGCAAATTTTATATGAAAATTGATCTACAGAAAAAGTTACACATGAAGTTTAGTGGCTATGCCATTTTCGGCGAAATTACCCAAATTTGGCTTGGAAGATGGAGTTTCGGGCCTCTGAAGTTTGGAATGTTAGAACACTTAACTCTGTTTTGCAGGATATATGTATCTTGTGATCAGTATGGCCCTTTGTGTATGTGATGCATGTGTGTAACTCATTCGTGACCTGCGTGTCGCGCGTACGACAACACAGCTGGAGCCATATATGTTGTCACTTTAATGTATTTAATGGTCTGCTTACCAATCTATGATGATCCAAGCAACTATGTAATCTTCATTACTAGCTATTAGGCGTCATAGCATGTTATAGTTCTTGGAGGACTCATCACCAGGAGGATGGTGCACATGGAACATGGAGATGGAGATCACCATGGTGAACAGGTTCTGTGGAGATGGAGATCACCATAAGAAACCGGGTCATACTGTGTCACAACTGTGTGTATGTTATTCTTTAGGTTTTACTTCCTACATGATGTGATGTAAGAAGTAGAACGATCCCTCATAAAGTTTAAGTTAGTATGCCCTCCCAACTAAAACTTGCACCATCCTATGTCTTGTACAATTGGTGGTGGGTCTATGAAATTAGGATGCCACTAGTTTTCCTTGACTAGACGGGTTTGTGTCGGTCACTTACACACATAAGGGTTGGTTTTCTTAACAAGGTTACCTTAACGGTTAAGGACCTTCGGGCATAAAGGTTGGGCGCCGAGACATGGAGATGTCACCCAACAACAGGAGTCATATGTGATATGATTAGCAAGATGTTGCTTACCGATCTAACTTGTTTGCTAGCAGTGATGCTAAAGCTCACTAGTAGACTTGTTAGTTGTGGATCCTGAATCACTAAGTATCAATAGAGGGATATTAATTTTAGTGGGAGTAGATTCTGTTAAATAGTTTAATGTGATTTGCTCTATCATGGATATGTTTGTCTTAGTGTATTTTGCATTACTTTTGTTGTAGATTAAATGGCACCTAGCAGCACCACACCGTTTGCTTTGCGATCGGTCCTTGAGAAGGACAAGTTGAACGGAACAAACTACTCGGATTGGATCTGTAACCTAAGAATTGTTCTCAGGGCTGAGAAAAAGGAAGACGTTCTAGACAATCCATTACCAGAAAAACCTGATGATGATGCACCTGCTGCTGTTAAGAATGCTTACAAGAAAGCATGTGATGCTAACCTCGAAGTAAGCTTAGCTGACATTAAGAAAAGCGCTAGTAGTAGCCATGTGATGGCTATACAGAACAAGCCTAGCTTTAAGAAGAAGGGCAAGGCTGGAACGTCCAAGCCAAACCCAGCGCCCAAGGTTAAAGCTGGACCTGGACCTGCTCCAGACAAAGAGTGCTTTTATTGTCATGAACTTGGTCACTGGAAGAGAAATTGCAAGCAGTACCTAGCTTCGTTGAAATATGGCGGAAGTAAGATTATTTCCACCTCAGGTACGCTTGTTATTAATGTTAAAGACAACATATTTCTTGCTGATACAATTATTAATTCTTGGGTATTTGATACCGGATCGGTTGCTCATATTTGTAATTCGATGCAGGGAATGATAAGAAGTAGAAGCGTGGAAAAAGGAGAAGTTGATTTCCGCGTGGGCAATAATGCAAGAGTTGCTGTGTTGACCGTCGGGACGATGCAACTCCACCTCCCGTCAGGATTTATTATGGAGTTGAATAATTGTTATTTCGTTCCTAGTTTAAGTCGAAACATTTTGTCTCCTTCATGCTTGATGAAGGATGGTTATTCATTTGCGAGTGAAAACAATGGTTGTGTGATCTCTAAGAATGATATGTTTATGGCTTTTGCACCCATTGTGAATGGATTGTTTGTTTTAAATCTTGATGGTTCACCTGTCTGTAATGTAAGTGCTAAAAGGCCTCGGCCTAATGATTTGAGTCCCACCAACTTGTGGCATTGTCGTTTGGGTCATATAAGTGAAGAGCGTATGAAGAAGCTCTATTCTGATGGACTTCTAACTTTATTTGATTTTGAATCATACGAGACATGTGAGGCTTGCTTGCTAGGCAAGATGACCAAGACGCCTCTCACAGGTTTTCCTAAGAGAGCAATAGACTTGTTGGAACTCATACAAACGATGTATGCGGACCAATGAGCACGACGGCTAGAGGAAGATTCCAATACTTCATAACTTTCATTGATGATTTTAGTAGATATGGCTATGTCTACTTGATGAGGCACAAGTCTGAAACCTTTGAAAAGTTCAAGGAATTTCATAATAAAGTTGAAAATCAGCGTGGCAAGAAAATTAAGACTTTACGATCTGATCGTCGAGGTGAGTATTTGAGCCATGAGTTTAGCAATCATCTAAAGAGTTGCGGAATTGTTCCACAACTTACACCGCCTGGAACACCTCAGAGAAATAGTGTATCCGAGTGACGTAATCGAACTTTGTTAGACATAGTTCGATCAATGATGAGCCAGTCGGACCTACCGTTATCATTTTGGGGATATGCTCTGGAAACAGCAACTTTCACACTTAATAGGGTACCATCTAAGTCCGTAGTTAAGATACCATATGAGATGTGGACCGGAAAAGTTCCCAGTTTGTCTTTTCTAAAGATTTGGGGATGTGAAGTGTTTGTCAAGTGACTTCAGTCGAACAAGATCACACCCAAGTCGGATAAGTGCATTTTCATGGGATATCCAAAGGAAACTTTAGGATATTATTTCTACAACCGATCAGAGGGCAAAGTGTTTGTCGCTTGAAACGGGGTTTTCCTAGAGAAAGAGTTTCTCAAAGAAGAAAAGAGTGGAAAGACAGTGCATCTTGAAGAAGTTCAAGATGAGCCGATCAGGCAAAAATCAATGAGTGATGCTAACGTAGCAAAACAAGTTGAGATACCCATGGCAATTGAAGCACCGCCACAACCACAAAAGTCGGCAAGGCTCTACGAAATGCGGGAAATATTATTGTTGGACAATGATGAGCCTGCGATATATGCAGGAGCAATGATGGACCCAGAATCCGAAAAATGGCAGAGTGCCATGCAATCCGAAATAGAGTCCATGGGAGACAATCAAGTTTGGAACTTGGTTGACCCGCGTGATGGTGTTAAAGCTATAGAGTGCAAGTGGATCTATAAGAAGAAAAAGGACATGGATGGAAATGTTCACATCTATAAAGCACGGCTTGTCGCAAAAGGTTTTCGACAAGTTCAAGGAGTTGACTACGACGAGACCTTCTCACCCGTAGTGATGCTTAAGTCCATTCGGATTATTCTAGCTATAGCTGCATATTTCGATTATGAGATATGGCAGATGGATGTCAAGACAACTTTCAAGAACGGAAACCTATCTGAAGACGTGTATATGATACAGCCCGAGGGTTGTGTCGATCCGAAAAATGCTGGAAAGGTATGCAAGCTTCAAAGATCCATTTATGGATTGAAGCAAGCATCTAGGAGTTGGAACATTCATTTTGATGAAGTGGTCAAAGGGTTTGACTTCACCAAGAACGAAGAAGAGTCTTGTGTTTATAAGAAGATTAGTGGGAGCTCTGTAGTATTTCTAATCTTATATGTGGATGACATATTGCTGATTGGAAATAACATTCCTATGCTTGAGTCCGTAAAGACTTCACTGAAAAATAGTTTTTTGATGAAGGAGTTAGGGGAAGCGGCATATATTCTGGGCATTAAGATCTATAGAGATAGATCAAGAAGGCTTATAGGATTAAGCGAAGATACTTACACTGACAAAGTGTTGAAGCGGTTCAGCATGGAAGAGGCGAAGAAAGGGTTCTTGCCTATGTCACATGGCATACATCTCAGCAAGACTCAGTGTCCTTCGACTGCTGATGAGCGGGATTGCATGAGTAGAGTGCCATATGCCTAGGCTATTTGATCTATTATGTATGCAATGATAAGTACTCGCTCAGATGTTTCATATGCGCTAAGTATGACAAGCAGACACCAGTCTTATCCGGGTGAGAGTCACTGGACAACGGTGAAAAACATTCTTAAGTACTTGAGAAGGACTAAAGATATGTTCCTCATCTATGGAGGTGAGGAGGAGCTCGTTGTAACAGGTTACACCGATGCTAGTTTCCAAACCAACAGAGATGATTCAAAGTCACAATCAGGATTTGTATTCACGCTAAATGGTGGTGCTGTTAGTTGGAAGAGTTCCAAGCAGGAGATGGTGGCCAATTCTATGACAGAAGCCGAGTACATCGCAGCTTCGGAAGCCGCGAAGGAGGGTATTTGGATACAGAATTTCCTCATTGAGCTTGGTGTGTTCCAAAATGTGTCCAGCCCATTGAATCTCTACTGTGATAACAATGGGGCAATTGTGCAAGAAAAGGAGCCAAGGAACCACCAGAAGAACAAACACATAATGAGTTTTATTAATTTTTGATTAGAATTACAATTTTTATCATTTAAATGATTTTCTACGTGCTTATTGAAAGTAATTCCAAGTTGAGCTATGCGTATCTCCGGTAAGATTTGAAAAATTGCAAAAAAAAAATTATATTTAGGCTCATATGTTTCATTATAGCCCATGTCTTGGAGATAGATGAAAAATTCAATTGTTTTCTAGGGACGATTCAAACTTCAATCTCTAAATTACCACATAATAATTATAATAATATCTAAATTTGGTTAGAAAATTCTACAAATTTACATGACAACATATTTTTGGTCTATAAGCTTGTCATAAAATTTTTACAAGATTTTACAAAAATTGGAGTGTACGTTGTTGGCAAAATAGATAGACCTCTCACATTGTTTCACACATCTCAAATAAAACTTTGAGATTTAAATACCTCGTAATATGTTTGAACTCGTATGCACCTCAAATTTAAACACAACCTTACCTTTACCCTGTTGTTGACATTTATGGATTTACATTGCCACTTGTTGTGGAAAAAAGTTATTTTTCTATTTTTTAACTAACTAATTAATACACCCTTATGAAGTAACTTGCAAAATAATTATTTTATATACCCCTAATTACATTTTTACATGTAATATACAACATATAAGTTGTCATGTAGGAGTTTCAAGATTCTTTAAATAGATTTAGTATTTTCTATCATTTAAATAAATTTCTATGTGCTTATCGAAAGTAATTCCAAGTTGAACTATGTGTACCTCTAATAAGATTCAAAAAATGCACAAAAATTATATTTAGGCTTGTATGTTCAATTCTAACCCATGCCTTGGAGATATATAAAATAATTCAATTATCTTTTAGGGACAATTCAAACTTCTATCTCCAAATTACCACATAATAATTACAATAATATCTAAAGTTCGTCAAAAAATTTTATAAATTGACATGACAACATATTTTGGGTCTATAAGCTTGTCATAAAATTTTTATGAGATTTTATTAAAGCTGTACTATATATTGTTTATAAAATGGATACATCTCTCACATAGTTTCTACTAACTCAAGTCAAACTTTGAGATTTAGGTAGCACTTTACATGTTCGAACTCGTATGCACCTCAAAATTGGCTAGAACCTTATGTCTACCACGACATTATAAACACTTTACATGTTCGAGCTCGTATGCACCACAAAATTGGATAGAACCTTATGTTTACCACGACATTAGAAAATATGAAGTTATGTTAGCAATTGTTACGTAAAAAACATGTTTTATCTATTCTCTATTTAGTTCAAAGAAAACATGTCAAAGAAAAAAATCAAGAAATAGCAATTAACATACAAACAAACGCCATTAAAGAAAATATGGTGATTTTAGAAAAATTTGAAAAAAAAATCTCATCAAAGTATGATGGAGAAATACCAGCTACAAATTTTGATTCTAAATTAAAAAAAGAAAGATCAATTATTCATATGTTCTTCAACCTAAATCAGCTTATTAGTTTCATGTTATATAAAAAGTGGCCGTGCGAAGACAAAACACAAATGAGGCAGTAGTGGTAAGGCATGCCAGATTTCACCGCAAGGTGTTGTGTTTGATTCCCGGTTCCAGCGGTTGCTCTTATTTTTTGACATTTTAGCTCGGTTATATCTGTTTGTTTATAACATAAGGTCGTGCTATGACAAAACATAATTGAGCCAGTAGCCCAGTGGTAAGGCAAGCTTTACTTCACCGCAAGGTCTCAGATTCGATCCCCTTTTGCTGCTCTTCTGTTTTGCCATTTTAGCTCGCGCAGCAGAGCATAGCACAGTAGCAGGCCCAAGCACAGCAGCAGCACACAGCGTGCAGGCCTACCAGCCCAAGCCGAGCAGCAGCACAACAGGCCCAGCACAGCAGCAGCAGCGGGTGTCCTAAAAAAAAAAAACAAGAAGCAGCAGCGGCCAGCTTGTGTCAAAAAATCATTTCCCCTTTTTTTTCCCAAAAATTCTATTTGCCCCTTATGTCATGACAATTCTAAATTTATTAATCAGGACGAATTTATTATAACGTCACAGGTTTTAGACCGCTTCGTGATAAATTTATTATAACGTCACAGGTTTTGGACCATTTTGTGATGAAATTGATATAACACTGGAACTCCTTTTTTTTCCGGATCGATGGGAGCTCATTTTTCTTATTTTTTTCTTTTTCCGTACGTAGCACAACACCCACGTTTTATAAGGAAAAAAGTAACGTATCTTATTTTCTTTAAAGTAAGTGACACATTTATTTTATCAAAATTGTAGCTTCAAATCTGTGACGATTTTCATTTTCAATCTATGACGGTTACCGATGTTCGTCAAAGAAACCGGGCCTGAATTTGAGCTTGAATGGACCATTTGTAGATCTGTGACGCAAATTCACATATCGTCACAGAAATTGGGCCCAAATTTGAGCCCGAATGGATCATTTGCAAATCTCTGACGTTTTCTAAAATCGTCACAGAAAATTCGTCACAGATTAATAGATTTCTTGTAGTGACAGTTGCCAATAATATTATACCTTGAATTAGATTAATTAATAATCAAAACTGATTTTGGCTTATTTAATCAGGAGCAAATTAGATTAACCTCTACCTTCATGAATTATATTTGCCCTCATACAGATACATTCATGACTTTTGGTAGTAGCACATTCTTTTACTCTATATACAAATAACCCTCTTTTATTTCCTATAACAAACAATTGCAACAAACATGAATCTAAGGGATACAAACAGAGAAGCCTACCATCCTGACTCATCAATGCGTGCCATATTTTTTATGGTCTAGTGCAGTTAGTATTGTACAAAGGGTGCAAAAAGGGTGCAAAATTCTAGGTATCCTATATATTCACCGTGACCCTATTTTTTCCTGAATGCAGGAGGATTCCTATGACTGTGTGCTGTATTTCAAAAAAATGAAAGTGTCAATGTCATTCTCTGCTAACAGCGATGATGAAGGCAGTGACAATGTCCTTTCTGCCAAACAGGTGATAGTCCTTCCCTTACCTAATCATCCCTCATTTACATATGGTAACATCGTTTTCTGACTTGGAATCTCTGGAAAAAATTGATGCCGTTGTAAAATGTCAGATCAAATCCAAGGCGGAGGAGCTTCGCGTTACTATCAAGCGAAGGACGATGGCTAGCAAGTTTTATTATCTAGGATGAAGTATAGTTGAGGTTGCATGACTTTACATGCCTCTCCGCTTTACTCTAGTTCCACGAAGATAGACTTCGTATATGTTAGTTTTCCAATCTATATGTAACGCATTCACTACGTTGGATGCCTCTGCCTCATCTCGGTCACATGGGCAACAACTTCATACTTATATGCGCTAACCAAGTACTTCGTGGAAGGTTACACCTCTCGTCTGCTAATGGTTCAATCTGTTGCGTATGTTTATCTGGTCAAATCTGTTGCCTGCTTATACGTGCTGTGCAACGCAGCTCCACTCGAGTGAACGTACTACTATAAATTCAAATTGTTCAAGTGCTAAAACTACGCCTAAAACTCCAAGTTCATGCAAGAATAACACTAAATCAACATTTTTCATAAAAATGAACTGAAAAGAAATACCCTGTTCAATAAATATCACTCATATAGAAGTTACGTAAATGATGATTTTGCAAGAAGACGAACCCACCTCATTCAATGGACTCATGCTTATACAATTCCACAAACAGCTTAAACTCCTTTATGTTTTCCTTAAGGTCAAGGACCTACAATACATAAACATCTTAATAAACAGCATTGCCTTAATAAACCAGCACCTTCTGAAATTGGTACAGAAAAATATTAGTATTAAAAGGCTCTCAAGTTAGAAATCAGATGAACAAAAGAAAACACTTACCAAAAATTGAAGTTGGCTTACATCAGATCAAGCATGGGCAGATCTGCATGACGTTTCTTCAATTTCTTGCTCCTACAAAAATACACAGAATTGACATATTGGCAAACCAATGCCACAACACTTGCACACTGATTGTGCAAACTAACAAATGAAATTTACATTTCTGGTTAGGATGCTAGATAGTGAAAAAACTTCTGCTCGCAAAGCATGCACTGTAAGGAAGCATCCCGGTGTTTTGACAGTTTACTTTGCACGACACCGATTTCCCTTGGTAGTGATGACACCAGAGCTCCAAATTCTACGATAACTTGGTTCCGACCTAACAGTTGCAAAAAATCTACTACTTCTTACTTTAAACAATGACCAGATGGGAAAGTATTCCAGGCATGTCATGGTGTAATTACGGCACCAGGTTCTCTTGGAGCCTCTAAAAGTTTCAGTACCAGCATATTCTTTTCATTACACAATTTCTCAACATCCTTTCAGAGGTCAGCAGATCCTCAGCGTAGCAGATCCTTGTCTATAACTTTACCTTTGCACTCCCTGTAAGTATTCACTTGTAAGTATTCACTTATAGTCTCGACTTTTTCAAACATGTAAGAAAAGATTGTGATCTCAATATGTGAATTGGCTGCAAGTAAAAATTCCAAAAATCAGTCAAAATAAATACATAATACGTCTTTTTTCTTAACGAAGAAAATAACCACCAGTTGAAAAGATAGCCGAGAGAGTACAAGCACATACATAAAATCAACATCATAATGAACCACACCATCCATAACACTTCAGTGGTCACTAAGAAAGCGATCGTCTGAGCGAAGCAAACACTTCAAGGTACACACTATTTTTTGTGTATTCTCCACATCCGTTGTCACCATCTTCTATTAAAATCTTGAGACCTTTTTTAGAAGTGACTCTTGACACTGCAACGTATAACTGACCATGCGAAAAAACTGGATTTCTTAAATATAGCCCAACAGCTGACAAAGTCTGCCCTTGACTCTTATTAATAGTCATAGCATAGCACACTCGAACAGAAAATTGACGACTTTGCAAAGTAAAAGGCCACTTCTTATTTGCAGCAGTCAAGACTGTACGAGGAACATATACTGTGTCACCAATGTTAGAACCAGTAATAATACGTGCCTCTAGAATCCTGTTAGCGAAATTAGTGACAATGAGTCGCGTACCATTACATAAACCAACCATCTAATTAAGATTCCTGAGAAGCATCATTGGAACTCCAACTTTAAGAATAAGGCAGTGATCAGGAAAATTATTAACCTCGAATTCAAAAATTCAACCAGATATAATAAATCAACATCACCAAGAGTATCCGAACACTTGGAAACACAATCAAAACTCAAATATTCTTTACTTTCTCCTAGGACCATCGATATCACTACAGAATTAATCTCATCTGAAACGTCATTAGTAGGAGACACAATGGCTCGCTTGCACAAATAAGATTTGTACTTAAAATTAAAGTTGAAGTTGTCATAAACTGTATCAATAGGCTGTTTTTTCATAAGTTGATAAAAGGAGAGAGTAGCTTAATGAGAGAAGTAGCAGTGAGGGTGCTAAGCAGGTGTCAAGTTAATTGGTCTGAGAGCCAAGCTAGCTTTCAAGTAGTAAAAAGCAGGCATTAAAGTAGGTGAGTAAGTCAAGTTCTTTATATGCTTGAAGCTTATTACACGCCTTTGTTGCCTTCTGTCTTCTTCCCTTTGGTAGTTCTATTTCCAGCTGAGGAATTGGAATAAATAAGTAAGGCTAACTAAAAGAGAGAAGAGGGTCTACAGTCATTCTATCTCAACACTGAAGAATAAGACGTCTATCCTTACTCTTGCATTAAATAGAATAATCACGAAGGCGCCATCTTAGCCTTGCCTTGCCAGGATCGCTCCCACACTTGTCACGTTCATGATCGGCCTCCTCAACTGTGTATCGATCGAAAGGTAGGGCGGCAGAGCCCCCAACCGACGGGAGTTGTTATGTCCAGTATGTCCCCCCTCAATTCCCGACATGCTATGATACCCCAGGGTGGGTAGGAGCCGCTCGTATTCTGTCGTCAGTAGTAGTCACAACTAACATGTCATCAGGAATTTGTACCCAAGCACCATCATCTTTAGGTGCATGAGAAACAGTAGGCAAAGTACCATCACCTACTGAAAGAACCCAGTCACTAAATTTAGAGAGCTCCTCCTTAGCAATGGAATCTAAACCATCTGCAACTAATCTCATATTCATTGTTAGCTCCAAAACAATAATAGACCTCCATAGTGGAGAATTAGTAATCTCAGCATCCACTATCTTTGAGCACACACCACCTTCAACAATAGGCAGAAGCTGCCTTAAATCACCACCGAGAACCACAACCATACCACCGAAAGGCAGTAACCCCATATCTGCATTGTTCTCTGACATGATGTCATGTAACGAGTGATCCAAAGCTTCAAAACACCGTCTATGCATCATTAGTGCTTCATCCCATATTATTAGAGATGTTTTTTACACGAGATCAGCTAGCATGGTACCTCTCTTAATATCACAAATTGTAGTCTCATCAATGTCTATTAGAATCTTAAATATTGAATGTGCAGTTCTACCACCCGATAGTAACAACGAAGCAACGCCTGACGATGTAACAGCAAGAACGATCTTTCCAAGAGATCTAACATACGTAATTATATTGTTCCAAAGAAACATTGTGCCAGTATCTCCAAAATGTGACACGAAGTAAAATGCAGGTTCATTACCCATGACGCTTCTAACAATGGAATCATAAGCAGCCCGTTCACAATCATTCAGTCTACTGTACAATAGAGGAGCCTGATCTACCAATGTAGCAATATCATATGCCTCTCCATCATCAATAAGACGATTTCCAAAACCTGAACTCGACACTGAAGATGGCAAATTGTACTTCATAATTCAAACCCATTTTTAGAAAATAATTCAGATAGCTCATCAATTACCATACCTATCACCTGTGAATCAGGTACAGAATAAGAAGAACTGCCCATACGCTTCTGAAGAACATAGTCTATATCATCAGCCATGGCTCACCAACATCTATCGAATAAAGAGGCTTCATCAGAGACACCACAATACATCACCATCAACACGAACAAATATCTTGATTGAGATCTCGTAGCCTAGCAATCTGCTTCAGCAAAAGCAGCAAACCATTCGCAATCATCGCCCGACAAACCTCGTGCTAAGCAAGCCTCTTTAAACGTGTTATACAAAACTCTGTTAACCGTGCGTTCCTCATAGCATTGAGCTCCTTTGACAACTAACATAAGCATTTGAGATAGTAATTCTCACCCTGAGAAGGATGAACATTATACATGCGTCCAATCTTATAGCTCCCACTACCCCTGGGGTTCCACAATCGGGACGAGCTATCCTATGTTCACCTAGTAGGAAAATCACAATACGATAATTCACGAGCAGCAGGATATTTACGATTTGCTACAAAAACATTCGGTCAACATGGTCTTTTGGAGAAAAGGAGTAGCAATCAAAGCCGCCAAGTTAGCTTTAGTGGCATATGGCACCATATTCATGATAGGTAAGTAAACTGCCAATCTCTCAACATCTTGAATCTTGTGGTGCAGTTCAAAACAAAAAATATGCCAATATACTTCCTTATCACATATATATATCAACAATGAATATGTTCCATTATTTCATCTCTAGCATATGGCACACTGGATTTATCTATTGATCGCAACCTTTTGTTCACCAGAAGAGTGCTACTTGATGAGGCCTTCCTTTTCCTAGTCCTCTGAAACGCAACATTTGCTTGGTTAGGTCCCTTAGTCACATTCTTACACAAGTACTTAGCAATGTTTGACTGATTGCAAAATTCAACATTTATATGTGCTTGATATTTCTTCAACAAGAACATGTTGGAAGGAACCACATAACAATTATCCAATTTAACACCATTCTTAATAACGTACCGTCTCATATCACGTCGCTTGTGCATAATGAAACCCCTCCCATCAGCAGTAGTTTCTACTTGGAATTGCTTAGGAAAATGCTTTGAACACGAACCATCTTTCATACAGGGGCAATTTTTATTTCTCGCCACATGGACCATGCATCACAAATTCTTCCATGAGAGCATATCCAAGTGGATCCTCTTTAGGATCTGGTATTTCAGCAGATATATACTTATCAACGACTGAAATAATGTCCCCCGCCGCTATATCTTGAAGCCAAGCCAATATATGAGCATGTGGCAACCCTCTTCTAAAACTCAGCACTTTCCAGAGCTGAAAGGAAGTTGCTTCATTAGTATATAAATTGTACAACAACAGTCACACAAGATAAATTTGAGGAAAAAAAACAATTTTACGATACCGTTGTAAACTGCAACAAAACCCAATAATCCATAAATCATACGTGCGTACCTGCAACAATAGGTCCAAAAATAGAACCGGACTTAATATTATCCATTAACTCACTCAGCTTCATATGCATCAGGTCTATCCGATGGCCGCTGCCCACACTCCAGCTCCACGATCTGTTTTATTTCTGGCCATTTTGGATTGCATGTAAATGTCGTAGAAAAATGAGGACCATGCACCCTGCATATAGCAATTGCATCTTGAAATTGCTGAGTTAAATACCGCCGACCACCAATGAAAGAAACCGGAATAACGCGTTGTTTCCCTATAGAAGAACTAGCAATGCAGCCTCTACTCACAGCATTAGTGATACCTTGGAAATGTTCGCATCTAAAGTCATCCTGGCGATCAGCTATCCAAGTCAGCCTACATTCTTCTATGCAGGCAACAATATCAATTGCTAATTGAAAAGACAACCTTCCACAACATAGATACGGATTAGGCTGACCTCTCCTGTAATGATAGTTATAACAAGCATACTCCTGCATGGTAACATTTTCTCGAGCACGAGCCTCTAACAGATCTGTACGCCTATATGGAATCCCAAGATGAAAGCCCTGCTCATCATAGGGAAACAACAATGGATATTGCAGTGTCATATAAGCAGGATGGAGACAAGAAATGTGCTGCAGGCTAGATGGTATACTATCCACTATGATATATCGTTTATAATTCTCAAGAGAAAAATCACTAACAACAAACCCAGCTATTTCACTTGTTGTTGGCACATCAAACTGAGTAGGATAATCTTCATGTCCACCTACAAATCTTATACCTATATGTTCACAACCATGTTCAGCAAGAAGATCACGTGCCTTTCTGAATTGCTGCACCAAAAGGTTACAATTATCCAGCATTAATATTACACCATTAACAATATCAGGTTCCAAGCTAGTTGTTGGGATACGAGGTAGCTACACTAGTGCAAATAAAAATTTTTCTACCGCGTAAACCAGGAAAACTGCCGTATATGGATCATGGGATTACCACTCGACGCACTGGTGCGAAAGATGTAGACTCGCGTCGGGGCAGCGAACTCGATCAACGTATTCGAACACGTAGTTGATCACGTCGATGTCGAGTAGCTCCTCAGCAGCTCGTCCACGTGCAGCAAGATCGCCCTCGTACCGCGGCTCATCATCGGCTCGTCGGCGGCTCGTCGTGGCTCGTCGGTGGCTTGTCCAAGTGCTGCAAGCGCAACACCTCCAAAGTATCCACACGTGCAGGGAGGAAGCGTCGCAAGCCGGACTGCTAGGTCCGCGAGTTGCATCAAGCGAGGGCGTGGGAGGTGCAGCAGATGTGTTTCGCCAAAAAGGTGTAAACCCTAGGGCGTCCCCACCCCTCTATTTATAGAGGTTCCTTACGTGCCTCTGGGTCCGAGGCCCATTAGTACTTCTAAACCTAATCCAACTCGAATCACATCCGAATTGGGCTTCCAGCCCCTTAAGTGTGTGACCCTATAGGTTCGGATACGTATAGACATGGCCTGAGTACTCCTACTCGGCCCAATAGTCGGTAGCGGCCTCTAGCAAGATGTGCCAACTCCTATACGCACACGAAGATCATATCAGACGAACTGTCACAACATCAAGTACATGCTATTCCCTTTGCCTCACGATATTTAGTCTAGCTTCAAGCCGACCGCTCTTTCTCGATCTTGTGATTCAGAATCCCTTTGTAGGTTAACTCTTAATCTTACGTAGCATGGCCATGCATTTTCGGATCCGATCACTCGAGGGGCCCAGAGATATCACTCTCAATCAGAGAGGGGCAAATCCCATCTTGATTGACCAAGTCTCACAGCATGGTTCTTGACAAACCCGAAAGCTACCTTTTTAACTACCCTGTTACGGTGTAGCGTTTGATAGACCCTAAGGAATTCGATTCACATCTTGAGTACATGCGACAATCTCAGGTCTAAGGATAAAGCGTACATGTTGTGTAAAGAGAGAACTACTTCTCGTGTTGGGTCAGTCCTAGCACATATCTCCACATATGCCTACATTATTAGTTTGACATCTCCATGTCCATGACTTGTGAAACATAGTCATCAACTAATACATGTACTAGTCTAATATTCATGTGTGCCCTCACATGAAATCCGACTAGGGACAACTTTAGAATAACCATATAAGTAAAGAGTTTCACATACAATTCACATAATTGGAAATCAATTCAAGTAGCCTTTAATGGATATTCAATGAACACAATATACAAATTATGGATACAATCAGATATCATCATCTCTATGATTGCCTCTAGGGCATACCTCCAACAGTCTCCCACTTGCACTAGAGTCAATCTAGAAGGTACCTAATACCCATAGCTCTTACATGCGCATCATGCTTAGCCTGCGGGAGTGGTTTTGTCAACAGATCAGAAATGTTCAGATCCGTGTGTATTTTGCATATCTTGATCTCACCCCAATTAACAAAGTCTCGAATGAGATGAAATCGCCGCATTATGTGTTTGTTCTTCTGGTGGTTCCTTGGCTCCTTTGCTTGCGCAATTGCCCCATTGTTATCACAGTAGAAATTCAATGGGCTGGACGCATTCGGGAACACACCAAGCTCAATGAGGAAATTCCTTATCCAAACACCCTCCTTTGCGGCTTCCGAAGCCGTGATGTACTCGGCTTCTGTTGTAGAATTGGCCACTGTCTCCTGCTTGGAACTCTTCCAACTAACAGCACCACCATTTACCGTGAACACAAATCCTGATTGTGACTTTGAATCATCTCTGTCGGTTTGGAAACTAGCATCAGTGTAACCTGTTACAACGAGCTCCTCCTCACCTCCATAGACGAGGAACATATCTTTAGTCCTTCTCAAGTACTTAAGAATGTTTTTCACCGCTGTCCAGTGACTCTCACCCGGATCAGTCTGGTGTCTGCTTGTCATACTTAGCGCATATGAAACATCTGGGCGAGTACTTATCATTGCATACATGATAGATCCAATAGCCGAGGCATATGGCACTCTACTCATGCGATCCAGCTCATCAGCAGTCGAAGGACACTGAGTCTTGCTGAGATGTATGCCATGTGACATAGGCAAGAACCCTTTCTTCGCCTCTTCCATGCTGAACCGCTTCAACACTTTATCAGTGTAAGTATCTTGGCTTAATCCTATAAGCCTTCAGGATCTATCTCTATAGATCTTAATGCCCAGAATATATGCCGCTTCCCCTAAGTCCTTCATCAAAAAACTATTTTTCAGTGAAGTCTTTACGGACTCAAGCATAGGAATGTTATTTCCAATCAGCAATATGTCATCCACATATAAGATTAGAAATACTACAGAGCTCCCACTAACCTTCTTGTAAACACAAGACTCTTCTTCGTTCTTGGTGAAGTCAAACCCTTTGACCACTTCATCAAAACGAATGTTCCAACTCCTAGATGCTTGCTTCAATCCATAAATGGATCTCTGAAGCTTGCATACCTTTCCAGCATTTTTCGGAATGACAAAACCCTCAGGCTGTAACATATACACGTCCTCAACTAGGTTTCCATTTAGGAAAGCTGTCTTGACATCCATCTGCCATATCTCATAATCGAAATATGCAGCTATAGCTAGAATAATCCGAATGGACTTAAGCATGACTACGGGTGAGAAGGTCTCGTCGTAGTCAACTCCTTGAACTTGTCGAAAACCTTTTGCGACAAGCCATGCTTTATAGATGTGAACATTTCCATCCATGTCCTTTTTCTTCTTATAGATCCACTTGCACTCTATGGCTTTAACACCATCAGGCGGGTCAACAAAGTTCCAAAATTGATTGTCTCCCATATACTCTATTTCGGATTGCATAGCACTCTACCATTTTTCGGAGTCTGGGTCCATCATTGCACTGTCTTTCCACTCTTTTCTCCTTTGAGAAACTCTTTCTCTAGGAAAACCCCGTTCCGAGCGACAAACACTTTGCCCTCTGATCGGTTGTAGAAATAATATCCTAAAGTTTCCTTTGGATATCCCACGAAAATGCACTTATCCGACTTGGGTGTGATCTTGTCCAACTGAAGTCGCTTGACAAACACTTCACATCCCCAAATCTTTAGGAAAGACAAACTGGGAACTTTTCCGGTAAACATCTCATATGGTATCTTAACTACGGACTTAGATGGTACCCTATTAAGTGTGAAAGTTGTTGTTTCCAGAGCATATCCCCAAAATGATAATGGTAGGTCCGACTGGCTCATCATTGATCGAACCATATCTAACAAAATTCGATTACGTTGCTCGGATACACCATTTCTCTGAGGTGTTCCAGGCGGCGTAAGTTGTGGAACAATTCCGCAACTCTTTAGATGATTGCTAAACTTATGGCTCAAATACTCGCCTCCACGATCAGATCGTAAAGCCTTAATTTTCTTGCCACGCTGATTTCCAACTTCATTATGAAATTCCTTGAACTTTTCAAAGGTTTAAGACTTGTGCCTCATCAAGTAGACATAGCCATATCTACTAAAATCATCAGTGAAAGTTATGAATTATTGGAATTCTCCTCTAGCTGTCGTGCTCATTTGTCCGCATACATCGCTATGTACGAGTTCCAACAAGTATGCTGCTCTCTCAGGAAAACATGTGAGAGGCGTCTTGGTCATCTTGCCTAGCAAGCAAGCCTCACATGTCTCGTATAATTCAAAATCAAACGAAGTTAGAGGTCCATTAGAATGGAGCTTCTTCATGCGCTTTTCACTTATATGACCCAAATGACAATGCCACAAGTTGGCGGGACTCAAATCATTAGGCCGAGGCCTTTTAGCACTTACATTACAGACAGGTGAACCATCAAGATTTAAAACAAACAATCCATTCACAATGGGTGCAAAAGTCATAAACATATCATTCTTAGAGATCACACAACCATTGTTTTCACTCACAAATGAATAACCATCCTTCATCAAGCATGAAGAAGGCAAAATGTTTCGATTTAAACTAGGAATGAAATAATAATTATTCAACTCCATAATAAATCCTGATGGGAGATGGAGTTGCATCGTCCCGACGGTCAACGCAGCAACTCTTGCATTATTGCCTACGTGGAAATCAACTTCTCCTCTTTCCACGCTTCTACTTCTTATGATTCCCTGCATCGAATTGCAAATATGAGCAACCGATCCGGTATCAAATACCCAAGAATTAATAATTGTATCAGCAAGAAATATATTGTCTATAACATTAATAACAAGCGTACCTGAGGTGGAAGTAATCTTACTTCCGCCATATTTCAACGAAGCTAGGTACTGCTTGCAATTTCTTTTCCAGTGACCAAGTTCATGACAATAAAAGCACTCTTTGTCTGGAGCAGGTCCTGGTCCAGCTTTAACCTTGGGCGCTGGGTTTGGCTTCAGCGTTCCAGCCTTGCCCTTCTTCTTCCAAGAATTGCCCTTCTTCTTAAAGCTAGGCTTGTTCTGTATACCCATCACATGGCTACTACTAGCGCTTTTCTTAATGTCAGCTACGCTTACTTCGAGGTTAGCATCACATGCTTTCTTGTAAGCATTCTTAACAGCAGTAGGTGCATCATCAGCAGGTTCTTCTGGTAATGGGTTGTCTAGAACATCTTCCTTTTTCTCAGCCCTGAGAACAATTCTCAGGTTATGGATCCAATCCGAGTAGTTTGTTCCAACTTGTCCTTCTCAAGGACCGATCGCAAAGCAAACGGTGTGGTGCTGCTAGGTGCCATTTAATCTACAACAAAAGTAATGCAAAATACACTAAGACAAACATATCCATGATAGAGCAAATCACATTAAACTATTTAACAGAATCTACTCCCACTAAAATCAATATCCCTCTATTAATACTTAGTGATTCAGGATCCACAACTAACAAGTCTACTAGTGAGATTTAGCATCACTGCTAGCAAACAAGGTAGATCGGTAAGCAACATCTTGCTAATCATATCACATATGACTCCTGTTGTTGGGTGACATCTCCATGTCTCGGCGCCCAACCTTTATGCCCCAAGGTCCTTAACCGTTAAGGTAACCTTGTTAAGCAAACCAACCCTTATGCGTGTAAGTATCCGACACAAACCCGTCTAGTCAAGGAAAACTAGTGGCACTCTAATTTCATAGACCCACCACCAATTGTACAAGACATGGGATGGTGCAAGTTTTAGTTGGGAGGGCATACTAACTTAAACTTTGTGAGGGATCATTCTACTTCTAACATCACATCATGCAGGAAGTAAAATATAAAGAATAACATGCACACAGTTGTGACACAGTATGACGCGGTTTCTTATGGTGATCTCCATCTCCACAGAACCTGTTCACCATGGTGATCTCCATCTCCATGTTCCATGTGCACCATCCTCCTGGTGATGAGTCCTCCAAGAAATAGAACATGCTATGATGCCTAATAGCTAGTAATGAAGATTACATAGTTGCTTGGATCATCACAGATTGGTACGCACACCATTAATACATTAAAGTGACAACACATATGGCTCCAGCTATGTTGCCGTACGTGCGACATGCAGGTCACAAATGAGTTACACACATGCATCACATACACAAAGGGCCATACCGATCACAAGATACATATATCCTACAAAACAGAGTCAAGCGTTCTAACATTCCAAACTTCAGAGGCCCGAAACTCCATCTTCCAAGCTGAATTTGGGAAATCTAATTTCGCCGAAAATGGCATTGCCATTGAATTTCATGTGTAACTTTTTCTACAGATCAATTTTCATATAAAATTCGCCCCGATCCAAAATCGTACCGAAAAGTTACGGCTATTTTACAGAAGCACACGCACACGGCAAAATTCCGACCCGGCAGTAGATCCAATTTACTATTGCGCATCTCATGCACCTGGCGTATGAACCTAGATTTTGATTTGACCAACTACATTGATCTTCGCTCGCTGCAACTGGCATTACGTGTATCACTTAACTCCGATGGCAGAAATCTAACCGGTAGGAGTATGTCGTTACACAACCATTGCAGCAAGAACACAAAAAATAGGACATAGATCAAACTGAAAACTCACATATCTCCATATGCACACATCCGGAATCCAAAACAAAACAGCTACGGCTCTGATACCACTATTGGGATATGAGGTAAGCTACGCTAGCGCAAATTAAAATTTTTCTACCGCGTAAACCAGGAAAACTGTTGTACATGGATCATGGGATTACCACTCGACGCACTGGTGTGGAACATGTAGAATCGCGTCGGGGCAGCGAAGTCGATCAGCATAGTCGAACACGTAGATGATCAAGTTGACGTAGAGTAGCAAGATCGTCCTTGTGCCACGGCTCGTCATGGCTCGTCGGCGGCTCGTCGTGGCTCGTCCAAGTGCTGCAGGTGCAATACCTCCAAGGTATCCACACGTGCAGGGAGGAAGCGTCACAAGTTGGACTGCTAGATCCGCATTATTAGTTTAACATCTCCATGTCCATGTCTCGTGAAACATAGTCATCAACTAATACATGTGCTAGTCTAATATTCATGTGTGTCCTCACATGAACTCCGACTAGGGACAACTTTAGAATAACCATACGAGTAAAGAGTTTCACACACTGATTTGGAGTAGAACTCTGTAACCATGTTCGACTAGGATTCCACCCTGTAACCCTGCTCCCCCGAATATATAAGGGTGGGCAGGGACCCCCCTCTAAACAACAACAAAGAAGTTTAATACAACCAACATATAGGACGTAGGGTATTACGCGATCTAGCGGCCCAAACATATCTAAATCGTGTTCCTTTTGTCACCATCGACTCCTTGATTCTCGATGACAACCACCGCACAAAAGACCACCTAGGGTACCCCCTAGGCGGGTTGCCGATCTAAAACACCGACAACTGGTATAAATAACGGAGGAAGTTTATCCCTTCTATTTTACCCTTTCCATTTGCCTTTCCAACTTCTGTACTGTAGCCCTAGCGCCACCGCCACTGCCCAATCTCTAAGCACTTGCACCGTCACCCTCCATTCCTCCTAGCCCCTGAGTGTATGCAACTGAAGACGCTCATGACATCAAGGACGGGAAGGAAGACCGCCGGAACCAAGACTACCAGTGGTGAGAATAAAAGGAAATCAAGTAAAAAGAAGGAGCCGCAGTTGCCGGTCCCCAATTACGAGAAGACCAATCAGACTGCGCCAGCCAATGCTGTGTGCACTTGGAAGGAATCGAAGGCTACTGAGGGTGACATCAAGGCTCTTGTTATCATAAAGATTTTGCAAGACCAGTGCTACATTCAATGGAGATCCACCCTCGGAAATACCTACCCATTGGAATCATATCCCAATAAGACGGTAACCTTTCTGCACTTCATCAAGCGAGGTCATGGGTTGCCGACCTGCGACTTCTTCCGGGGCCTCCTTGATTACTACAAGTTGGAATTATTTCATCTGAATCCTTATGGAATTTTCCATACTGTTATTTTTGTCCACTTCCGTGAAGCTTTTCTTGGAATTAGACCGCACTTTCCGTTGTTTTGGAAGTTTTTCCGTGTCAAGCCACAGCCTTCAAAAGATCACACCGTCCTTGTTGGAGGAACAAGAATTCAGATGTGAGAAATAGTGAGCAGCTAGTATTTAGATTACGAATTTATAGACTCCAATGCCCAGCCCATTGCGGATATGATAGAGCCTCCAGTTGAAGGTGTGGTGCCGCATCCTTTGTCAGAAATACTCAAGGACATGCCAGACAAGGTGAACGGCTATATCTAAAAGATGGCAAAATGGATCTCCCAACAAGTGCTGAGCTTCATGGTTGTTCTACCCTTGGAGCCAATTTGACTTCCATTGCTGAAGGTGTGGCGAACAACTGCTCGGATGAAGCCTTCAAGCAGTACATGCAGGAGATGGCCCCCATTGATGAAGAGGTAGCCAAACGACTAGACCTTGAGTAATCTACGTGTAGACGAACATTAGTATTGTAATAAACAATTAGTAATGTCTGTGATGTAATATAACAAAGTCTTTGTGCAATATTTATTGCTTTGTGACTTGTTTGTGTGCATCCTACTAGTGATTTTGATTTGTACTCATGTAATCGATGTAGTTGTTTGCACGCAAGGCTACTAATGTTAGCCTTATCAAAAGCCAATACAGACTAATTGTAGTCAAGCTTTCCATCTTTAGAGTGCAAGTATTCGGGCTAGGTAGTAGACCTCTGGATGAGTAGTCTCTTCGAGAATTCTTAAATAGAGTCTATCTTTTTAGAACCTCTATGGGTTAGGTCGACATATGCCCTAGAAAACCCGGTACTACAGACTTCTTCTTTCAAGCTGTGGCTAGACAAAATTGTTGAGATAGTAGTCAATTAGGTAGTTAAATAACCCCTGAAGATTTGTACAGTTGTTTTTACAAGTCGAGGTGTGGCGATGAGGCCCAGAGAGCTGAATAGCTCATGGTGATATTGTGGACTTGTCATTACAAGCCATGTTTGGACAATTTTGCCCAAGGAGCAAAATAACTCATCAGAATTTTGTAGACTTGTTATTACAAGCCGCATTTGGGCGATTTTACCTAGGAGCAGAATAGGTTGTTGGAGTTTTGCAGACTTGATATTACTAGCCACGATTAGGCGATTTTTCCCAGGAAGCTGAATAGCTCATTAGGAGTACTGCATACATGCTTCTACAAGCCGGGATAAGGCAGAAATAAGTAGTCAACTTACGATGAATATATGACTGCTTTATTGAATTGTAAAACTACAACTAGGACCGATGGCCGATTACATGAATAAGTAAATGTAAATTAAGGATAAAATCGACAGAGTTGCTTGATGTTCCACGAGTTGTCAAAGTCTTCACCAGAGGGTTGTTGTAGTCAATCTGATCCAGGTCCAATGACCTTGGAGACGATGAAAGGCCCCTCCCATGGTGAGTTGAGCTTGTGCAGCCCCTTAGTGTCCTGGATACAATGAAGGAGCATGTCACCTATGTTGAACGATCGTTCTTTGATGTTCCCGTCTTGGTAGCGGTGAAGGCCTTTGAGGTATCTTATGGACTGGACAAGTGCTGCGTAGACTTTCGAAAGTTTCTTTTAGATCCGCAATCAGGTTGTTAGAGTTCCTTGTCTTTATGACCATGTCGTCCACATATGCCTCCACATTGCGGTGTAGCTACTTCTTGAAACACTCCTGGATGGCCCATTGATACGTCACGCTGGCGTTCTTCAGCTCGAATGACATTGTCGTGAAGCAGAAAGCTTCATATGGGGTGATGAACATGGTCTTTATTTGGTCTTCTTCTTTGAGAGCTATCTGGTGGTACCCTGAGTAGCAATTGAGGAAATAGAGTAGGATGCAACCATCTGTGGAGTCGATGACTTGATCAATCCTCGGGAGCCCGAAGGGATTCTTTGGACCATGCTTGTTGAGGTCGGTGTAGTCTACGCACATCCACCACTCATTGCTGTTCTTCTTCTTGACCAAGACGGGATTGGCGAGCCACTCTAGATGGAAGACTTCTTTGATGAAGCCTATTGCATTTAGTTTGGCAAGCTCTGCTTTGATAGCTTCCCTTCTGTCTTGGGCAAATCCGTGTAGGAGCTCTGCTTTGATAGCTTCCCTTCTGTCTTGGGCAAATCTGCGTAGGCGTTGCCTCTTCGGTGTAGCTTTTGGATTGACGTTGAGTGAGTGCTCGATTAACTCCCTACGCACCCCCGGCATATCTGCTGGTTTCCACGCAAAGATATCATGGTTGGCTTGAAGGAAGTTGATGAGCGCGCTTTCCTATTTAGGATCCAGCCCTGTGCCTATTAGGGCTGTCCTGGAGCTATCACTAGTCTCAGAGTCAATGGCTTTGACGTCAACTTCTTTCACGGGTTGACCTTGGCTACCCCCTGACTTCTTCTTTGGTATCTCCAGTTCTTTGGTGGACAACTTCTTGGATGCTGCGAAGACTTGCATCATTGAATTTGGCACTTGAGTAGTCATTGTGAGTTCTACAACTTCTGTGTCACAATCGTATGATCTTTTCAAGTCTCCGTGCAGGGAAAGTACTCTCTTGGGTCCTGGCATCTTGAGTACTAAGTACACGTAATGCAGGATGGCCATGAATTTGGCCAAGGCTGGTCTTCCAAGGATGGCGTGACACGATGTTTCAAAATCAACCACCTCGAATCTGATGTACTCCATCCGGTAGTGTTGTTTGGTCACAAAGGTAACTGGAAAGACCACCTGACCAAGGGGTACAACCGCATTGCCTGGGATAATGCCGTAGAAAGGGGAGTTTGTGGGGGTAAGCATATCGGTGGATTTGAGGCCTATCTTCCTGAGCATCTTGTCGAACAGAACGTTGAGGCCACTGCCACTGGTGATAAGTACTTTAGTAAGTCTGGAGCCTGTGACGACTGGATCTAGGATGAGAGGATAGCGCCCTAGGTTTGAGAAACTAGTCCATTGGTCCACCATGGAGAAGGTAACAGGCACCTCCGACCATTTAAGGAAAGTAGGCGTCGTGGGTTCAATGGACATGATCTCCCTTAAGGTAAGCTTCTAGGACCGTTAGGTGGTGAGTCCCTATGAGCCACTAAAGATGACATTGACCGTGTTTGACGGGTTCTGGAAGTTGTTGTTCTCCCCATTGTTTTCATCTTCCTTAGCGTTGCCCTTGTCTATGGCGCCAGATGGTTCTGGAGCATCCTTCATGGCTTTGTGCAAGCTGAAGCAGTCCCAAGCAGAGTGCTTATGGTACGGATGCCACGGACACTTTTTTCTTTAGGAGTTCGTTTAAACAAGGTGTTGTTTGAGTTCTTGTTTCCACCATTCTTGGACAAGCTCTGCATCACTGTGACTATGTTGTCTGGTTTGCGTTTGCGGTTCTAACTTCCTGATTAGTTACTCCAGTTGTTGTTGTTGGGGTGATCGTTGTGGTTCTTGTTGTTACATTGGCCGTTGTTGTTAATGTTATTGTTCTCATTGTTCTAGCCCATGCTGCAGTTGGACTCGAACCTTTCAATCTCTTTATCTTCTTCGTCAGCCCAGGTCTGAGCCATGACCTTCAAGGATTTTACGATGCTTGGGCGCCTCCATCCGAAGTCTTGGAACATCTGGAGATTGGAAAGGCTGTTTTAGAAGTAGTCGATGATGTCATTCTTTGTGACATCCACAATTGTGGCTTTTTTGTCGAAGAAATGATGTATGTAGCTTCTTAGAGTCTCGCCTTGCTGTTGCTTGATCTGGGACAAGTCGATTTTGTTGCCGAGATGCTGCATTGCTCTGGCGTAGTTGCTGGTGAACATTTTCTTCAGATCTTCCCATGAGTCAATGGAGTTTCTTGGAAGTGATTTGAGCCATGTCATAGGTGTTGCCTACATGCTAATGGGGAAGTAGACTACTTTGGTGTCATTATTGCCACCGGTAGTTTGTACTGCAAGCGAGTAGCATCAAAGCCATTGCACTGAATCTTGCTTGCCATCGTACTTGGTGATTCCTGAAAGTTTGAACTTGTCAGGTAGAACTGTCCTCCTCACGTGTCTAAAGAAGGCAGGAAACCCATCAATGTCGTCTCCTGGGTGATCGACTTCTTCTTCGCGCTCGCGGCACCGGCTATCAATGATTGTGCAGGCATCTCAGTTGGAGTTGATCTTATTGCAGAGGTCTTCTATGGGGCGTTCGGGCTCTGGATGACCGCCTCGGTGGCCATGGCCTCCCAATGGTCCTACCTGACTTCCTTCACCTCCAACTTGACTTGGTCTAGCACCTCTAGCTGGTTCGTGTGGAGCGTCGTTACCGATCTGACTCGGTCTCCGAGGGGGTCATTGGCGATCTGACTTGGCCTCCGGCTATTAGCGTGATGGTTGCGCTCTGAGCGGTCCACCGATTGTATAGGGTTTTGGTGATCGAGTTGCTCATATGCTCGCTCGGCTAGTTCACGAGCGCGCGAGTGTACTTGTTCTGAGGCATTGATCACAAGATGAGTTCGATGGATGCCACAGTAGCTACGGGGGTGTGATGTTGGCGCCCTCGTATTGCCACGAAGGCATCATCAAGATTTCGGATTGGCAGGGCTTCCAACAAGTGATGGCGATGTTCTGCTCTTGAGGTGTGCCTTGCTCTGCGTGTTGTCCTTTGGGCATCAGTTCCCTCCCCAACTACATCAGCAATCAACTCATGATTGGACACCTTGTCAGGATAACGCTCGTGTTGTTGGTCCTTATCCTGTTGATTTTCATCTTCGTCAGCAGCGCCAAGGGCGGCAAAGACTTCTCATTCTGGAGAATAGCTTCTTGAGCTTGTTGTGATGACCTCTGTGGTGCCACCTTCTTCGTAGATGGGCGACAGATGAGCTCCCTCTTGGAATGGTAGAGTATCGAGATCGGCAATGAGGTAGGAATTGTCGTCTCTGGCGAGAGCTGGTGGCTTCATGGTGGGCTAGTACACAAATCTTCCTTGTGGAGTAGATGTGATTACCAGGCCTTGCTACGAGCTTGATAAAGGTGTCTCCTCGTCCGAATTCGAGTAGTAGTCAAGGTCTTTGATCCCATCTGAGTTGGATTGGAATCTGGACATGGCCACCTGATAAACAGTGGTCGTGTTGCGGAGTCTGAACGGGAGTCGAGGTTGGAGGTAGTCCGACTCATGCGATGGCTGCAGCGTTGGCTTGCACGAGCTAGACCGATTGGAGAGAGAAGTCGAGTTGTACTCGGACTTGTCCCCCCAACGTCTGACTAGGTCAGAGATTGAAAATTTGCCAAAATTTTTGACGAGGTCTTCTAGTGCTTTGCGCTAGAGCTTGCTGGTTGGGAGCTTCTTCTCCAAGGTCGGTGGGACGTAGCGGTGAAAACTTCCGGTGCCTTTTGTGACGCAGACCTAGGAGCTGAAGAGGCATGTTGCGCCTTCCTTGAAAATGATGACAGGCTTGATGATGACTTGTGCCATCGAATTCTCTAGCGGATTCTCGGCGAGATCCCCTACCTAGCGTGCCAGCTGTTGGTGTTTAGACCCGGCAACCTACTGAAGGGGATGCTTGAGGTAGTGTTTTGGTTGGTCGGGCTCATCGAGATCAGAAACTTGAAGGTAAATGTAGACACACGATTTAGACAGGTTCGGGCCACTGAATAGCATTATACCCTACGTCCTGTATATTAGTTGGATTGAATTGCTTTACACGGTCTCACTGCCTCGCCTTATATAGTCGGGGGTAAGTTTACAGGTCGGTTAATTTACAAGAATACTAGTCGGATATGACTAGATGAGTTCTACTCTTATTACAATGAGTACTTGCCTAATCCTCGACTAATTCCTATCTTCCCATGTAGACTACGCTGCCCTGCGCCATGGTCTCCATGTCAGATGCGTCTCGGTGTCCAGCCCCATATTTAGGACAATCCAAACCTGCTGATGGACCCATAGATGTATGTACAATAGTAGGTGCTTGCCATCCCATTCAAAAGTAAGTGCAGGTTCACCTCATCTATGGTACATCTAGACTGATTTAGGCATCCACGACACGGGCATAATATTTGTTCATCGTCAGAGTATCTACTCTTAACAAATTGCATGAAAGTATTGACCCCTTTCTCATGCTCGGCCGTAAATAGTTGACAACCGTGTAAGCAACGTCTATCCATCTAGGAAATTTTGGCGAATTCAACTCAAAATTATTGACCAGATTGACATGCCATAGCAGAAAGCACCAGATTTGTGCTACCGTAGGACTGAACCGCCGCACGGAGGCGCAGATCTCCGCCAGTGTACTCCATCCTAGCTGCCTTCTCTCTGTTCTTCTTTTTTCCCTATCGCGGGAGCATGACAGTGGGTAAACTATTTTTTAGCTGCAGCGCGAGCTTTTCTGCACCAAACACCACACTCACCTGAAACTTAACTTACATGTGGGGACCTGGTCACGGTAAAGACTTCCCATTCGATCGGGTAACAGGTTCTACCTACGGGAGGAGCATGTTTTCCATGTTACTTTACCGCCCATTTATCAGCTTAAACTTACATGTGGGATCCTCATTGGTTTTTAACGTTTTTGCAGAGCTTATATCATCACAAAACCACCATGTAACAGCAAGTGATGATTTCCTTTTGGCTACAATAGCAACTTTTATGATGTTTTGTAACTTTGTCACTAAATTTGCTCGGATGTCAAACTTTATTATGTTTTCAGCCAGAAATGTCATAGACCTATGATGAGAACAAATGTATCATAAATTTTTATCATAGATCAACACATTTCTTGTAGTAAATGCAGTGTTTCATGTTCATGTTTCCAAGTATGCCACATAAGCACAAGTATATTTAATTGATAGATGAAATAGATCACACAATACATTGTTTCATACTTTGTTATTTCCAAGGCAACATGCAAGATACAAACATCTTCAAAAATAGTGTACACATGGTTTTATCTCCATATAACTAATTTTCTCTCACCATACAAATAGTGTGGCATATCACCACAATCGACTACATGGCAGCTCATTTATTGTCCATGAAACTATCATTGAGAATGACCTAACTAGCACATTCCTTTAAGGTACACCTCTCATTTAAAGTTACAGAGAGCCTTCATCATTTCATGGCATAACTCCCACCTTTTCATGTTGGTATTGATCGAGAATGCGTGCAGTCAAACCAGTGGTATGTATGACTCGGATGGAATGAGATAGCGCCGAGTAATAAATTAAAGATAATTTTATTTAGGCTATCCTTAATAGCAATTTTATGGGCAATAAATGAGCTGACATGCATGCAATTGTCATGACATGGAACACTATTTATGATGTGAGAGAAAAACTAGTTTAATGTGGATGAAACCATGTGTACACTATTTCTAAGATACATGTATCTTGCGTGTAGTTATGGAAATAACGAAAGATAAAATGATACATGGTGAGCTATTTCATATTTGAATTAAATGGCACTATTGCTTATGTGGTATTTTTAGAAACATAAATATTAATCTTTGCACTGAAAATGGACTTAACAGCAGGGGTTAAATACTATCAACTTAAAAGAATGTTCACAATGAATAGGGTTGCAATAAAAAACTCCGACCAGAAGGGGTGGCGTGTGGGCAGAGGTAGTATTAAATTGTGCAACATAAAAAAGATAATGCCATAGTATCACTTTCAAATAGTTTACTAGTACTAGTAACATACATCTAGAAAAGTAATGCTGGCTGGTGTATCGACAGAGCGTGTAGATGCTTAAATGGATAAGTTAAAAAGTTCAGACTTCAAAGGGACCATTTCAGACACGTCAGAAGTCACAACAAATTGTCGGTCGGGCATGATTAATTTTTGGAGGTCAAACGCATCCGCCATTTTCATTGCATCGAGTAGCTTTCAGTGCACTCCACGAGCGTCTAAAATGTCAGTAAGAGACACTGTACATCATCATGAAGACAGCTGATGAGGAGGGACCCGCGCACATAG
Organism: Setaria italica; assembly: GCF_000263155.2. Taxonomy (NCBI): domain Eukaryota; kingdom Viridiplantae; phylum Streptophyta; class Magnoliopsida; order Poales; family Poaceae; genus Setaria; species Setaria italica. The sequence continues at coordinate 16,329,065 of NC_028457.1, read as the reverse complement.
CACACAATATCGCTGTCCGCGTGATCCACGCGAGGGCTAAATTATTATTTGTTGCTTCTGAATTACCATCAGCCGGACTATATTTGTCATCGCGGAACATATACTACCTGACGTCCAAGCAAAACGCGTTCAACCGCACATATAGGCATCGTCCAATAGAGCAATGGCGACTCAGGCTCCGTCCACAGTAGTACCCACCGACGCCGAGCTGCTGCAGGCGCAGCTTTGGGCGGAGATGCGTCGCCGGCGGTGGCGGCTTGAGGAGGGAGAAGCACGGAAAAGAGGTTTAGGGTTTAGTTTACTATTCGATGATGCCGTCTCCCAACACGGGATCCGTCCATATCCACGCCACAGGTCAGCTTGGTGGCCAAATGGGCTCCACCTAATTCACGAAACGGCCTGGCGCGCCAACTGTCGTTGTCAAGATTTGTGGATAAGACTCCGGCTAGTGAATTTCTTTTATGCGCGTAAGGCTTTAGATGGTGACGTGGGAGGAAAGCCCTACGTCCAGTATGAGGAGCTGCTCGTGTTGTCCACGCAGGGTCTGTAGTAGGGGTTACAAGCGAGTGAGAGAGGGAGCCGGTCCCGAGTCTGTTGGGTGTGCACTGATGCTCTGGAGGAGAGTGTGCGTGTGTTCTGTTGGCTTGAGAGTCCTCCTGTCTCAGGGTCCCCAGTTCTCGTTTTATAGCGCAAGGAGAGCTCAGGGTTACAGATGAGCTAGGTCTTAGGAGAGGTAAAAGAGATAAGCTAAATAAAGTAAAATACAAGGAGAAGGAACAAGTCCCCGGGTCACCGCCTCCTGCTCCGGCCTTCGGCTCCTGTCAGCGCATGCACCGGAGGAGGGCGGCTGTCTCCGGATCCTATCGATGATCTTCCTGGCGACTGCCGCCGCTAAGCATGATGATGGTGTTCGGTCGTGGCAAGTATGCACGTTGGGGGAGATGGCTGACCCCTGTCTGTCCTGCTTACGGCCCGCAGGACACAGACGTCGCGTCCCTGTCACCAGATACGCGGGGCGCGCGAATGGGCGGAGCTACCCCTGTGTCGGGGGGCGTAGGCCATGAGTACCTCACGACGAACCAGGGGAGCCGCGGCCACTGTAGCCTGTGCGGTCGTGGCTATAGTGTCCCGCCCGGGTACTTGTGGCGGCCACGTCGAAGGGTGTGGGTGCCTTTCTACGCGTCAGAACCGTGGCAGATTTATGGCAAGATTGGTGAGGGGCCAACGAGATCCGCACCCTGGTCTGCCGGTCTGCACCCGAGGTGGACCCTTGTCTTGTGGGTCCGGATGAGTCCGACACCATACGCCCGGGGTTGGGTGAGGCGGAATCTTGCGGCGAGGGGTCGAGCGCTCCCGACCCTAGGACCGCGGGTCAGGCGAGGCGGAGTTCTGCTATCGAGGGGTCAGGAGTGTCCGACCCCAGGGCCCTAGGTCGGGCGAGATGAAGCGGGACGCTCCCTACCCATGCCGGGCTGACGGCAGTCGTCATTGCTGCAGGTGGACCTGGGCCTTCATGATTGTTATTTTAAGGGTCATTAGGAGGTCGTTAATATTTCCCCCCAACACATGGCGAACCTAATCTCACGACATCCGCGCACCACGAAGGTCACTTCCTTTGTCGGCCGTCCCCATCAATTCCCAGGCGCGCATCAGGTCCAAACTTCCCATGGCATACAATGCTCCACAGTCCCGACCTCTTGCCGTACTGTGACCACACTTGCACCCACATGATGCACCATGGGAACCTCGTTCCAGGGACAGCAGGGGTATAAGCCACGCCCTAGTTCAATCAGGTACTAGGCTTCCCCATCCCATACTAGGTATGAGATTAGTACTTTCAAACACTTGATCATGAACACCAACACTTTCCGACCTTAACCAATTTCATGTAGATAGACAGGGCAATCCACCGACCACCAAAATAGTTCACAGAGCCCTGCCCCATCCATCGTCCTTATAGTGGTGACAAAGGAGAACAAGCAACTCCTATAACTCACGAGTGACAGGGAATCACTTGAGTTTTACCGAGTCCTGTTTAAGCATTGAAACTACTCGGCCTATCATACTAGTGTCCAGATCAAAAGGGATCTAAGTCATGCATCTATGGTTCCAAACAACTCCTGAACGTAAATGCACATACATACAACAGAAGGCATGCACAAGTTTAGAAAGAATGGGTGATGCTCTGGGGCTTGCCTTCGAGCCGGGTGGAAGCAAACTGATCTTCGACGCTCTCAGCTTCAGCTCCTATAGGTGGCAGCTCGGCTACAACTCCATCTTCTAGCACCGGGTGCAGCTTGTACGTGCCGTCGGCGAGGTTTAGCTCTACACGGAATGCAAATGCAAGGATCAATCACTTAGACGGTTATTTCAACAACACTTGCAAGATTTAGCCCAAAAACTGTAGCAAAACTACAGAAAAGGTGTGAAACCCATTTTATTGGATTGTACTCAGAAAGAGGATTCCAACCCAAGTGATTTCACATTTTTCTGATTTTTCCTCGATTTAAGATGAATTTCCCAAGCTTCTGTTGATTTAGAACAAGATAAAAGAGTCGGATTGGGAAAAACTTACGATCTGACCCTCAGACTTAACACAGAGAAGTCCTCGAAATTTTACACAGATACCCTCAGTCAAAAGAAAAGGATACAGCCGAGCCCTCGGGCGAGGCGGACAGGGGTCGGCAGCTTACTTTTGGTCCTACTGATGAAGTCTTGGGGGTCGGGAAGAAGCAAGCTCAGGTGGAACATCGAAGGGCGTTTAAGGTTCGGGCGGCGGCGAGGTTCGGCGGTGCTTCGGTGGTGGCGGTGCTTCTTGTGGACAACAAGCAAACTCGAGCACAGCGCGAAGGAAGGCGGAACGGCTGGCGGGGTTGGCAAGGTACGGCGTTGGGCGGAAGGGGAGCTCCACAGAGAGCTCAGACGGCGGTACTTGCGCGTGAAGAAGAGGAGTGTGCGGCAACGAGGGAAAAGGAGATGAAACTACGCAATCAGTGCGGCAAGGGCAAAGATGGCGAAGGGAACTCCGGTAAGAGGCTCTGGTATCCCTTTTGTAGCTGCACGGAAGTGAACGAGCTTGAGCGGCATGAGGATAAGATCGAGGGAGAAGGAGTGCTCTGCCTCGGTGGCGATTGGTCGGCAAAGCGGAGCTCCGGGGATAGCATATTACGGCATTGGGCAAGGAAGACAGCGCTAGGCAAGCGCGGTTTTGCCAGGCGGAAGGATTGCCGAGGTCGAGCGCGTGCGTGGTCACGTCAAGCGCCGAATTTGTTGTGGCGACTCGGTATCGGCGGACAGGAGGGAGAGAGGTGCATTGCAGGTGAGGGTGCTGCAGGCGAGGTGACAGGGCGAGTGATGCGACGCGAGCATGCGTGGACTAGCGGCTCTGCCGTGGCACACGACAGGCGAGGTGGGGGAAAGGAGTTGTCACTGCCTGCGCGGTGGTTGGCGAAGGCGATATCATCGCGGGGCGCGCGCGTGGGTAGTGCGATTGAGGTATGACGGAAGGGCCGTAAGGCGTTGGGGCGCGCGGCCAGGGATCTGGGTGAGGCAATGCGCACGGGAGGTGAGGCAGTACTAGCGCGGCAGTGGCCAATCTTCGGTTGCAGCGGTAGGCAGTGCGCCAGGCACAGCCGGTGAGGTCTCGGGCGAGATGAGACGGGGCGAAGGGGTTTGCAGGGTGCTTCTGCGCGCGATTGGGAAAGAGGCGCGCTGATCCATCTTGTTGTGGCCGGCGACTGGGCAAGGTGGCGCTCGCTGGTGAGGTTACGCCACGCAGCAGCAACGCTCTGAAATAGGGCGCACGCACGCTCTGGCGCTCTTTGTCTGATGGATTCGCGAGATTCCTTGCCGTGCCCATCTTCCAGCCTCTTGATCTCCCAATTTCCGAATTGCACCACTTTGACTCCCTTTACAAGAGTTGTAGTACTTAGGCCAAGGCCCAACTCTTGTAATTGGACTAAGTCCAAAAATACAGTGGATTCGGAGATCCAGGGCTCCAAAGTTCAGAGGAACACTCGTTTCGAGACTTAGAGAAAACGGCGGTTTGTTGGGTTTCAGGGGTCGGGGCTGATTTGAGCTACAGATTTAGGAATCTTTGAAGGTGAATTGGATCAAGGTCCAATTAACAAAGCTAAAGCAGGGAGTTCGTTCTCCAACTCCTATAAAGAGTTTTCTTGGTGTCCTGCTCAACTTTCCAAAGATAAACCCTCCCTAAGGCACTAGGTTGGGCTGAAAACAAGACTTAGCCGGTATAGCTCATGAAAGGCTAAGTCAACCGGATTAGGGGATTTGTCTTATGATTAAACTTGGCTGAGTTAATCTAGGTCGTTACACTCATGCCCATTTGGAAATAAGGAGCCAGAGACGTTTGGCTTCGATACGTCTAAGGTCGATAAGATCTTTGACTTACTGCTACAGGAAGGACAGGTCAAGCTCTCGCCCTACCACATAATCCCATTGGCCTATTACATCTCAAGATCTACTCAACAAGTACCAAAGGCAATAGGAAGACACAAGGCACCGGGAAGAGATAATGCGCTGGCACGAAGACCACTGGAGGTGTCTATTCTTCATCCACTGTTGGGAGAACAACCTCAGATTGCCGTCGGCCGATAACTGTCCTGAGTGCAACGGCCAGTACCACGGCAGCCGTCCGTTCAAGAGGTCATGCTCCGGAGATAGAGGACAAGAGCTGATCAGTAGAAATAGGCTTGAGCGAGATGATAGGCGCATTTCAGTGTGTGATTGGCTAGGGGCAGAGTAAATCAGCGTAATCGGCTGGGAGGCAGAGCTAACACACACAATCGGCTGGGAGAGATGGCCGACATAAGTCTCTAACGAAAATACGTTGGGCCGAGAGCCGAACTGGGAGCATACGAAACCGATGGGTAAACCAGTGAACCCCAGATGGTGCCTAGAGGGTTTGACCAAATCCCAGGAGAGAAGGGTCCAGCGCTTGCTCCAATGGGAACAACAAGAGGAAGAACAAAGGCAAGCGTTGGACAAAAAAGGGGTCAAGTCTCAAGATTGGCGACCGAGAAGAAAAGTCGATGAAGGAGATGATGATCAGGATTCGGCTGCCGTCGTTAACATGGTATTCATCTTGCAAATGGAGTTCATGGCTCCCGCTGACCGCGATGACACAACAGAGGCAGAGGAGCGGATGGTGCAATTGGCTTTAGAGCCAATGGCCGCCACTTTTGAAAAACCCGAGGATGTAAAACGCAGCATCTCAAAGCTCTATTCCTCAAGGGGCAAGTCAACGGGAGACAGGTCACCAAGTTGTTGGTAGATGGAGGCGTAGCTATGAACATCATGCCATATGCCATGTTTCACAAACTCAACAAAGGTGAGAAGACCTGATGAAGATTGACATGATGCTCAAGGACTTCGAAGGCAACATATCTCCAGCCCGGGGGGCACTCTGCGTCGACCTCATCATTGGCAGTAAGACCCTACCTACCACCTTTTTTGTCATTAACGGTAAAGGGTCCTACAATATGCTGCTCGGACGAGACTGGATCCACGCAAATTGTTGCATGTCGTCTACAATGCACCAGTGCCTTGTCTAGTGGATCGGTGACATGATTGAAGTAGTCACCGCCTATTCCTCTTACAGCATTGCCGCAGCCGATGCGCAACAGTGGAGTTACGAGCACATCAGATGCATATCTTGAAGGTGTCCAAATCTTGGTCTACAGCCGATCCAAGCAGTCGGCTCAGAAGAGTTGTCTTAATGGACGAATTCATCCAAGAAGATGGGAAGCTTTGGCACGGGTTTACGTCAGCCGATTTGTTAGAGATGGTAGTAAGCCAAGGCCGACATATATTAGTGCTAAGTTAGATCATGAGTATAAGCGTGAGTTAGTGAGTTTGTTAAGAGAGTTTAAATATTGCTTTGCTTGGGAGTAGCATGAAATGCCTAGTCTAGACCAATCAATTGTCGAACATCGGTTGCCAATGAAACCAAGATATCGGCCATATCAGCAGCCTACAAGACGTTGTAATCCAAAAATTTTACCTAATATAAAGGCTGAAATCACAAGATTAATTGAAGCAGGGTTCATTCGGCAATGTCGATATGCCGATTGGATTTCTAATATTGTTCCTGTGTATAAGAAAAATGGAAAACTACGTGTTTGCATTGATTTTAGGAATCTTAACCAAGCTACACCGATGGATGGATACCCGATGCCAACAGCCGATGTGTTGATAGATGCTGCTGCGGGACACAAGGTTATTAGCTTCATGGACGGTAACGCTGGATATAATCAAGTATTAATGGCCAAAGAAGATATCTCCAAAACGGCTTTCAGCTATCCTGGGCATCTCGGTTTGTTCGAATGGGTAGTCATAACTTTCGGTTTGAAAAACGCTGGAGCTACATATCAAAGGGCCATGAATTATATATTTCACAAGGTTATCGGTGTCCTGGTGGAGATTTAGATCAATGATGTTGTTGTCAGATCGAAGGGATATCGACAGCATTTGGCCGATTTATGCAAGGTCCTGGAGTGCACAAGGAAACATGGGTTGAAGATGAATCTGAACAAGTGCGCTTTTGGTGTTTCGACTGGTCAGTTTCTAGGTTTCATGGTCAACGAGTGCGGTATCGAGATCAACCAAAAGATTATTACCGCCATCAACAAAGTTGTAGCCCCACAAGACAAGACTAAGTTGCAATCCTTAATCAGCAAAATCAACTTCATCCGGCGATTCATATCAAACTTGTCCGGACGAATTCAAGCTTTCGGCCCATTGTTAAAGTTGAAGCTCGACCAAGAATTTGTTTAGGGTCAGGAACAACAGAAAGCATTAGAGGACATCAAACAATATCTAATCTCCCCTACCGTATTGGTTCCTCCTCAGGCTGATAAACCATTTAGATTGTATCTATCGGCCGATGAACAAGCTATCGGCTTAGTGTTGGTCCAGGAGTTTGAAGGAAAACAAAGGGTGATTTATTACGTCAGTAGAAGACTCTTGGACGCCGAAACCAAGTATTCTCCGGTGGAAAGGTTGTGCGTTTGCCTATATTTCTCTTACACTAAACTCAGGCACTACTTATTATTGGCGGAATGTGTGGTCATGTGTAAAGATGATGTCATCAAGTACATGTTGTCACTATCGATCTTGAAAGGAAGGATTGTAAAATATATTCTAGCCCCCTCGCAATTCGATCTAAGGTATGAATCAACCAAGGCCGTCAAGGGTCAGGTAATGGCTGACTTCGTCGCCCAACACTGTGGATCAGAAATTACTGTCGTTGAGCCGGCTCCATGGACTTTGTACTTTGATGGATCTTCATGTTGGGTGGGGTCAAGAATCAACATAATCCTCATATTGCCTCGGGGGGCAAGTTATGAGTTCTCTCTGCCGATTGAGGCTTCCACTACTAATAATCAACCAGAGTATCGGGCTGTCTTAGAGGGCATCCAATTGTTGAGGGAAATCAAGGCTGACACAGTGGAAATATTTGGGGATTCCATGCTTATCGTGGATCAGTTGACTGGAAAGTGTGAATGCAACGATGATATTCTAAGGAATGCCTCCAGTTGCTCAAAGAATTCAAGACCGTAACTATTGAACATATCCCCAAAGATTACAACGAGGAAGCCAATAGACTTGCCTAGCACGAATCTAGTTACCGGCCAATTCATGGTGCCTTGGCTCTAGAGCTGGCGGCCGACGACTGGAGGAAGGAGATCGCCGATTATTTAAAGGATCCATCCAAGAAAGTTGATCGGCGGATACACTTCCAAGCCACAGAATATGTGTTACTTGAAGACAAATTGTTTTATCGAATGATTGATGGACTGTTGCTCAAGTGCCTTGGCATTGAAGAGCCAAAAGACTTTGATGGGTGAAATTCATGAAGGGGTATGTGGGGCCCATCAATCGGCTTTCAAGATGAAGTGGATGATTAGAAACAATGGGTATTACTGGCTGACAATACTTGAAGATTGCTTTAAATATTATAAAGGCTGTCAGGATTGTTAAAAATTTGGCAATGTGCAACGAGCCCTGGCCTCGGCTATGAACCCAATAATAAAGCCGTGGCCGTTTAGGGCTAGGGAATTGATCTCATCGGCTAGGTCTATCCGCCGTCAAGCAAAGGGTATAAATTCATATTGGTGGTGACTGACTACTTCACCAAGTGAGTTGAGGCAGTTCCTTTGAAAATTGTGACATCGGCCAACATGATCGAGTTCGTGAAGGAGCACATTATTTATCGGTTTGGTATTCCTTAGACCATCACGACTGATCAGGGGTCAATTTTTACCTCTGGGGAGTTTGAGGAGTTCATTGCCAGTATGGGGATTAAGCTGTTGAATTCTTCTCCATATTACGCTCAGGCCAATGGTCAGGCCGAGTCGTCCAACAAGGGGATTATTAAGCTGATTAAAAGGAAGATCGAAGAACAACCAAGACGGTGGCATACAATGCTGAATGAGTCCTTGTGGGCTTCTCGGATGCTTGCCACGGTGTCACCAAGGTGTCCCCTTATCAGTTAGTATATGGGCATGAAGCAGTATTACCTTGGGAGTTGAAGACTGGGTCCAGATATGTGTCACTTCAAGATCAGTTGTTAGTTGATGACTATTCCGCCCTCATGAGGGGAGAATTGGAAAATTTGGCGACTCAGCGGCTAAGGGCTTTGATCAGCATTGAGGAAAATAAAAAAAGGGTTACCAGGTGGTATGACAAGAAGGTCAAGGTCAAAAAGTTTTCCCAAGGGGATTTAGTCTGGAAATTTGTCCTGCTGATAGGATCCAAAGATCCCAAGTATGGAAAATGGTCGTGCCATATCAGATTAGCCAATGTGCTCCAGGAAATGCATACATGCTGGAGACTTCTGAGGGAGAAAATTTACAAGGGCTCTGAATGGAAGATATTTGAAAAGATACTACCCCAGTATATGGGTAGGCGCTTAGCCGATGATGTAGCATATCAGGCTTTTACAGCCGACGCGTACTGATATGTTTTCACATAGCCGATGCAAGAGGCATCGCCTTAAGATCAAAAGAGGTGAAAAAGTATGTATATAAATAAACCAATCATTATTCTGTACATCGACTGAATATATGGCCGACATGGTACAAGTCGCCCTTAGATAAAAAGTACCAACACAATTATAGGTTACAACGATTTAATGGTGTTTCGATTGAACTTTATTCATATCAACATCCTTCTGGAGTTGATCCAATTCGATTTGGAGTTCGGCGTTCTCCTTCTCCACTTCTACCATATCGTCTTCGAGAGCAACTTGACAGGGCAGCTGATGGCTCCTTTCGACTGGTTGCCAGGTTTGCCTTCTAGAAGCTTTGGCCTCGATGTTGTCCACAATCCTCTTGATGTTCTTGGGAAGGTGGTCTCTGAGTTTCTCGCGATGAGTTTGGATCAGGTATTTGTCAGCCTGAGTGAACGGTTCATCAGAGTGGAGGATCTCAATGGCTCATTCAAGGTCGCGCCTGAGTCGGTTTTGCTGCGAGAATAATGGATGGTCAATTAACAGAGGGATCGGTCGAGAGGTAGGAGATTAATTTCATACCTGATTGATAGAAGAGGAGGAGGCCATCTTGGTCGCTCGATCGAAGATTTGAAAGTGTGTGCAAGGAATGAGTTAATGGGTGCTTTGTGAATGCCTTCGGAAGGGGTGCGAGGGGTTCATATTTATAGAACAAAATGACGATGGACAACGGTCGGTAAAAGGAGGGCATTTAAAGAAAGTGACCGTTGAGTCAGAAAGGCTGCGTGAGAGCTGTCCAGACTTGCATTCAAGATAGGAATGCCAAAGGTATCAACATTACGCAAGATATTCAAAGGCCAGCAGAGTTCATTATGACTATTCGAGAAGATTGTTTATGGCCTCAATCGCTCACAGGCGAACTTGGTTGGCCGCATCCAACACTCGCTGATCGTCATCGGCCAATCCTGGGACTTTTGGCACGATGCGATGAAGACGGATGGCCTCGTGAGGGAGGGACTGTCTTTCTTGTTTTAGATCAGCAATGACGGTTGGGAGATCTTCAAGTTTCTTTTCTTCGGTGGCGATGGCTTTTACGACCAGTTCCATTTCCTTGGCGAGCTCTCGAGGAGGCCAATCCGCCGGTGTACCTCTTGTGCATGGTGTTTGTAGGACTCTTCTTCTTGACGCACCATCTCCAGCTTAGAATGATCGGCCATGTGTCACAAGGCTCTAAACACTGGAACCTGCATGGTTTTGATATAAGCTGCGGGTGTTAGAACCTCTTCTGCGTCTTCTGGGACTTGTCCTTTAATCTCGTTGAATATCCGCCATATCGGTTTGGCATCTTCCACCAATTGGCCGATGTTTTCTTGATGGAGGGTATGCATGTTTTGAAGCTTGGCACGGACATCTTCTGGTATCGAGCTCAGAGTTATTTGGCGCGATGCGACTTCTTCATCATCAGAGACCGCAACTGCAAAGGAGAAGAGGCTGTTTTTTAGCGTGTCTTGTTCCTGCAGGGATGTGGGAAAGTGTTTTAGCCGATAGAAGTAAAAAATCGGTTGATACAGAAAGTGCTTACCTCCTTCAAACGAATCTCTTCTGCCTGGGTTGGCAGAGTCGTTACTCCCATCTCAGAATCCTGTGAAGGTGGCTCATCAGAGGGGGGAAGACTCGACGATGATCGGCTCTCTAGGAATAGTCGGTAATGTGCTTTGACCAGCCTCCTGGAAGAAGAAAAGGGAAGCATTTATGAGTATAAAAGAATGCTGGATCTAAGTGTAAGTCTCGGTTTTCTTACCTCTGGCATGCGCGCAGCCGACGATGGCACAAGGAGAACGACTGATGTATCTGGACCATCCTATGCCAAGAATCAGCCGATTTTAGTTATAAAAATTGTGGAGACTAAGGAAGAGCGTGTTCTTTACCTCAATCTGAAGATTTGTAGGTGACACAATTTCAGCTCGAGGATCGGCCGATTGAGGAACAGTCTGCTCCGAGATAGGTTGTGCGGCCTGTTGAGAAGAAACAAATTTAGTATTGGTGATACATATGAGGAAGTCAGAGCAGAAAGATTACTTGTATGGCTTCCACCAAGAGTGATGCAATCGTCAACCCAGCTTTTGATGCTGCCAGGGGATCAATGTCCTGAATTGCCGACGAGACATTTGCTTGGATTGGTGCGGCTGAGGGCTCGGCCGATGTTGCTGCTGATTGGTAGGCTACCCGAGTTGTTGCCGATTTAGTACGAGCTCGTACCCTGCGACTTGTCTTCTTTGTGGTAGACATTTTGAGCTTATGCTTTAACCGGCGGGTGGCTACGTCTTCCAATGATGGGGCGTGATAGCCGATGAGAGGGTACAACGTGTACGGATGATGGGCCTCTTGTTGGAGGTATGCCCTAGAGGCAATCATAGAGATGATGGTATTCCATTTGTATCCATGATCTATATTGTGTTCCTTGAATATCCATTAAAGGCTACTTGAATTGATTTGCAATTATGTGAATTGTGTGTGAAACTCTTTACTTGTATGGTTATTCTAAAGTTGTCCCTAGTCGGATTTCATGTGAGGACACACATGAATATTAGACAAGCACATGTATTAGTTGATGACTATGTTTCACAAGTCATGGACATGGAGATGTTGAACTAATAATGTGGGCACATGTGCAGACATGTTCTAGGACTGACCCAACACGAGAAGTAGTTCTCTCTTTAAACAACATATACGCTTTGTCCTTAGACCTGAGATTGTCACATCTATTCTAGATGTGGATCGACCTACTTAGGGGCTATCAAACGCTACGCCGTAACAGGGTAGTTATAAAGGTAGCTTTCGGGTTTGTCAAGAAGCATGCTATGAGACATGGTCAATCAAGATGGAATTTGCCCCTCTCTGATTGAGAGTGATATCTCTGGGCCCCTCGAGTGATCGGATCCGAAAATGCATGGCCATGCTACGTACGGTTAAGAGTTAACCTACAAAGGGATTCCGAATCACAGGATCGAGAAAGAGCGGTCGGCTTGAAGCTAGACCAAATATCGTGAGGCAAAAGGAATAGCATGTATATTATGTTGTGATGGTTCGTCTGATATGATCATCAATAGAGGGGTGGGGGCACCCTAGGGTTTACACCTTTTTGGCGAAACACATCTGCTGCGCCTCCCACGCCCTCGCCTGTTGCAACTCGCGGATCTAGCAGTCCGGCTTGCGACGCTTTCTCCCTGCACGTGTGGATACCTTGGAGGTGTTGCGCCTGCAGCACTTGGACAAGCCACCGCCGAGCCACGACGAGTCGCCGACGAGCCACAACGAGCCACGACGAGCCGCCGACGAGCCGATGACGAGCCGCGGCACGAGGAAGATCTTGCTGCACGTGGACGAGCTGCTGAGGAGCTGCTGGATGTCGACGTGATCGACTACGTACGACTACGCTGATCCACTTCGCTGCATCAACATGAATCTACATCTTCCACACCAGTAGTGCGTCGAGTGGTAATCTCGTGATCCTTATACGGCAGTTTTTCTGGTTTACGTGGTAGAAAATTTTGTTTTGCGCTAGTGTAGCCTACCTCGTATCCCAACACCTCAACCAGTCTGCCGCTCCGACTATGCGTTGGAGGTACTTGGCTATCAACCTGCGAAGAGAAGAAGGCCAACGATGAGAAAGTTCTGCGACATATGAGAATGATAATTAAGGAATCGACAGAAAAGCATTGTTACCTCTGCATTCGGATCAGCATGAGTGGGGTCCAGTTGATTGCAATACGCTTCAGGGGCCTCACAGAAAAGGTATTGTTTCCACTTGGTCAATCGCAATTTGAATTGCTGAGTGGAGAAGGGGACCACCAGCTAAGCACTCAGATCAATGGTGTTAGAATCCGGTGTCAGATTACATAATCTGTTGTATTCCAGTCCTTTTGAAACCGGTTCTCAAAATTTCACTTGGCCGATGAAGTGAACTCTGATTGGCGTCTGTCCCAAGCCAAATGGCCGAGCTGCTATTGATGGGTTATATAATTCGTATGTTGGAGTATCCTTCCTAGAGAAGAAATTTGCCGGTAGAATCCCAGGCTTGATCAGGGTGTCCATGACTCCCTCATCGAAGGTGTTGGAGGCCGAGTCGAAGTAGTCAGGATTTTCAAAAGATGGGTTCTCTCTTTGATATGGATACCAGTTTGTCACTTCTTCCCTAAAGTTGTTATAAAAGCATCTGAAGTGCTCGGCTATTCTTGAGGGGACAAGTTTGCCGCCTGGGAAAGAGGATACAGCTTCGCCAAAGGAAGTGCATTGGCGTCTTGCCAATGGGTCGATCTCTGATTCAACATTGGGGAAAGTCTTGGTCTCAATCTGCTCCTTGAAGATTTCACTCATATATAAGTTGAGCTAGGGATTGACAAACCACCAAGGGCCACCAAGATTCCCGATGGGTTCTCCAGATGACAGCTTCATGGCGACATGATGCAACATGTAATATACTGACCCTAGCAAGTGCTTTCCTGAAGGGACTGCGGCGCCTCTGACTAGTGCTTCGGCCAAAGCCTGTGTGTTGGAGGTAGGACCGGCTGATTTGCCACAGAAGACATATTTTTCTAGCCACATCATCAAGAAGGCTGTGTGCTCCTTTTCGGTAATGGGTCTGGTCCTTAAGTTCTTCTCAATATAGCATTTCCATCTGCCGATGGCTTTCATCTCCAGCCGATGGGTAGGTTTGATTAAGAAATCGAAAGGCGAATCGGTGGAGGAAACATCTAGGCTAGTCAGCATCAAGACATCAGCCAAGGTTGGGTTCTTTGGCCCATGGCCAAAAAGAAAGGCATTGAGAGCGTCGGACCAAAAGTAAGATGCCGCAATGAGCAAAGATTCATTCCTTTCCATATGAGATAGAGATAGATTTATGCAATGGCCAATTTTTCGCTCGTCCCAGAAGACTCTGTTGGAATCTGACATTCTAAAAAACCAAATCTCTCCATATGGGGGTTTGATTAGGCCAAGACTTAAAAAGTGTTCGCCCAATTATCTAATTCCATGGTTGATTGCTTAAAAGGAATCCTGTGAGTTTCTAGGCTAATTAGATCGTTCGGGTCAGGATCTCCTATAGGGCCAAGGCCTAAGAATCCGAGGGTCTCGGCCATGGGGATGGTGATTCTCTATCTGAGTTCCTGAGCAAATGCTAAGAGTGGATCCCAAAATCATGAAAAGATGAGGAGGGCCTAGAAAACTTACCTCAGGGATGAAGGCCATGGTAGCTGTGGTTGCCACCATTGGAACTTGGGAGCTGGTGCAGTCAGTGGAGGGCGCGAGCAAGTCATCGGAGTACACTAGGATGTGCCTAGAAACGGCACGAGCGAGGTCGCTAGGATGCACCGGGGGATGATTCGTCGGAAAGGAAACCCTTTTTCGCTCGGAGGAAGAAGAAGAAGCAGCGGAAGAGATGAATATCTATTGGATGCCCCAGGAGAAGGGTAAATATGGGGTTTCTACCATGCCGTCTGCGCTAATTTTGAAAATAGCGATTGCTTGTGGGTGCTCTGTTCAAAGAATGCAATCATCAAGGAGAAGATTTTTGGAGCAAAGGGGATTTTGCTACATTTATTGTTGCGTCTCTTCCGGAATTGGAGTTGAGAAAATTTCGGAGCAAAAGATATGTTTCACTCTGAAACTAGAGGGTATGTGTTGACTCCGATTTTTGACATGTGTCAGGGTCGGCGTCAAGAGGAGAAGAAAGTGGCTGATGCGATTAAACAAGAAGCTATGGCTAGAGAAATTGGCCGATAAAGCTACAGTGGTTCGGCCGATTAGCCGATGAGATTGATGGGGACTGGCCGATGGGAAGCCAAAACACCTCGGCCAATATGGGCCTGAATGGGCCAAGGCGGTAACAAGGTGAAGAAAAGATTGGCCCATAGAGGATTGGATGGTGTTCGACTCCGATGCGAGTTCTATCCGTATGTAAATATTTGTTGCTTTGAATAAGAAATAGGATATTGAGTTGAAGTCGGTTAGGAGACAAGTTGTAACATGGTATAAATAGGTGCCCCGTGAGGTTCACAAAAAAAATGAACAAACATCAATACAAATCTACATTTCCACGCAACTTTATTTTCAAGTCGGCGACTTCGCCAAACCTTTTTCTTTTCATGAGTTCGTGCGAGTTGGCAGGGTTGCATCAACGTGATCTCCGGCCAATTTGTAAGTTCCGCGTTTCAAGTAATATCTAAGCTTTAACTTCAGGCGCATCGCTGTTATTTCGTTTAGATTTATTCACTAGTTATCGATATTTGCTAGAATTATAGGTTTTGCCTATTATTTTAGTTTGTATCACCAGTTATCCAGCTTGAGGCACGAACTGTCGGCTATATCAATACATTACTTATCATCATACAACCAATTAGATCTATTTCAGATGTTGTCTTTGTAGCATTGTTTAAGTTACTCTAGCAGTCCCTTCTTCATTTGCTACGTGATTATCGGTTGTTTCATAGCCGGTCATCCTTACATTACATCGGCTAATCTGCTGATACGTTTTTCTAGAGTAGATCAGAATTCCAGCCGATCCAATCTCTAAAATTTGATATCTGTTCTTCCTTGTCAATCAATAGGTCAGATTGACTGGTACATCACGTGAAACGCACTAGGGCGGTAACCCGAATAGGAGCTAAGTAGATTCTCCCGGGTTGTGTGCTCGATGTAATAGTCGGGTCCACTGTCCAATTTTTTGCGTCAACAACCGGCAAACCTACCTTCGTAGTGGTTTTGGGGCCCAAACCACCCAAATCGTCCATCTTCGCTTGGCCACCACGCGACCTCCTCGATGTCGAGCGTGTCCAGTCTCCGCCAAGCCTCTGACGCCTCCAAGTCTTTCACTCCCAGCTCCCGGGCTGCCTACTTGACTTGCCTCTATCCCGCTTGACTCGACCGATGCCGTCTCCATCACCGTCATGTTCTCTTGCCGTTCAGTGCAACATGTGGACTGCCCATGACTCCACCCGGACTCCTCGGGTCCATCAGTCCAAGCCTACTCGTGTTCATCCCTCACCACCCTTGGTCCATCGGCATGAACCTTTCGCTTGACCTTCACCGCATGCCGTCGGCTGCCACAACGCATCCAACACCTACACATCACAAGCCAAGAGCAACATCAAACCAACACAACATTGTCAATCACTCATCATCTAAGGGTGACCACCATTGGTCCTCAGTTCTTCAAATCTTTTGGGAAGCTTCAAATAACGAAGCCGAGTACGAAGCCCTTCTACACGGTCTTCGCCTAGCAATGTTACTGGATATCAAAAGATTACTAGTCTATGGTGATTCATTAGTTATCATCAACCAAGTCAATGACAAGTGGGACCGCAACAAGGAAAACATGGACGCATACTGCAAGGAAGTCCATAAACTAGAGAACAAATTCTCAGGCCTCGAATTCCACCATGTGGTCCGTGACAACAACGTTGTTGCCGATGTTTTATCCAAAATGGGTTCAACACACACGGAAGTGCTAGCAAGCATCTTTGTTCACAAACTTTGCAAGCTGTCCATAACAGAACAAATAAATTCAGCAACCACTAGTAAGGGTCCACCAGAACCTGACCGGGAAATCATGATGATCGAGGTAGACTGGAGGACTCCCTTTATCGACTATAGTAAAGAGCACAAGCTACCTTTGAGAAGAAGCAGGCAAAACAAGTCTCACAATGAGGAAAAAGCTACGTTCTAGTCGGAGATAAACTCTACATAAGAGGAGCGTCCTCGAGACTACTCATTAAGTGCGTCACTCGCGAAGACGGCAACGACATCTTGGAGGAAATACATAAATGAATCTGCGGGAATCACGCATCCTCAAGAACAATAGTAAGTAAAGCTTTCAGAGCAGGATTTTATTGGCCAACTGCGCTAGCAGATGCAGCGGAACTAGTCTGTAGATGTCAAGGCTGCCAATTTTTTGCCAAGCAACAACATGTCCCTGCCTACAAACTCATCACCATACTCCAACATGGCCTTTCGCATGCTGGGGGCTCGACATGATTGGTCTGCTCCCCACAGCCCCAGGATGATTTAATCGAGCACTTGTCGCTATTGATAAGTTCACCAAATGGATCGAAGTGAAACCAGTCACCTGCTCCAAGGCTGACAGGGTTCTCGACTTCCTGGATGAAATAGTTCATCGCTACGGTTTTTCAAACAGAATTATCACAGACCCGGGCTCAAATTTCAACAATCACGAGTTCTGGGAGTACTGTGAGAATAGCATAATCGACATTCGCTTGTCTCCATCGCTCATCCAAGAGCAGACGGCCAGGTTGAGCGTGCCAACGGCATGTTACTTGAAGCTCTCAAGAAAAGGTTGTACAACATTGGTAACACCAAAGGAGGCAAGTGGCTCAAAGAACTACCCAACATTCTCTGGGGGCTACATAATCAACCGTGCAAGCCTCTTGGGCAATCACCCTACTTTCTTGTCCATGGGTCAGAAGCCATACTCCTTGCTGACATCATGTGGAGATCCCCTGCGATCAAGCAATACAATGAAGGGGCAGCAGAGGAAACAAGGCGCTTATACCTCGACAGCTTGGAAGAATCATGTTGTGCAGCACTTGTACAGTCAACAAGATACCTTGAAGGAGTACACCGTTACCACGATCGCAATGTCAAAGAACGTTCTTTCAACATTGGCAACATGGTCCTCAAGCGCATTCAAGACACAATGGGGCTACACAAACTCAACACACCATGGGAAGGGCCTTACATCGTGCAAAGTCACAGAACCAGGATCGTACAGGCTACAACAACTCTCCGGCGAAGAAGTTGCAAACTCCTGGAACATTGAGCACCTATGTCGCTACTACCCATAGTCAGCAGACTAATGGCACTGTACTTAGGCCGCAGCTATCGTCGACACGTTCATTGTACCCAAGCTATATTCACAGCCGCCTAGGATTTCCTCTACACCGGCTTGGTGAGCGCTCGAAGGATGCGGCTGGCAGATTCCTTCGTCCCTGCATGTCTACATGGGAGCATACCTGAACAGGGAATATTCCTTCTTTTATTTTTCCTTTCATAAGTAGCAGCTCTATTGTTTGTCCAAGGATTATTCTAATGCACCACTTTTGTGTAACCATAATGCATGCATCCTCACCCGCCTGCTGGCCTGCACCACGGTCGCGTGCACGACGCTCGCGAAGCACAACGGTGGCCTGATCCGTGGCCCGGAGTTCAGGAGCCTCCACCGCCGCCTTGGCGCGGCTGCCACAACCGCACATCGCGTACGTTGCGACAACGCCTGTCAGGAGGAGACTCGAGCAGAAGAATCCTGCCAGCCGGTTCTACGGCTTCCATGTCGCCAGTGCTGGGCGGCTCAGCTGCGACGCCCTGATGTGAATCCTCGCCGGTTGGAGGTGCACACTCTGGAACGCGGCCATCACTGACACTACTAGGTTTTACCCCTGATGCAATGACCTAAAAGTGTTGCAATATACTAAAAATGGTTGCAATAGACAAAAATGCAACCCAAAAATATTGTTGGCAGGCATTGCCACAATAGCCGTGGTCTAAAGCTTGCACCACGACTCATTAAAGAATTAAAGAATGTCTTGGATCTTTACTGTACGCACCAGGGAGGAGCAAGTCTTTGCCGGATTCAAAACATCACCAAAATCTTTGCAATATAATCCAATCAGAACCTCGGACAAGCAACTGAAGGTTAGCCACTAATCACAAGGATCATTGATCCACAGGTCACCGGGGTTTAGCACCGAGCAGAAAGAATCACAACCATACACAGAAGGGAGGAAGGGTTCCCATTAGAGGACGCAGAACCTGGGACGCACAGACGGCGAGGATCCGAGCCACTGCAGGGGAAGAGGCTATCAGCTTCTGCTCCTTCATCCGTATCACACGGGGGAGGAGGCTGTCAACTTCTGCTCCTTCATCTGTCTTCCGCTCAGTACTCATGCCACCATGCCCCACACGCAGACCACACCGAAAGGAGATGCCACCATGGAAGAGTACCGATATTCGAGGGGGCCTTCACACCCTGCCTCCTCCGCGACTGCAGTTGGTCAGATCCAGGCCGGGCGGCCCTCCTCCATGTTGTCGTTGGTCGAATTGAGGCTAGGTGGATCTCCTCCATGTTGTATTTGGCTCAATTAAGGCCGAGCGGCTGTCCTCGGTGGCGCTCTTGGCCGGATCGAGGGTGGGTGGCCATCCTCTGCAGCGCCCTTGGCTGGATAGAGGCCATGCGGCCTCCTCCACGCCGCCCTTGGCCAGATCGAGGCTGAGCATGGCATGCTACCCACCGCCACAAGCCGGTGTGCTCTCTCTCTGTCTCTCCGAGGGAAGTGAGATGATGCGTACATGTTTAGGGTTTTGGGAGAGGGTTCCGGTGTTAGATCTGTTTTAATGTAAAAATAAGAAAAAATCAAAAATAAAAAAGGGATCGTACCTCTGATCTCTAGGAAGAGAAAAACAAGTCTTCACCGTTGAGCTATTGTTGCACTTGTGGTAGTTATGGGTATTTTCTAAATTTTGTATACACATATTTTGTCCAATCATTTGAAATTCAAAACCATATGTATACACATATTTGGTCCAATCATTTGAAATTCAAAACCCTAAAAAAATATGGCACAATAGGAAATCAAACCTAGGTCTTTAGGCTCCTAAACACAAGCATTACCACTGCACCAAACCTTCATTCGTGAGACTATTTGGTGTTTCACCATTTTATATAAAACTGCTCTCGTAGCTAAAATGCAAAAAAGGAAGCACTAGTGTTCCATGCAAGATTCAAACTTTGGTCCATAGGTCTCAAGCGGGAAAAACTTCCTCCCCTGTGCAGCCCAGCTCTCGCTCAGCCCACTTTCTCCCCTGCGCGGCCACGTGAAAAGGGCAAAAAAAATAGTGAAGGCCAAGGGAATTGAACCCATGACCTCGAACACAAGCTTGATGAGGTTTTTTTCTAAATTTTTCTGTCATACATTATCCAAGTTTGATGAGGTTTTTTTCTAAATTTTTCTAAAATCACCATGTTTTCTTTAATGGCGTTTATTTGTATATTAATTGCTATTTCTTGATTTTTTTCATTTGACATGTTTTCTTCCAACTAAATAGAGAATAGAGAAAACATGTTTTTGCATAACAATTGCAAATGTAACTTGATATTTTTCCAATGTTATGGTTAACATAAGGTTGTGTTCAAATTTGAGGTGCGCACGAGTTCAAAAATGTAACGAGGTATTCAAATCTCAAAGTTTGGCTTGAGTTATAAGGCACTATATGAGAGATATATCCATTTGTGAACAATGTATAGTATCACTTTATTGAAATCATTTAAATTTTTTATTGTAAACTTATGGGCTAAAAATATGTTTCCACATCAATGTGCCGAATTTTTTTGATCAAATTTAGATATTATTCTAGTTATTATGTGGTAATTTGGAGATATAAGTTTCAATTGTCCCTAGAAGACAATTGAATTATTTTATATATGTCTAAGGCATGGGCTAGAATTGAGCATAAAAGCCTAAATATAATTTTGTGCATCTTTGGAATCTTATTGGAGGTACACATAGTTCAACTTGGAATTACTTTCGATAAGCACGTAGAAATTCATTTAAATGATAAAAATACTAAATCTGTTAAAAAATTATTGAAACTCCTACATGACAACATAGATGTTGTCTATTACATGTAAAAATGTAATTAGGGGTATATAGAATAATTATTTTGCAAGTTACCTCACAAGGGTGTATTAATTAGTTAGTTAAAAAATAGAAAAATAACTTTTTTGCACAACAAGTGGCAATGTAAATCCACAAATATCAACAACAAGGTAAAGGTAAGGTTGTGTCCAATTTTGAGGTACATACGAGTTCGAAAATGTAAAGTGCTACTTAAATCTCAAAGTTTGATTTAGTTAGTAGAAACTATGTGCGAGATGTATCCATTTGTAAATAATATATATTAGATCTTTAATAAAATCTTGTAAAACTTTTATGACAATCTTACAGACCCAAAATATGTTGTAATGTCAATTTGTAGATTTTTCTGACCAAATTTAGATATTATTGTAATTATTATGCGGTAATTTGGAGATAGAAGTTTGAATTGTCCCTAGAAGACAATTGAATTTTTCATCTATTTCCAAGACATGGGCTATAATGAAACATATGACCCTAAATATTTTTTTTTGCAATTCTTCAAATCTTACCGGAGATACGCATAGTTCAACTTTAAATTACTTTCAATAAGCATGTAGAAAATCATTTAAATGATTAAAAAGTGTAATTCTATTAAAAATAATAAAACTCCTACATGACAACTTAGATGTTGTTTATTATATTTTAAAAATATATTGGTATATATAAGGTAATTATTTTTGTTTGTTACTTTAATTAGTTAGAGATAAAAATAAAAACCAAAAGGAGCTAAAAAACCTAAGTCTGGCTAGCCCACATGGCCTTCACGGCCCAATTCTTCATGGCCGTCCATCCATCCGATCAATGGCGACCACGTACCCGGCAAAACCCTAAGTCATCGCCGTGTCAATCCTATCCACGCAGCCCCCTCCACTCCCTCCACCTCCCCTCCACGCTTCCACGCCGTCTCCTCTTCCCACTGACTCACGCCTGACCTCCCCTCCACTCCCCTCACCTCCCCTCCACCCCGCCGTCTCCCTGCCACCACTCCACCAGCCCCGCACGCGTCCATCCTGCCTCCATGCCGCCAGCTCCCCGCCACCACCCCGCCGGCCCTGCACACATCCACCCTGCCTCCTCCTCGCCTTCCCTACCCAGGAGCCACTATGGCGGTGCGGAGCCCCAGCTAAGGCGGCGGGAGCAGGAGCAGCTGGCGGGTGGTTGCTGGCAGTGGGTGATTGCTAGCGGCGGGTGGCGGATCCAGAACCTGCACAGGGTAAGGAGGCTCCTCGCCGCTCCCTCCTCAGATCCTGCGCAAGGATCTAGGGTCTTAGCCCATGCCGTCTCCTACTCCTTCCTCCACCGCAGCTGCCTCCCCACCTCTCGGTGCGCCTCTTGCATCAACACGTACACGCCCTTCATCCTCCCCCATGCGCCGTCTCCTCTTCCAACATCTCCTTTTCTCGCACTCACACTATGTGGTTCAGTACGAGTTCTGATGGTTCAGGTATGGTTCTGATGGAAATTTGGTTCAAGGAACCTCGTCTTCCCTGGTCGTTGTTGAATGTAGACACGTTCTTGTTGCGAGTACATAGGTGCGCTGATGCAGCGCACACCAGGTGCTCGATGATATGCCTGCAAGGAGTTTTCAGTCACCTCTTTCTGCTGTCTTCCGTCGAGCTTGATTTTGTTGGGAGTTAGCTTAACTATAAACCCAACTCTAAAAGGTATGGTTACATCAAAATTTAATTTAGTTGTGCGGTGTTATACAAGGGTTTATCCCCAAATATGCATAAATCAAAGTAGGAATAGTGCAGTTATACAAAGTGACTGCCTCCTGATGCTGCAACCTGAAAACACTTTGCTTCCTAGCATAGGTTTTGATCAGTTGCCATTGCCTTCTGCAGGAGCTCAAGATTGACTTCACATGCTATGATCACCCTATTGTGTTGACAGTGGAGCAGTAGGTTAGTGAACCAAGGAGTCCATACTTTGTTCTACCATGGTTTCTGATAAACCATGGTGAGTGCTAATCGACTTCTTATTTGGTTTTCCCAGGCCAAACATGTTGGACATTTATATGTTGTTTCTGCCCTTGCTGGCACCAAAGTCGACATGAAAAGTAGGTAGCTTTGCCGATGATTACATATTACTGTTGCTTATTTGGTCATTTGTTGTACTAATTAGTTTTGTTTCCCTTCAACTTCTAGTTCTTTCCCAACATCTTGGTTTGGGAAAAGGCAGCCTGCGAATGGCTCCTGTTGGGACTCGACCAAACAACAGTTGGGGTGTTACAAAACACAAAGGCAATTACTGCTCAAGCAAGTGCTCCAGTAGCTATCCTATCAATGAATAATGACCATTTCAGGGGGGACGGTTCACCTCCCTTTATAGGGACATAAAGTTACATTTCCGCATTCCCGTTATACCCACACTCAACAACTACATCCTAAGTATATTCCGTACTAGACAGTAACTTGACACCTACTCAAAATGTTGCTTTTACAGTGGGATTACATTTCTAACCCTCTCCAAGATTCTTATTACAAAATTGTCCCACAGTAATGTGGTCCCAGGCCTGTCTTGATTACTTCCTTCCCCATTCGTAAGCTTCGTCGGGGCTGAGCAAGCTTCGATATGCTTTCCGCCTTCTTCGGTCGAAGTCAGTTAACCTCGGGCTTTGTTCATGGAACCTTCCCGAAGTCAAGTTGCCGGGAGTTCCGTGGGGGCTTCAACTTCGGGAATCTTCGCTTGCAAAATCACAGAATGGGCATCTTCGCACTAGTTAACTTCGGTTAATTGTTAGCTTCATAAAAGGGGAAAGTGACGAGGTTAGAGCCGGTCCAGAGAAAAGGTTTCCACCAGCCTCATTCAGGGTGCGTTGTGGGGCAGTCCCCAACAGTAGCCTCTTCGTGGATGAGGTCAGAGACGCCGTTGACCGATCCCGCGAAAAGTCCAAAGACGCCTTCAAAACGTCACCCTGAACGGCGGCATGGGCCGAGGCGTTTTACCGTTAGATGGGGGTAGTAATGTCATTTTCCATGTGGTAGTTAGTGATTCGAGGCGGTTTTTACCATGCCTATATAAGGTTTGCAGGGGGGCCGGGCCATACTTTACGCTGTCACTTTCGGGCTGTAGTTTTTGCCGCTTGCGCCTTCACCACGTATCTTCGTTGAGCTCTTTTGGTTGCGTTTTCTTGGCGGGGTGTCATCTTCATTTTCGTGGCAGCCAGCACTAGGTAGAGGCTGTAGGCAATGTCTTCGAAGGAGTTGGCCCTTCATGCTGCCTCTGGTGGTGGGGGTAGTCCTGCTTCGCCGTCGGTGTCTGTAAGCAGGGGCGAGGGTGAAGGGAAGAGGTCAAAGAAACGGATTTATACGAAGGACGGCCTGGTTTCCGCTGAGGAAGGCTCTTTCGGTAGTAGTTCGCCTGAGTGGTCTTCTGATGGGGAAGAAGTTGAAGGTAAAAAGAGTGAAGCCGTAAAAGGTATGGCGGAGGCCGAAGTTCATGCTGTATCTTCGGACGATGAGGAGGAGGAGGATAGGGAAAAAGAGGTTGGCAAGGTTGAGGAGGAGGAGGAGGATACTGAGGTTGGGACGAGGTCAGAGATGTCTGCTGGGGGGAAGGTTCAATGTGTTCCTACTCTCTACTTTGGGCGCTCCCAGGTAACTTCGCGAGACATTGTGTCTTTTGAGGAGAGCAACTTCTTTCCTAAGGGGCTGGGCAGAGCGCCTGGGGATGAGGCAGTTCCAATGCCCGAGGTTGGCGAGGCCGTTGTTTTTAGGAACCTGTTTACTGCGGGGCTTTGGTTTCCTTGTGACAAGCAGTTGCCTGTTATATTGGATCGCTATCGTGTTAGGTTGCACCAGCTGACTCCCAACGCCATTGTAAACTTGTCTAAGTTTTACTGGGTGCAACGCACATTTGGTGGTAGCGTTGATGTAGAGGGCTTTGCGAGGTTGCATGAGCTTCACATTCAGAAGAAAAGGTCTTACTCTGATGATGGTAAAGGCGTTTATGAGAATCACTTTGGGTGCTGTACCTTCGTGCCATGCAGGAAGAACGATAAGAGGAATTTGCCGAGGTTGGAACTTAGCTTCACGCAGAGGAATAAGTGGGATGATGCGTGGCTGACGCATTGGTTTTATGCCAAAATTGAGATGGCTGGTGTTGGTACTGGGTTTCCATTTCATGCATCATTTGGGCCGATGGATGTGCTCACAACTCCGTCATTTATTCAGACGGCAGTTGTGACGAAGTGCGAGGCTGCTTATAGGGCTACTGGGCCCTTGATATCTGGGCGTGACCTCGTAGAGGAGTATGTTGCAGCCAAGGTGTGGCCTTTCTCTGCCGACTTTGCGAAGCCATTTGAGCTTGTTGAGAAGAAGGTGCCCTGGAATGAGAGAGCTGTGCCGTACCCCTGCTTTGAACTTAGTGTTGATAGGGGTTCCGACTTGGATTCGTTTGTTCAGACAGTAGAGGACATGGCCTATGAAATTTTGGGTCCCGTGACCTAGCCAGAAATGCGTTCTTTTGAGTCCGTTGTGAGACACGGGCATCGTGTCAATCGGATTTTTGATTTGCTTGACATTGTGGGCAAAAGGCGCTGTCGGGGCGCTGGTGCTGAGCAGAGGAAGAAGGTTAAGTTTGATTCTGCGCCTGCGGTGAAGCCCACAGTTGAGTCACAAATGGCCGCTAAGGCGAAATAGAAAACCCTTAATCTGGAGGCACAGAAGAGGAAAGAGGTTACTGCGGTGGCTTCGTCAGCCGTGTTGCCATCTGTACTAACAGCTTCGTCTGTTGACCTGAGCGAGCCAGCATACATCGTTCATGTCTCTGCGCGCCCTTCATGGGAGGTTCCTACTGTTGCATCTTTGTCAATCAGCCTTGCTACTCGGACCAAGAAAGGAGCTAACAAGCCTTGCTTTGCACGCGTTCCTGTACCGGGCGCCAAGGTTGATGCGTCTTCGTTGGTCAGTATCAAGACTGCGGCGCCGTCCACAAGTTCAAAGGCTAAGAGTGCGCAACCTCTCTTGACTGAAGCTAGGAAACATGCAGAGAGGTTAGCTGCTGAAAAGGCAAAGCTTGTGGATGCATTTTTGTCTGATCCCAAGGGTGCATGCGCCGAGGCTGTGAGACTGGTAAGCATGTAGAGGTGGTTTTGCCGAAGCTTCGGTTCTTTGATTGTGGGAGGGCTTCGGCGGGATTTTTTAGGGACTTGGAGGCAACCATGGGAGACATTGGTGAGCCTAGTTGTGAGGATCATGTGAGGCTGAAAGTTAAATGTTATGATGTAGGTGAGAGCTTGCCGGCGGGTCTTCGAGGTCTTATCGAAGGTCTGGGCTTGAGCGGGCGCACAGAGGTTCTAGCGACGTGCGCCGAAGGTAGGGTTTATAATCCACACAACCTAACTTTGGACTGAGGGGTTGAGGGTGAATATTGCGAGCGCTATGCAGATGTTGGTGGTTCGAAAAGGGTGGAGAAGGCGGGAGGGGCGACTTCGAGTTTGGCCGAGGGCAAAAGAGGAGCTGCAGCGTTGAGGTCTAAAGTTAAGGCTGTTCCGGTCGCCGTCGAGGCGCGAAGATATGAAGGTGAGGGCTGCTTGCGGGTGGTTATTGCTGTTCGTGGCCTTTGTTGTTGTTGTAGCATACTTACAATTGTGTCCTTTGACACACAGATTTTCAGCAAGCTGTAAAATCGATGAGCTCAGAGGAACTCTTCAACTTGGAGGCCAACCTCATAAAGAAGGTATGGTTGTTGTCTAGTTTGATGACATGTGTGGTGTGTACTAACTTTGTTGCATCTTTTGCTACTTGGATTAATGCTCTTTGTTTGAAACCTGCAGGTGTCTTATTCGTCAATGATTACGTGGGACCGGCTTGCTAAGAGTGAGAAAGCAGCCTCGGAACTTTCGAAGAAGGTAGCTTCGCTTGAAGCGACCATTGCTGCTATGTCATTAGAGATGAAAAAAGTTAAAGTTGAGAACTCAGAGTTGAAAGAGGAATCTCGCAGACTCGGTGAAAACTACGAAGTCAGGGGCGACGAGATTGATTGTCTGTTATCGGATGTAGTGGATCTTGAGGGCCAAATAAAAGAGAAAGACCGAACTATAGAAAGCTTACGCGAGGGTTCCCGGCGTGACAGCGAGGTTATCTCGAGTTTGAAGTCTAAGATTGGCGAGTGGGAGCCTGAGTTAGAAACGAAGGCGAAATTGCTGAGCAAAATAGAGACTACACTAAGGGAGAGGTTCGAAAAAGTTCATGAAGCTTACAAAGCCTCCCTTGGTGTGTTTGGCGCTGAGCCCGATGATTGCCCATTAGATGAAGGGTGTGAGCACATGTTTGAGTGGCTGTTGGACGAGGTCAAGAGTCTCCCCGAGGTTCTTGAGGGCTTGAACGACTACTCCGTGGTGTTCTACTTGGAAAGCGCCCTTTATTTGCTGGAGCAACAAGGATGCGAGCATGTTAAGAATATTTACGAAGACAATTACATTGCGCCGGCTGCCTCGGATATTGGTTATGCTATGAAGTCTTTTGTTGTGGAGAATGCAAAGAAGAATTTATTTGAGCGCATGTGGTCAACCTCCGGGCAGGACTATGTGAAGAGGCTGGCGTGTGAGGGGTTAGCTCAGCTTCGCTCGCAGCCTAGTGCTGTTAATGAAGAGGAGGATGCTGCTAAGTAGATTTTTATTTATTGGATTTTGTATATAAGGTTGACGAGGTCAGATACTTTTATTTGTGTGTGAGGTTGTGCCTTGTAAAGTACTTGTGTGCCTATGTGTTTTTTATAACTATTGTACTTTTATCCCGTTTAACCGTGGGTCAACTGCGAGGTTAGATAAGTCAAAGCTGGGTTGCCATGTCGGGCAACCTGCTGACTAAGTTATTGCGAGAGCCGGTTGATACAGCGACTTGCGGTCGCTTCAACCATAACTACACGCGTTGTTGCATCTTACGCTGGTTGACCTCGTGCGAGGTCGGCGTGGTTTATTATTTCTAGAACTGCATGTGCTTAACTTGGTGGATGGTTGCGAAAAGGTTAGCCCTGATCATGTCTGATGCCGTAGTTTGACCATTTGCTGAGTGGGGTTAATAAAGCTATTAGGGCCTTTACGAGGCTAGTTGATGCGATTTTTTTGTAAACTTTTTTCTTTCAGAGTTGCAAAAGTTTTCCATGTGTTTTCGAAAAACATCACCCCCCCTTTTGCGACGTCGCGAGAGGGAGGTTAGATAACTTAGGCTTGCAGATTCTCCTCTTGCGAAGTCGCAGAAATTTTCCACGTTCTTTCGAAAAACATCACCCCCCTTTGGCGAAGCTGCAGGGGAGAGGTTTTAGTTTCTTTTGGGTCTGCGATGTTGTTGTGCAGGCGTTAAGCTTTCTGCACACTTTGTTGCGAGGTTGTGCAACTTGGAGTTGCCTTTTGCGTGCTCGAGCGCGAGGTCACGCAACTTGTTGTTGCTTTTACGCACGAGGTCTCGTAACTTGTTGTTGCTTTACATACGCAAAAACTCCGCGCACTGGCGCGAGGTCACGCAACTTGTTGTTGCTTTCTTACACGAAAAACTCCTCCGCGCACCGATGCGAGGTCACACAACTTGTTGTTGCTTTCACACGCGAAAAACTCCTCCGCGCGCGGGTTCTCGCAACTTGTTGTTGCTTTCACACGTGAAAAACTCCTCCGCGCACTTGCGCGAGTTCTCGCAACTTGTTGTTGCTTTCACACGCGAAAAACTCCTCCGCGCACTTGCGCGAGGTCACGCAACTTGTTGTTTCTTTCACACGCGAAAAACTCCTTCATGCACTTGCGCGAGTTCTCGCAAGTTGTTGTTGCTTTCACACACGAAAAACTCCTCCGTGCACTTTCGCGGGTTCTCGCAACTTGTTGTTGCTTTCACACGTGAAAAACTTCTCCGCACACTTGCGCGCGTTCTTGCAACTTGTTGTTGCTTTCACACGCGAAAAACTCCTCTGCGCACTTGCGTGAGGTCACGCAACTTGTTGTTTCTTTCACACAGAAAAAACTCCTTCGTGCACTGGCGCGGGTTCTCGCAACTTGTTGTTGCTTTCACACGTGAAAAACTCCTCCGCGCACTTGCGCGCGTTCTCGCAACTTGTTGTTGCTTTCACACGTGAAAAACTCCTCCGCGCACTTGCACGAGGTCACGCAACTTGTTGTTGCTTTCACACGCGAAAAACTCCTTCGTGCACTTGCGCGAGTTCTCGCAACTTGTTGTTTCTTTCACATGCGAAAAACTCCTCTGCGCACTTGCGCGAGGTCACGCAACTTGTTGTTGCTTTCACACGCGAAAAGTATTTTAGGGGAAGTTTCCTTTCTTTCTTTGTAAAAAAGGTGTACAAGGATCTGCCTCGTTAAAAACCTTGCCTCCATTACGGAGCTCCTAGCAAGGAAAAGAGTGCAGACCAGAATCTATGACCTTACAAACGAGGTAAGCTTAAAAAAAAGAAAAAGAGGGTAAAATCACTCTGTTACCTTCGGCGCTGCTTATAGTTCCGCAGGCCGAAGGTAACGTGTACAATTATAGGTAGTATTTTCATAGGCTATCAATGTTCCAGGTGTGTGGGAGAGTGTTTCCTTGCTGGTCTGCAAGATGGAAGGAGCTGGGTCTGCACTCTTTGTGACAATGTAGGGGTCTTCCCAAGTCTCTTGCAGCTTGCCTGGGTTTTCCCAATTCTTTTTCCTTTTGATGATGAGGTCACTGACATTGATCTGTCTTTCTCGAATGTGTTGATCCATCCATCTTCGGGTTTCTTCCTGGTATTTGTCCAGATTCTCAATGGCCTCGTTGATGTGGAGTTCGATCATGTCTTTCTCTATTCTGGCGATTTCGTCGACATCCCCGTGCTTGAGAACTCTTAGGCTTTTGTTTTTTATTTCTTTAGGTGTTACAGCTTCGGCTCCGAATAAGAGCTTGAATGGGGTGAAGCCTGTTTCCTTGGATTCTATTGTGTTATGGGATCATATGACTCTTGGGAGCTCGTCGACCCATCTGCCATTTTTCTGATCAAAGAAACATTTCTTCACTGCAGTGAATACTGTACTGTTGGCCCTTTCCACGGCTCCGTTTAATTGTGGGTGGTATACAGATGAGAATTTTATCTTCGTGCCTATGCTGGTGCAAAAATCTGTGAATGAGATACAATCAAATTGCTTGCCATTGTCTACGGTTAGCTCCCTTGGGACTCCAAACTGACAGACAATGTTTTGCCAGAAAAATTTTTGTACCGAAGCTGATGTGATGACGGCGAGTGGTTTGGCTTCGGCCCATTTGCTGAAGTAGTCTATTGCCACTACTACGAATCTGCAATTTCCTTGTGCTGCTGGCAGTGACCAACTAGGTCCATCCCCCATCTCTGGAGAGGCCACGAGGGTGGGTTGAGCTGGATGGGGAGTGAGGGTGCATGTGTTTGCCTTGCTGTTTTTTGGCATGCCTCACAGCTTCGTACAAGCAGATGTGCGTCCGTGTGGACTGATGGCTAGTAGAATCCTTGTCGGATTGCTTTTCCCGCTAGGGCTCTTGAGCTAATGTGGGTTCCACAAAAACCGCCGTGTATTTCTTTGAGCAGTTCGCTGCCTGTTTCATAGTCCACACACCGAAGCCATGGTGTTGAGATGCCTGTTTTGTAGAGTTGCCCCTCGATGATTGCGTAGCCCCTTACTCTTTGCTTTAGGCGTGTGCGTTCGGCCTCATTCTGAGGTTCGAAGTGACCTCTGAGGAAAGCCATTATGCTTGCGCGCCAGTTGTAACGCTGGATGGCGTTGACGGTGGCTGGATCTTCTTCTTTGATTGAAGGCGAGGTTATGACTTCGTAGAATGTGTCAGGTGGGATTGGCTCGCCTTCCGCTACTGCTTTTGCAAGCTTGTCCGCGTCGTCATTTTGTGCTCTTGGTATGTTTTTGACATCAAATCCCCTAAAGTGCTTCTCCATGGCTCAAACTGCCTCAAGGTATTCGATGAGCTCTGGCTCCTTGGCTTCGCTGTCCTTCTCAATGTGATCACGGATTACCTTCGAGTCCATTCTGATGATGAATGTTTGTTGCCCTATGGCTTTCATTTTTCTTAAGGCCAGCAGCAATCTCTCGTACTCTGTGGTGTTGTTGGTTGACTTCGCGGTTGGTGGGAAGTCTAGCCTCGCTGCATACTTGATTCTGACGCCTGTTGGCGATGTGACCACCGCTGCGATGCCTGCTCCTCTACGGCACCAGGCTCCATCGTAGTGGATGACCCATGGCATTTCTAGCTCCTTTGGCTCCTGTTTAGGTGAGGTCCAATCGATGATGAAGTCAGCCAGCACTTGGGATTTTATAGCCGTGCGCCTTTTGAAGTCGATGATGAATTCTGAGAGCTCAGATGCCCATTTGGCAATATGGCTGGAAGCTTCCCTGTTTGAGAAAAGATCATGAAGAGGTTATCTGGTTACTACGACTATTTTATGCCCCTCAAAGTAATGTCGTAGTTTCCGTGGTGCCATGACGACTGCATATGTGATTTTCTCTAGCTCAGAGTAATGTAGCTTTGAGCCGCTCAGGGCCTCAGATGCGAAGTAAACTGGTATTTGCTTAATTTTGCCTTCGATTTCTTTTTCTTGAATCAATGCAGCGCTGACGGCTATTGCTGAGGCTAAGACGTACAACAGCAGTGGTGATTTGGGTTCTGGCGGGCATAGCTTCATCATAGATTGTAGGTACTCTTTAAGGTCCTGGAATGCTTTGCTTTGCTCATGTGCCCATTCAAATGTTTTGGAGCTTCGAAGTGCTTTGAAGAAAGGGAGGCTTCGCTCTGCTGCTCTCGAAATGAAATGGTTTAGCGCGGTGACCCTACCCATGAGTCGTTGGACTTGTTTGAGCGAGGTTGGCTCTAACATGTTGGCTAACGCCTTGATTTTGTCTGGGTTGGCCTCAATTCCCTTTGTCGTTACTAAGTAGCCTAGGATCTTTCCCCTTTGGACTCCGAATACACACTTCTCTGGGTTTAGCTTTAGGTTGGCTGACCTTAGGTTAGCGAATGTTTCTGTGAGGTCCATGATGTGGTCACTTCGTTTGACGCTTTTGACGATGATATCGTCCACGTAGGCCAGTATATTGCGCCGAAGCTGGTTGTCCAGGACTGTTGCCGTCATTCTTGAGAATGTTTGGCTTGCATTTTTTAGCCCCTCTTTGGCATTCGCACGAAACAGAATGTTCCAAAGGGTGTCACGAAGCTTGTTTTGCCTTCATCCTCCTTTTTGATTCTGATCTGGTGGTACCCCGAGAAGAGGTCAAGTAGCGAGAGCATTTCACTGTTTGCAGTGTCATCCACTACCTTGTCAATCCTTTCAAGAGGGTAGTCGTCTTTTGGGCAGGCCTTGTTGAGGTTTGTGAAGTCTATCCACATTCTCCATTTGCCATTTTTCTTGTTTACTGGTACTGTGTTGGCTAGCCAGTCGGGGTATTGGATTGGCCTGATTACGTTGGCTTCGAGGAGCCTGTCGACTTCGACCTTTACGGCTTGGACCTTTTTGTCGGACATTTTTCTTAGCTTTTGTTTCTTTGGCCGAGCTCCTTGCCTGATGTCGAGGCTGTGCTCAATGATTTCCCTGTCCACCCCCTTGAGATCACCTGCAGACCAAGCGAAGATGTCTTTGTTCTTGTTGAGGCACTCGACGAGGTCACGCTCTTCTTTTGGGTTGAGGTTCGCCCCAATTGTTACGAATCTATGTGCGATGTACCCGTCTAGGAGTACCCGCTTTGTTTCGCCGTCGGCACTGATTTTTATTTTCTCTTTATCTCTCTTGGGCTCGTCGTGGGCTTTTTGCTTTGCTGAGCTTTCGGCTTCATTTGACGAGGCTAGATGGTGGACATTCTTTTGGCCCGGAGCTACCCCTTTTTATATATTCCTTGCCATTTGCTAATCACCGTACACTGTTATGACCCCCTTGAGGGTGGGTATTTTCATGCATAGGTACAACTGTCTAATTGTTGCATCCATTTTGGTGATGAAGCCACGGCCGAGTATTGCGTTGTAGGGGTAGTGCATCTCCACCACGTCGAAGGTGATGTGTTGTGTCCTCGCATTATCATGATCCCCAAACGAAACTGGGAGAGCAATTTTTCCCAAGGCCTTCACTGGCTTTCCACCGAAACCGAGGAGCGGGATGTCGGCTGGGTCGAGCATGTTCATGTCAATATTCATTTCTCTGAATGCGTTTGCGAAGAGGATGTCTGCGGAGCTGCTCGTGTCTACTAGGACTTTCCCTACTATCCAGCCTGCTATCAGTGCTTTGATAACCATCGCATCATTGTGTGAGGTTGTCTTGAGCTTGAAGTCTTCCCCGGTAAAGGTTATGGGCATGTGTGCCCATTCTGGCTTTGTTGGGGGTCCGTCGGGAATGATCACGTTGACCTCTCTGAAGTAGTTCCGCCTCTGCCTCTTGTTTTCGAACTTTAGCGAGGAGCCTCCAGTGATTGGCATTATCATTCCAAAGGTAGGCAAGGAGTTTTGGTTGTTGTTTTGTGTGCTGGGCTCCGGCTTGGGCATTATGGCTGGCATGCTTGGGGGAGGAGGTAGTGTTTCTTGAGGTTTCTGAGGCGGGTTTGAATTGGTGTGCTGTGGGATTGTTTGGTGGTACGGTTGTATGTGTGGTGGAAGAGGCTAAGTCATTGGTTGCTGGAAGTTGGCGAAGCTGGGTTGGTTGTGATAAAAGCTTGGGTGTGGGTAAAAGGCTGTGTGGTGAATTATTTTGGGTGCTTGTGCGGCTGCCTTCGCGGCTTCTTCCGCAGCTTTTCTCTCTTCCTCTTTCTTTTTGGGGCACCACTCTGTATTGTGATGATTCTGATGGCCGTGGTTGACATAGTAGAATGATTTTTGTTGACTTCCTCGACCTCGTCCTCTGCCAGAGTGGCCCCCTCTTTGGGTATTGTTATTTTGTTTTTGGCTCTGGCTTTGGTTTTGGTTTCCCTCAATGTTCATGATAAGGTTTTGGTTTTGGTTTTGGTTTGGGTTTTGAGGCTTGTTGTAGGACAAAGGTTGCCAGCTTCAGCTCTGGTTTGTTTGTCTCTCCTTGTTACGTTCCGCCACTCTTCTGCGGTGGTCCTCATCGGACCTGATGTATTCATCGAGTTTGCTGAAGAGGGCACTCATCGTTTTAGGCTATTTCCTTGATAGCTTTGATGCTGTTGGGCCGGGGGTAAGGCCCGCAATGCACGCGGATATTGCTACAAATTCCTCAATGTGCGGCGCTTGAGAACGAAGCTGGACATATCTTCTTATGTATTCTGCGAGTGGCTCCTTGTTTTTTTGTTTGCATTGGAAGAGATCTGCCTGGGCCGTTTAGGGGTAATGGAAACCCTGAAAATTTTGTGTGACCTTCATCTTGAGGTCATGCCAGCTGATCACTGTGTGTGGAGGGAGCAATGAATACCAATTCAGTGCCGTGCCTTCGCAAGCAATTATGAAAGATTTGGCGAGGATGACATCATCTTCCCCAGCCGAAGCTACAGCGGCTTCGTAACTCATTAGGAATTGCCGTGGGTCTGTCCATCCGTTGAATTTGGGCAGGGTGGTTGGCTTGTAACTTGTTGGCCACGGTGCGGTTTGGAGCCCTATTGAGAGCGGCGATGTGGCGTCGACCACAAGGGACACCCCGGGCGAGTGGTGTTGGGTGCCTTGGCAGAAGTTGAGGCTGGGTTGGAGCTATGCCTGATCAACAGTGGGACTTTGATAAAAATAAGCTGTGGCCTGGTTTGCATTCTCGAGTGGGCTTTCAAGCTCCGTGACTTCTTTCTGCAGTGCTTCCAGCTGCCGCCTAGCTTCTTTCAATTTTGACTAGACACGGCCTCCCTCTGTTGTTGCACTTGTTGTGCTAACTGCTCCTTTTTTCTTTTGACTTCTTCTATCTCTCAGAGAACTGAGTCTAGCTCATTGTCCAAACTAGAGGGGCCAGTAGCTTCGGGCGTTGCAGGCTGGTGGCCGTCAGTGCGGTTGGCAGCTTCGTTTGTTGTGGGTTGTTGGCTTTAGTGGTTGACTTCGGCTGCAGGTCTCTTGCTCATTGCTTTTGCCCTTAAGGTTTGCTCGAGTCTTGCAAGACGTTCCTCCTTGTCCGAAAGGACCTGATCTGTGGCTTCAGGGGCTGTAGGCTGACCAGCCTCTACCGTGTTGTCTTCTCTCTGTGCTGTGGGTCTCTTTTTCCATTGTGGTGGCATCGTGGGCTGTTTGACGAGTTAGACCGCGGTGGGCGCCAAATGTAGGGACACGACCAAACAACAGTTGGGGTGTTACAAAACACGAAGGCAATTACTGCTCAAGCAAGTGCTCCAGTAGCTATCCTATCAATAAATAATGACCGTTTCGGGGGGACGGTTCACCTCCCTTTATAGGGCCATAAAGTTACATTTCCGCATTCCCATTATACCCACACTCAACAACTACATCCTAAGTATATTCCGTACTGGACAGTAACTTGACCCCTACTCAAAATGTCGCTTTTACAGTGGGATTACATTTCTAACCCTCTCCAAGATTCTTATTACAAAATTGTCCCACAGTAATGTGGTCCCAGGGCTGTCTTGATTACTTCCTTCCCCATTCGTAAGCTTCATCGGGGCTGAGCAAGCTTCCGTATGCTTTTTTCCTTCTTCGGTCGAAGTCAGCTAACCTCGGGTTTTGGTCACGGAACCTTCCCAAAGTCAAATTGCCGGGAGTTCCGTGGGGGCTTCAACTTCGGGAATCTTCGCCTACAAAATCACAGAATGGGCATCTTCGCACTAGTTAACTTCGGTTAATTGTTAGCTTCGTAAAAGGGGAAAGTGACGAGGTTAGAGCCGGTCCAGAGAAAAGGTTTTCGCCAACCTCGTTCAGGGTGCGTTGTGGGGCGGTCCCCAACAGCTCCTGAGGAAAATCTTCTACAAGTACTTCAGGACAGCCACTTATATGTTGTTTAGAACTTTCAGTTAATCATACGAGCAACAAAGCTAGTTATTTATGCACACAACTATGGTAGTGCTCCATAATCCATATAGATTTATGCGTAGACACATTTTAACATATCAAATGCTAGTTTCTCATCATCTGTGCAAGGCAAAAACCAGCACCTGTTACTGTGTGGCCTCAGTGATGTTTTCTAGGTTACCTCTAAATATGTTATGCTACACCAAAATGAGTCGTGGTGCAAACTTTAGACCATGGTTACTGTGTCAACACCTGCAAACAAAATTTTTGTGTTGCAATTTTGTCTATTGCAACCATTTTGGTATATTGCAACACTTTAGGCCGTTGCATCAGGGGCAAAACCTTGTAGTGACCACTGAAGTTGAATATGTGGCAGCCGATGCATGTTGTGCACAACTTTTGTGGATGAAGCAAACGTTGAGTGACTTCGGTTGTGACTTTAGCAAGATTCCATTCTTGTGTGACAACGAAAGTGCCATCAAGCTAGCTAACAATCCGGTGCAACACTCACGAACAAAGCACATAGATATTAGACATTACTTCTTGAGGGATCATGAGGCTAAGGGAGATATTGCTTTACGTCATGTAAGCACTGAGAGGCAACTTGCCGATATCTTTACTAAGCCTCTCGATGAGCAAAGATCTTGTGCTTTGAGGAATGAGCTAAACATCTTGGATTCTCATAACTTGGCTTGACTTATTGCACATATTTTTATGTTGCCTAGATAGGGAAAATGGATTTACTTGTGTTTAGTGATAGGAACTCGCTAGGGTTGGTTCCCGATCTTTCGATGAGAGGGCATGGGGTAACTTGATTGGTGGATGGAGACGACGTTCACGGCCTGACTACAGCCTTCCAAGCTGCACCTTAGCAACTGATACACCACCTCCAATGGATGCCGCGATCTTGTGAAGCGCGTCACCCGGCAACTAAGGCACTAGTCCTGCAAGCAAACGAAGAACTAGCAAGAACAAGTATAAAAAGTATTGAATGTACTAGATGAAGATGAAGGTTTCAATCTCAATCTCAATAAGGTGGGGTTCCGAAGATAAGAAGACGGGCGGCTGATCCAGCACGCACGCTTACAAGCAAGTAGCGAGAGCTAAACTTGATCTAAACAAAACTCAACTGTTCTTCGTGGCGGCTAAGGGGTATATGAATGTGGGAGGATGACCACCAGGATTTTGGGGTTTTCCTCAAACCCTAGGATGTGTCCCTAATGGACCTGACTTGATACACGGCCCATTGGGCCAAATTAAAGTGACGCAGCACCAGAAAACCTCTTGGTAGTAATTCGGTCATTGCGGCCGTCTCAGACTAGATATGGACTTGAGTCTAGATCCATATGGAAATAGACTTCATAACAAATCCGTGAAGTACTTGAACACCCCAATCCGAGTCCGTATGCGACCATGGTGACCATCACAATTTGGTGCTGTCCTAGAGTCCGAATCCAGCCTGCATGAGTCCTTTTCCCTTTCGGTCTTCTCCCTGGTTCCTAACCAAAACAAGAGTGCACGCATCTTCATGGTCCAAATATGATGGATAGAAACTCAAGAGTGAACTTACTTGATGATTAAGTTGATGAGCACGGGCGCGAGTAATAGGACCAAAAACTAGTACTTGTGTCGGCGTAGAATCTGGTACTCGTATCAGCATGGATGTATCATTGGTGTTGATGTCCTCATCATCGAGTTTCTTTCAAAACTTGGATTTTGATCCTTGGATCAAATCTTGACTCAAGTGATCATTGTTATATAATGTTGCTTGTTGGCTGATCACTTTAGGGTCAAGATGTCTTATATGTCCATAAGCCTTTCATCTTGAAATTTCAATCAATATCCATCTTGAAATCTATCTTTTTGGAGCTCTTTTGAACTTGTTGGAACTTCCGACACTCATCTGGAACTTCCGGTGGGTACCAGAAGTTTCCGAGAAGTCCCGACAGGGGTGCTCTAGAGAATCTCATCTCCCGTCAAAACTTCCGACGGTCTTCCAGGGGTTTAAATACCCCTGAACCGCTAGCCCTCAAACCCTAACTCCCATTTTCTTCAAACTGCCGCCCTCCTCTCCCTTCTCTCCATCACTCATGGAGATTTTGAGTTTTGACCATGGAAAGTTGAAGGGATTGCTATATTTGGATTCTCCACACCTCGGAACCTTTGATCCACCCTTGGAATCATCCAATCCATGTGGGAAATCATCAAGGTATTTCATTCAAAAATCCCATCGCCAAACCTCTCAATGCCCTAGGAGTTAGTGGATTTCCTGTTAGGGATAGTCTCTAGGTTCATCATAGAACTCATGCCTGTGATATCTTTTGGATTGGATGGCAAAATCTCAAGTTCCATGGATTTTGGACAAAGTCGGGCTCTGTCGGAACTTCCGACGATTGAAAGTTCTAACGCATGGTTGGAAGTTCCGATAAGCTCTTGCAGTTCCTGTTTCTAAATCCTTGTGTATCATCTCTGATCCATCGTTCATTTCCTTTGCATATCCTGTCGATGGGTTGTGAGAAGAGAAGCAAAAGGCGTGAGGATACCCCAGAGATTCAGTTCAATTCCTCTACTGAGTCAGATGTGACTCCTATTTCTCAGAGGAGAGGGAAAAGGAAAGGCAACTCCCAAAGTGCCTACCCGTGCTAAAGGAAGGGGAAAGCCTAGTGCAGTTGGAGGTTCTAGCCAAGGTCATCGTCCACGCATAAAGCAAGCATCCGCCCCAGGATCTCACTTGGATGAAAACTAGTCAATCAACTTGGATGCCCTTAAGACTGTCATTCTCAGGATGAAGAAGCCCATTCATCAAGAGAGACCTGGTTATAATCTAGTGCACCCTGTGGACTATCAAAAGGGAAGACATGATGTTCGTGCTCTAAGGTATGATGATCCATCCCAATATAAGAAGGAGTTCTGTGGAGATGTTTGTTTTTGGTTGCGCTTCCATGCGGATTGGTATGAGTTTGTCATTCTCTGCAAATCTCATCCTACCACAGAAATGAAGTCTATTGACTGGCCCTACTTTAATGAAGTTGATTTGTTGGTTATTGAGCAAGTGTATGAAGCCTGCAACAACAAACACCTTCTATCTATCATGTAATTCAACCACAATTGGAATGAGGAGGTGGTGGCCCAATTCTATGCCACTCTCTACATTGATAGGGCCACCAAGGTCATGCATTAGACGTCCAAGGGAAGCCACTTTCAATCACCTATGTAGACTTTGTAGGTATTCTTGGTTATGCGGGAGCTGACCTTACTAGGTACAAGATACATGATGAGAATGTCATTGAGGATGGCAAAATGGCTTTCATGTATGATCTTGCTTATGGGACAATTGAGCATGGCACCACTAAGGGCATGATTCCATATTATAGATTGTTGAATCAGTTGTTTCGTTATAGTCTTTGCCCTAAAGGTGGTGATTCGGACAACATCTCCAATATGTCCAAGAATTTGTTAGTATGGATGCATCCAGATAAGGGAACTTCAGTGTCTTTGACTTCATATGGGAAGAGATTATTATTTGCTCATATTCTTCCAATAAGAGTTGTCACTATGCACCATTCATCTTTGCTATGATTACAGAAGTGACGAACTTGGACATCTTAACGGATAAAGGTCATCCCATCTACAAGCCCAAGAAGGGCCAAATTGAGAGGCTTTTGAAGATAGGGTCTCATGCAATTTTTCTTCCACCTCCAAGTGTTTCTCAAGGACCTTCAGCTTCACAAGGACCTTCACTTGGACCTTCTTCCTCTCATGGACCATCTATGGAGCCATCTTCCTCACGTTGGCCCTCTACTTCTAGAGGCCCCATTCGTGCTCCTAAGAAGAAGGGGATTCTGAGCTTCATCTCCCAAGGCCTTTTTGCTTGCTTCAATGTGCCGTGACACAATGCGGATGAGATATATGCCCACAAGAAGCAAATGGATGAGGAGCTTCTCAAGATTGAGAAAAGGCAAAAGGAACTCATGGCCAAGAATGATATTCCCCACTCACCTCTTCGTGCTCCTATGGATTTCCCTCCTCCACCGGTTTTCTGCAATCCTGGGGAGGAGATAGGGAAGCCCTCTATGTTCTTTGGGGCTACCCAAGGTGGTGATGAGGAGGAGGACTTTGGTGGGTGAGAGGACTCTGAGGAGTAAGATGAAGATATTCTCGAGGCTCACACTCCCGACGATGAAGAAGAAGAAGATGATGGTGATGAGGATAACGATGAGGACGACGAGTGATGGCCCATGGAAGGGCCTCCCCTTTTTGGAGCTTGATGCCAAAGGGGGAGTGAGCTCACCATTGATGGATGGAATTATCTTTATCTTTTGAGTTTTTCTAGTTTTGGCTTGTGGACATAGGAGAACTATGTGTGGTGTGATGCATGGTGTGCCAAGTGAACCTTTTTAAATTTGTAAGACTTATTTGTGACTTGCTAGTGTGGTTCATATCTCTAAATCATTTGTGATGTATCTTGTCATATGCTTGGTGTATTGTTATTTCCACTTTGATGAAGTGTTATATATTGTCATATGCATCACGTTGATATTTATATCACACCTTTGCACCCCACGAATGCAAGGATAAAGGGGGAGCTCACTTAATTTGTGCAAGTGGCATTTGAGGCCATCTATATTTTCATGCACATATTAAGAGGGAGCTCACCTATATAGTTGCATTCAAAATGTTTATCTATCTCATGTGAGCCCTAATTGTGTTGTCATCAATCACCAAAACGGGAGGAGATTGAAAGTGCATTTGGCCCCCTAAGTGGGTTTTGGTGTTGATGACATGCATGGTTAGGGGACTAATAATTTTATCAAGTGATTAACAGGTTTTACTTCTAAAGAAGTGCAAAGGTGTATGAAAGGAATCTCAGGAAACCCCCGACTTCAAAGAAAGAACGATGTTGAGCTCAAAAGAAGACTCGTTTGTAATTTCTAATTTTGAATTTGAGTATTGGAACGTCGTACTATTAAGGGGGACACGGATGGATAGCTCGAAGATTCTAAATTGCTCAATTGAAGATGCTAACACCCATTGAGAGACACAATTCACTCACTTGCACATCCTTTACCACGGTTTTTCTGTGAGTGTCGGAAGTTCTGATGGGGTGTTGGAAGTTCCGACACCAGTCTGAAGTATTCAAAAATTCCCGACTAGGGTCCTCTGTCAATTTATTTTGAAAGTATCGGAAGTTCCAACACTCCATCGGAAGTTCCGATAATTAACCATCAGATGTTTGTTGAAACTCCTAATAGTGGTCCTCTGCCATTTAACTTAATTCCATCGGAAGTTCCAACCCTATGTCGGAAGTTCCGATAGGTACATAAATGTACTGTAACAGCTAGTTTTGGAGGCTCGGGTATAAATATCCCCTCAGCCCCCCCCCATTCATTGCTGCTGACCTACCCGAGCAAGAAAACCTCTTTGAGCACTAAATACTCCCTCCCCTTTCCCCTTTGAGCTAAATCTTTGAGACTTTGAGCTAGGGTTTGGGTGAGAGCAAGATTGAGAGTGTGAGACTTGAGGTTTTGAGTGTGAGGTTCCACTTGTTCATCTCAAGAGCACTCCAAGCATCCTCGACTTCGATTCATGTTTGTTACTCTTGAAGCTTTCTTCTAGATAGATAGGCTCACCTGTTTGAGCGCCCTCTTTGTGTGGTGCGGCCGGGAACGTTTGTATTACCCATCCTTCATGGATTTATAGTAAGTGACTCAATCCTCCTTTGTTGTTGATT
Source organism: Setaria italica (assembly GCF_000263155.2). Taxonomy (NCBI): domain Eukaryota; kingdom Viridiplantae; phylum Streptophyta; class Magnoliopsida; order Poales; family Poaceae; genus Setaria; species Setaria italica. The sequence goes on along the minus strand of NC_028457.1, from coordinate 16,287,779 downwards.
GAGGGAGGTAAAGGGTTAGTGAGGACCCGGCTCTTTGTGAGCTCCTCAACGGAGATGTAGCTCCCTTTGTGGAAGTGAACTTCGGTAAACAAATCCTTGTCTCTTGTGCTTGTTGTGTTCTTTGATTTCTTTTTGACTTAGAAGCTTGTTTTGGGCCGATCTATAAATTTGTGTAGTTCCTTGCTTATCTATCACTTGCAGTAGTCCCTACACTTCATTTACAATCTTTTGTTTCAAATAGAATTGGCAAATTCAGGTTGCATTTTGAATTTCGTTCAGCTCACTCTATATTGTCGGAAGTTCTGATCCTATACCGGAAGTTCCGATCCATCGAAAGTTTCGACACAGCGTTGGAAGTTCTGACATATCTAATACTACTGCGAAGTTTTTTTAGGAAAAATTTGAAGTGAGCCTATTAACCCCCCTTCTAGGAATCACAAGATCCTTTCAATATCGTGTGTTGGCTAGCTGTAGGGGAGGGTCGGCATGTCGTTGAGCATCGGATGCTGTCGGGTTGGTCATAGCTTGTGCTTGCTGGGTGGCGAAGAACTCAATCAGCTCCTGCTTGGTGATTGCTCTCCGCTTCTTCTCAAGGTCTTTCTTATAACGGTCCCGCTTCCTATAGCTTCCTTGGTCATTCTGGAATACATCACCCCAGGGCAATGTTGATGACATCCCTTGAACATGTCCAGAGTGCTCCACGGTTCCGATTGCGGCGGTTAGCTGATCTCTCTTCCTATCTGGTTTGAAAAGACCCTTCTTTTGCAACTCGACGAGCTGTTCCAACCTTTCATAAATTTCCATTGTTGTTTGATGTTTGAATGTAACCTTGCCCTCGGGTGTGAATACCGGAATTTGAGCTAGCACCCAATTCCTGCTGCGCTCATCCAAGCCTTCATACAAATCTGGTAAACCAGCTATCCTCCATTCTTCTTCCTCTCTCCTCCATTTAATGATCCTAGCCACGTACCCTCCCACACCCAAGTGATGGGGGTTCTCGGCGGCTTTCATAGCCTTCCTGGTATTTTCTTCGCTCAGGGCTTTTGCTTCCGACGTGTTCTTCTGTTGTACGAACTCTTCCCACATATTTGGAGGAATCCTACCAAAGTCGTCCTTAGCATTCTTGCCTTTCTTTACATATTCTGTATTAAGAATAGACCTCCAATTCCTGAAACATCTCCCAAGAAGGCCCTCAGCAAATTTTCTTGAGGAATCCTCTTGACCTTCAGGAAAAGTGAACTTTTCTTTCAATGTGGCCCACAAAACATCCTTCGTAGTGGTAGACACGTTCTTCCAATTACTAGTCATGATCCAGGTCTGCAATTTGTCCCTCACAATAGCTCCACATATGTTTCGAAACCTAGCAGCCATCCCCTCAAGTAATATGGGCTCACCGTTGGAGCCAAGCATTTCTATGACGAGAGTATCTTTCTCAGGGATCTGGTTTCGGCTTCTTTTCCCACATTGCTTTTTCGGAGCACTATTGGAAGGAGTTGTAGCCGAAGGTTGTGGTGCAGAGGCAGCTACCTCACCTTCCTGCAGAGTTGATGTTCTACGACGTCGCGATGGCAAATGAACCGGGGATTGCTCATCATTCTATAGAGAAAACAATGGTTGGAGTTTATCATCTTCATGTGAACAACAAACACATCACTAGCAAGTATATGATTGTGCATGCAGGTACCTGATGATCCACGGTTGGATCGTATTCAGGGTCATCTTCATCTAGATGCCTACGAGTCTTAGGTGGGCTTGGTTCTTACTCAGGTAGAGTAGAATACGATCCAAATGAGCCATCGGAATCAGAATCCTCCTCGACGGATTCATTCGCTCTTAATATGCAAAATTGTATACTTGCAATTAAAAATTATTCATGAATTTATACAGTCATGAATTAAAAATTGCACGAAAATTATATTTAGGCTCTTATGTTCCATTCTAGCTCATTTACTAGAGATGAAAAATTCAATTGTCTTATTGGGACAATTCAAACTTATATCTTCAAATTACCAAAGAATAATGTACATACTTTTGTATTTAGGCCGGCAAGCGCCAGTAGGGAATAACTGCCAAACTCCAATAAAAATTTTAGGGAAATGGTACAATTTATTTACACAGTAAAATAATGGCATACATATCATAATATGATTATGTCCAACCAAATATGTGATCTCTACAACTCTTGTCAAGAGTCCCCTCATCCCAAAAGCCGTGATTCCCTTTAACATTTCCATTAATTATTCTAGAATGATGGCATATTAAAACTTTCAAATGGAATTCCATTTTCTCCTGTGTTTCTTGTGGTCCTAGTCCTACTGATCATACTCATCATCAGCCATCAAACCTTCAATTAACATCATAAGCAAGGATCCACACACATGGCATAGTATATATATGCAGCATTGGTTGATCCACACTGATGCAACCCCAACTTTTCCGGCTCGTTTCGAGCTAACGCAAAATATCTTCGAGGATAAAGTTCAAAATTTTATCTTTAAGTTTAAATCATTTCAAATTTTAAACTCACCGAGGCTTAGTGTCTGCCGGCGGTGGTGCGGGCTCGAGGAGAGCTAGCGGCAGCGGCGACGCGGAGGCCTCGGGGAGGGCTGGCGACGGCGCGGAGGCCTCAGGGACGTTTGGCACGCCAGCGGTCGAGGAGGAGGCGTGGCTCGAGGAGGAGCAGCGGCACGGCATGACGTCGCGCGCGGGGAGGAGGGATGCACGGTGGAGGAGCGGTGGCCGGGGGAGGAGAGGTGGGCGTGAGCGTTGGCGGCATTCCGGGAGGGCAGCAGCATCGGGGAGGAGCAGCGGCGATGGGTGGTCCGGTGGGTGTCGGGGAGGCGTCGGGGAGGCATCGGCATCGAGGCGGAGGCGCCGGAAGAGGCGAGGCAGCGCCGCTCGGTAGGCGAAGTGGCAGCGCTTGAGCGGGGGGTGCTGCGGGCGGCGGCGCTCTGGTGATCGGCGGAGGCGGTTCCGCGGGAAAATTTGGCAGCCTGACGGCATCGTTTGGATTTCACGCCAGGACTTAGAAGATTTCGAGTCCCGCACAGAGTTATATGGATGGGCATAGCGCTGGCAGGCGCTAATGCGGCTCGCCAGCATAGAGCCTCAGCGTTGGCAGGTCGCCTTAGTGCCCGCCAGTGCAATGCTTTCAAAAAAGTTCAAAAGGATTTAAATACTTGCCAAATGATTTCAAAATTATTTCAAAATTTTACACATGGACATAAATATTATTTAGTCAATTTAAAAAATATTATTTCATAGATAACACAAATGAGAATGAGTAGTTAGTTCACTTGTCATTATAGGTTGAAACACCTCATGAGTTATAGGTTGTTTCAACCCATCGTGACAAGTGAACTAACTAGTCATTATAATTTATGTTATATATAAAAAAATATTTTTGAAATTCACTAAATAATCTTTATGTTCATGTGTAAAAGTTTGAAACAATTTCAAAATTATTTGTCAAGTATTTAAATAATTTTGAATTTTTTTGATCTCCACGGTCGTAATCATCTGTTTGATCACCATTTTGATCTCCATGGTCGTAATCGGTCATTATTGTTTGCATCATCACCACCCACTTCATCACAGCCAGTATTGATGTATGTGTTGTTGAAAGTATCTCCTGCCTCTCCATGGTGGGACCAAATTGTGTACCCATCCACAAAACCTCACTTTATCAAATGCCTCTTGATAACATTAGTACCCTCCCATACAATTTTGTTGCTACAGTCAAAACATGGACAATGTATTTGCTTTATCTTGCAAATGCTAGCGTGCTTCTTCGTAGCCACCACAAACTTCGCTACCTCTGATATGAAAGTAGGCGAATGTCTCTGTATGCCATACATCCATGCTCTTTGATCCATCTTTAACAACCTATGATAAGATTTCTATGTTATATTAACTAAATTCAATTATGGATGTACTAATAAGTAGCAAGAAATTTAATAAAAAATAATTCTATATGTCAAGGAATCATAAAAAGATTCTGAGGCTGCTTCGTTGCCAGCCTTCTATAGCCATGCCAGCTGAGGCACCTGCAGCGTCAAAAAATGGCGCCACACTTGTGGCGAAAATTTGCACTGCAATGACCTATGGTAGCAGCAGCTTTTGTACAAACCAAACTCCTGCCCTGCTTTTATGGCAAGGCAACTTTTAGTGCGGCGAAACGTGGCAAGCAACCAAACATCCTCTCTACACATATATGGTGGCACTCATCAAACCTGAATTTCTTAACAAACTACCATTACAAGAAAATAAGTCTATAAAAATTTACGATTGTTTGATATATTTAAAGAATACTAAAAGAGGGTTAAAACAAATACTGTCCTACATTCATGGTTATTCATTCGGAGGCAGTTTATTATGTCTTGGGCTCAATTATTTCTAGAGACAAAATTCTTTTTTGAAAATATTGTTGTAGAACCAACTGATGTAATGATGAAATTGTCACAATTTTCTGACATATATTCGCAGGTATCTAGTAGTCAAGTACTCACTTTAACAGGGACAGAGGGTTAATTTCATTGAGGGCGCATTTGTTTCGTCGGAATTGAATCTCATTCTAGCAATTAGATTCAATAGGAATTAAATTACATAAAATCAGATTCATTTCAATTTTCTTGTTTGGATGTACAAAGAAATTAATTCCTAGAATTAGATTCCAAATATTGTTTGGTTGATTATAAATTCAAACGGAACAACATGCTACCAGCATACAATTCAAACATCACCTCTGATTACTTGCAACATGTCAAAGGATATACTTCTGATCGATTACTTGAAACATCACCTCTGATTACTTGCAATCAAACATCACAAGTAATCAAACATATCTGGCGAATCGCTCAAGATTTATCGCGCAATCAAATATATCTGACGCAAACCAAACTCTCCTCTCTTTTTCAAACTTACCACTGGTCCAGCACCCAGTTACACACCATGAATGAAGCTGCGCATGTCAGAGGAGATTATAATTATGACAAGTTAAAGCCACATATTATTACAAGGCAATGCAAGTTCAATAGATATTATCCATCACTTGATATAGATGAACTAGTTTCTTCACTTCTTGAGTTGTTTCAGTAGCCACCTCTTCCTCATCTTCTCCGAAAGCGCCAACAAAGACTCATACTTGCGTGCATCACCGGTCAGGATATCAGATAGGTCCAACAAAGTGTCTTCATCCAATCCTTGTACCTCATTCAGTGTGTTTAGAATTTCTTTTGATGTTGGGCCTTTAGGGGCTTCCTCCTTGAGTGCTTCAGCGAACTTGTCCATTTTTTCAGCCATCATAGAGGTAAAAGAGTCACCTGACCGTTGCCTCTTTAAACTTCCTGAAGTTGCCGATGATGTGGGCTCTTTGTAAGCTCTCAGCTGTAGTCCTTGCCGCTTCACCGGTAGCATGGTCTTTGCCAAACACCAAGCTAATTGAGTCCCAGTACAAGACAGTCTTGTGCCTATACCCAGAAACTTCTTTGTTTTTCTAAAAAAAAATGGTTAACACATGTATATACATCCTGCAGATGTGCTATTAGTATCAATAAGCTACTTTTAGTCGACATAGCCAGCTAGTTATCCAGGCACCAGGAAGGTAACAAAAGTGCATGCATGTACAGAAATCAGAAATAAAATGAAATTCATCACTCCAAATTTACTACAAGCAGATGGATAGTGTCCAAGTTTTCAAGAAGCTACTCAATATTAAAAAGTGATTGCGCATCTGATTGGAAAGAAGGAGCTAGTCAGCAGCAGCTAGCAAGAACAGACATCATAAACTAAAATCAAAACAACAAGCGAAGCAAATTACACAAGAGCTTATACTGAATGCAAGTTCTGGACCAAACTATCTTTTCTGGCAAGACACATTTATTACAGAGAAATGTTTGTTACCAGTGGGACAATTTTGATATGCAACCCTTTCTGTGATGTATATATTGTAAGTTCATGTTATAGTGGAATCATGGAAACAAGCATCCTACCTAGATCATCTAATCAAGCTAATGCCTCCAAGTTCAGGAAATTGCTCCCTGACCTCACTTAGGAGAGCAAAGAGCTTTTGTCAATAGGTACTGGATGTGACTGCGCATCTTATCTGACTGGAGCAACTTCTCAGTAATACTTCAACATATTGATATTCAAATAACATGTGACAGGCACCTTAAAAAGTCTACCCTGTTCTGAACTTAACACAAATTTAAGTAAATCAGTGGTTTTGTAAACTTACTGCCACACATTCTTCCCATACAGAATCACTATCATCAAATATTTTATTTTGTTCCAATCCCAACCAAATCCACTTGATTCCAGCATACCATTGATGATAGTGTAGTGTTTGTCAAAGCTCTTGTTCCTCACCATGATGTTGTCTTTTGAGATATCCACATTACACTTTTCTCGGACATTCTTGATAGTAGCTATATAGACATGAGACTTCCACCCATTCTGACACTGTCACCCTTGTTATAGTACTCCATAAATGTGTCAAGAAGAGCCTTGTCCATGTCATCATTCCAAGAAATGTAACCCCTGCCCGAGCTTGACTTCTTGCCCTTCTCCATATCCTACAAGAAAAAAGTTCACAAAAGGTTATTAGTAAAATATTAAGGAGAAAAACCAAATATCATAAGTTTGAGCATGCATTGATGATAGAATTTATCATACATTGACCACGTCTTGCTTGGTAATCAGCAAACATTTGGTTCACTTTGGTATCCCTAAAATTGCTCCATTCATTTAATTATTGAACATTGGTAATCATACCCACTTCACTTTGAACTTCATGAAGTTCAAAAGATATTACTTGATCAACTTGGTGTATAAGTAAATCATCCATATCTCTCTATCTATCAATTACAAAGTTGTGCAATATGCAGCAAGCATTAATGATCCTAATCCGCAAGAATTTAGTAGAAATGAGTTACATGCTAGCTAAGGTCATTCAGAGGTGAATTTCAAGCTAGGTTACTAACTACAGAATACCTGATTTTGTAAGTCAAAATATGAGTTACTTCTTAGTATAGCCCACCTCATCTTCAATAGCCCAAATGTTCTCTCTATCACATTTCTAGCAGTTGAATGGCGCAAATTGAATAGTTCTTTGGCAGCGGATGGGTTATGCCCTTGAGCAGCCCACCCATTCAAGTGGTAGCGAGTGGATCGATATGGAGCAAGAAAGCCCGGTCCATTGGTGTATCCGGCATCTACTAGATAGTATTTCCCACTTAGAAAAACAAATGCATCGTCCCGAGACATTGCATCACGTAGCACACGTGAATCTAAAGCTGATCCTTCCCATCCCGCTAAGACATAAACAAATTTCATGTGACGATCACAAACCCTCAAAACATTGGTGGTAATATGTTGCTTCCTATTCCTATACCTCCCTTGGTCAGCCAAAGGCACAAAAACATCAATGTGTGTACCATCTAATGCTCCAAGGCAATCTTCAAACCACTTCCATTTGGAATCCTCAGGTTGTACAGCTGATGGATTAGGAAGCTTGATAAATTCATGGCATAATGATAGAATACCTCTCAGCACCTCATTGAAGTGACGGTAGATTGGCTCAAGTGACCATCCATATGAGCTACGAATCATCCTCATCTTAGTGCCATGACCCACTACAAGCAAAAAGACTGCTACCTTTTCTTCTACCGACACATTCTTGTGATCACACATACCACATCTCTCACGTAAGATGGCACATAGGTCATAAAATGATCTCTTAGTTAGGCGCAAACTATCATAGCAATAGACATTTGATCCTTGGTACAGATTTCTTAGCATTTATTTGCGTGTAGCTATATCTCTCTCAGCCACTTCATCCGGATCAACGATATGTCTAGGTCTCTTACATTGATACCAGTGCAGAATCATGCTCATGACAGTAGAAACAAATAAAGCAACCACTCTTTTTCTCTTCTTCCTACGCATCTCTCTCATTTGCTCCATGCTTGTATTAACCAAGTCTATATTTTTGTCAGGCATCTAAAGCACATATGCAAAAAGGAATGTTTTAATTTATCATCAAAATGCTACACTATTTCACGAAACTAAGCAGAAACATAGATAGCATGCAAAATGCTACGTACAGAACGAGTGTACAGCTACAGAACATTTTGGATAATCAGTTAACAAAAATGATACAGGCAAATAGTCAGTAAAAATGATACAGGCAAATAATCAGTTAACATTTTGGATAATCAGTAACTTCATGTGTTACAGTTTAATCAGTTAACAAAAATAATACAGGCAAATAGTCTGAACTCTGGAGTACCCCAATGCCTAACCTAATTTCACTCTAGGAGATGCTCCAGGTTTGCACTAAAATGGCTAACTTTCTAGTAGCTTACATAATAATCCTGCAGCCACTATGAAACTAAGCATCCATGATGGAAGGTGTCATATATTCCTACAAAACATTGGGGATAGGCACCAGGTATACAAAATAGTTTTTATTCAATGTCATCAGCTTGTCACTGCCTGATTACAAAGCATATCACACAACCTTCAGAATTTTGCATCTACAACATTTGGCACCATATCGACAGATTAACCATCTTGGAGCTAGCTATCCTTGGACAACATAAGTGAACAATCAGTTTGCTAAAAGTGAAGGAGCCGACTAGCTCTGAGCATTGCCGGCTGTTTTCAGTTTGCTAGCTTGAATGATGAGCGATGATTACACACAATACTCTTAAATAAGCAAGATATTTCTGGTTCGTCTACTGTCTAATGTGTGTCAGTATACTCTTAAATAAGCAAAACATTATATTGTGGTCACAATAGGCTGATCAATCAAGATGATTTCTTCAAAAATAGCAAATCCATGATTATCCCAACATTTCAGGTGAAATGCTACAAAATAGCTGAGATATGCTACAAATTAGGCTTCCAGAAGACTAAGAGCTACATATTGTACATAATTACCAGATCAAGACCCTAAGAACGAAGTGCAACAACTAGATCAAGACACAAATAGTAAGAACAAAGTGCAATCAGGGAGGAGAAGAGACGTTGCACGAACCCTAGTGGGTGCCTGAGGTAGATGGGGGCGCCTGAGGAGGGGCGGCGGAGGAGGTAGACATCACCTTCTTCGTGGAGGAGGCGGCGGCGGAGGAGGACGAGTCTTCGCGGCGGATGGGGCGGCGGAGGAGAGGCTAGCGGAGAGGGTGCCGGAGGAGGAGGCAGCAGCGCGGGAGGCGGCGGCGCAGATTCGGGGGTGGCGGAGGAGGGGCTGGCGGAGGGGGCGCCGGAAGAGGAGGAGGAGGCGGTGCGGGAGGTGGCGGCGCGGAGTCGGGGGCGGCGGCACGGGGGTGAGGAGTTGGGAAGCGTCGGGGGGAGGCGAGTTGGGGCCAGGAGTCAGGAGGAGTCGGGGGAGATCGTTTTCCTGATATTTTGCTCCGAATGTAGGGAAGGAAAGGTGGAATCACCAAAAATCATTGTTTCCAATTCTGGGGGGAGCCAAACATGGTGATCTTGAAAACTAATTCCAATTCCAGCAGTTTACAACGAAACAAACAGGCCCTGACTTTATTTTCTTCACAGTGATTGTTGTCACATGAAGACGTCGACTTATCACCTTTGGGAAGTTGATTCAGGTTCACAGCAGCCCTTCATTACTCGTACGTCTGCGTTGGTTGCAACTAACTTTGCCCTTTATTACTTTCCATGCCAAATACGAGCGCGACAAAATATAATGTAGCACAGTCATTTTCCCTTGCTCAGTCGTAAGCCTTCAGTCACAATCACACCATGTCCCACATCGTGTTCCACGAGATGACAAGATAGGTCAGTCGTAACCAGTCAAATAGTAGCTAACCCGCGCACACTATATAAATCCCTGCAAGGATTGGTGCTCGACCTATCTAAGAAAACCACACAAAAAGTAACTTCGAAGATTGTTGCGCAGAGAGCAATGACGGCTCAAACTGTAGTCCCCACTGACGCGGAGCTGTTGCAGGCGCAGGCCGACTTGTGGCGCCACAGCCTCTACTACCTGACACCAATGGCACTGAGGTGTGCAGTCGAGCTTGGCATCCCCACGGCAATCCACCGCCTTGGTGGGGCTGCCTCACCCACTGGCCTTATCACTGCACTGTCTCTCCCCTCTGCTAAGCTACCGTTCCTTCGCCGCTTGATGCGGCTCTTGGCTGCGTCGGGCGTATTCACTGTGGACAAGAGCACGGAGGAGGGGGTATACTGCATCAACCCCGTGTCCTACCTCTTGGTGGATGGCATCCCTGACGAGGTACACATCAACCATACGTCTTTCGTGCTCACGACCACCTCAACACGTTACATCGATGCGGCAATGGGGCTGGCTGACTGGTTCAAGAAGGACGTAGTGACACCACCATTCGAGGAGCTGCATGGGGCAACTTTGTTCCATGAGAGTATGGAGAGTCTTGACGCAGATTACCACAAGATGGCAAATGAAGCTTTGGAAGCCCACGACAACTTTGGGGTTCCAATTGCAATGCGGGAGTTCCGTGACATATTTAAGGGGATTCAGTCAACGACTTGCTGCTGGGGTGCCTCTGGTGATGACACATTTGCCAGGGCCCTTGTCAAGGCTTTCCCACATATTAAGTGCACGGTGCTGGCCAATCCCAAGACGATTAGCTCCAAACCGGGTGATGGTACGATAAACTATGTTCAAGATGACATGTTCAATTTCATCCCACCTGCTCAAACTGTGGTGCTAAAGGTAACAATTTTTAGATTGCGTTATTTATACTGTTGCTAATAAAAATTTCATGAACCAAAATTAAACCATGTAATATAGAAAATTAAAATGCGAATCACTGCCATTTTAATTTCACATCTAAATGACAACCCTGATATTTTCTCATCTTGATATCTATGACTTGCAATCTCGCTTAAAAATATAGAACGTTCACTCACTCAGTAACAGATCGTTGCATATAACTATGTTACAATGTGTGCATGATAGCTTATGCTGCACCACTGGACTGACGAGGATTGCGTGAAGATCCTCGCTCAATGCCGTAAGGCGATTCCTTCACGAAAGGATGGTGGAAAAGTTATTATTGGCGATATTGTGATTGACTACTCTGCGGGGCCATTGTTGGAGGCCCAGCTCTTAATGGACGTTGCCATGATGACAATGACTAAAGGACGTCAACGGGACGAAAAAGAATGGCGTGAGATTTTCATGAAAGCAGGGTTCAGTGACTATAAGCTTCTAAAGAAATTTGGAGCTCGTGGTGTCTTTGAGGTCTATCCATAGCAGGATTGCACCGGAACATGGCATGATGATGTGTACTAGCTAAATAAATGTCATGCCTTAGATGTGTACTCATGCATGCTTATCCTCATAACTTTCATTTGAATAAGTACCGGTGCATGTGATGAAAATGGCAAATAAACATCCTCCAACCAGATGGCGTTGGATAGTATATATGTACGTACATTGATATTTTATTTTAATGTTAATTATCATAATATATGGTGTATTTATATATGTCGCATGCAATATATATTTTTTATAACTAATTCTGGGCCATGATGGAAATGCTACTGTTCTCTTCCATCTCATGTTTTAGCCTCTCTGTCAAACATGCTGCTATCTTAGTTAGACAAATATAAGCCTTCAGTTGTTACTAGCGTAGTCGAAATACTTGTACCAGCAAAGAATTGATGATTAGATATCCTTTATGTTTGTAACGACACAGCAAAAGTTAATACTAAATCGAATTGGGTGAAGGGTGACCAAAGCATGGGGAAGATGTTGTCTCGTCATTGAACCATCGAGCTATATATATATCTCTCTAAAGAGTAAACATTACTGCGAAAGACCTTATCCGTGTCAGTCCAAAGCGCATCGGTACCTATGAGGGCGATCCACACACATGTAGATAGCCAACATGATATACACTATGCAGCTATTCCTCGTAGTATTTCCTCAAGATTTATCGATAAATCTATGATACTTATAATGCAAGAACTAGTTCAATTAGCATTGTCAGTATGAATCTTTGTTTATGAGTAGATTAGATGTAATCAACATATATAGATAGATAACAGATATAAGCAAGAGGTAACCAATCTAGAGCAACCTAGATAATGCATAAGTTGTAATTTTGAGCAAGATAGCAAAGCAAAACAGATGCAATTCTCAATCAAAAGCCTCTTTAAATCTACACCTCCGGTCTGGCTCCCGAAAACCCCACCTGTAGGTCCTGTCACGATCCCCCCATTAGTGTAGCAAGTTTAAGAGCATGAACATAAGAACATTAGTGTCATAACCCAAATCTAATCACCACGACCACATAAATATCCTATGCAATCTATCATCGATCATAGAACAAAAACAAGCAAACCTGATAAAGCATTAAACCATAGAGGGAGGCACTTATATTGCTAAGAACTGGAACATATCCATTACTTCACCATGAATGATTGTACATCACCAGATCTCAACCGGGATCCTACCTTGATCAGTTGATCCTAGCTCAAGAACTCCGACATGGATCTTCCTCGCAAGGTTCCCACATCGGCTAAAGCTTAAGAATATTTTTCACCGCTGTCCAGTGACTCTCACCTGGATCAGATTGGTGTCTGCTTGTCATACTTAGCGCAAATGAAACATCTGGGCGAGTACTTATCATTGCATACATGATAGATCAAATAGCTGAGGCATATGGCACTCCACTCATGCGATCCCGCTCATCAGCAGTCGAAGGACAGTGAGTCTTGCTGAGATGTATGCCATGTGACATAGGCAAGAACCCTTTCTTTGCCTCTTCCATGCTGAACCGCTTCAACACTTTGTCAATGTAAGTATCTTGGCTTAAACCTATAAGCCTTCTCGATCTATCTCTATAGATCTTAATGCCCAGAATATATGCCGCTTCCCCTAAGTCCTTCATCGAAAAACTATTTTTCAGTAAATTCTTTACGGACTCAAGCATAGGAATGTTATTTCCAACCAATAATATGTCATCCACATATAAGATTAGAAATACTACAGAGCTCCCACTAACCTTCTTGTAAACACAAGACTCTTCTTCATTCTTGGTGAAGTCAAACCCTTTGACCACTTCATCAAAATGAATGTTCCAACTCCTAGATGCTTGCTTCAATCCATAAATGGATCTCTGAAGCTTGCATACCTTTCCAGCATTTTTTGGATCGACAAAACCCTCGGGCTGTATCATATACACGTCCTCAGCTAGGTTTCCATTCAGAAAAGCTGTCTTGACATCCATCTGCCATATCTCATAATCGAAATATGCAGCTATAGCTAGAATAATCTGAATGGACTTAAGCATCACTACGGGTGAGAAGGTCTCGTCGTAGTCAACTCCTTGAACTTGTCGAAAACCTTTTGCGACAAGTCGTGCTTTATAGATGTGAACATTTCCATCCATGTCCTTTTTCTTCTTATAGATCCACTTGCACTCTATGGCTTTAACACCATCAGGCGGATCAACCAAGTTCCAAACTTGATTGTCTCCCATGGACTCTATTTCGGATTGCATGGCACTTTGCCATTTTTCGGAGTCTGGGTCCATCATTACTTCTGCATATGTCGCAGGCTCATCATTGTCCAACAATAATATTTCCCGCATTTCGCGGAGCCTTGCTGACCTTCGTGGTTGTGGCGGTGCTTCTCTTGCCATGGGTATCTCAACTTGTTCTGCTACGTTAGCATCACTCATTGATTCTTGCCCGATCGGCTCATCTTGAACTTCTTCAAGATGCACTGTCTTTCCACTCTTTTCTCCTTTGAGAAACTCTTTCTCTAGGAAAACCCCGTTCCGAGCGACAAACACTTTGCCTTCTGATCGGTTGTAGAAATAATATCCCAAAGTTTCATTTGGATATCCCACGAAAATGCACTTATCCGACTTGGGTGTGATCTTGTCCGACTGAAGTCGCTTGACAAACACTTCACATCCCCAAATCTTTAGAAAAGACAAACTAGGAACCTTTCCAGTCCATATCTCATATGGTGTCTTAACTACGGACTTAGATGGTACCCTATTAAGTGTGAAAGCTGCTGTTTCTAGAGCGTATCCCCAAAATGACAACGGTAGGTCTGACTGGCTCATCATTGATCGAACCATGTCTAACAAAGTTCGATTACGTCACTCGGATACACCGTTTCTCTGAGGTGTTCCAGGTGGCGTAAGTTGTGGAACAATTCCGCAACTCTTTACATGATTGCTAAACTCGTGGCTCAAATACTCGCCTCCACGATCAGATCGTAAGGCCTTAATTTTCTTGCCACACTGATTTTCAACTTCATTCTGAAATTCCTTGAACTTTTCAAAGGTTTCAGACTTGTGCCTCATCAAGTAGACATAGCCATATCTACTAAAATCATCAGTGAAAGTTATGAAGTATTGGAATCCTCCTCTAGCCGTCATGATCATTGGTCCGCATACATCACTATGTACGAGTTCCAACAAGTCTACTGCTCTCTCAGGAAATCCTGCGAAAGGCGTCTTGGTCATCTTGCCTAGCAAGCAAGCCTCACATGTCTCGTATGATTCAAAATCAAATGAAGTTAGAAGTCCATCAGAATGGAGCTTCTTCATGCGCTTTTCACTTATATGACCCAAACGACAATGCCACAAGTAGGTAGGACTCAAATCATTAGGCCGAGGCCTTTTTGCACTTACGTTACAGACAGGTGAACCATCAAGATTTAAAACAAATAATCCATTCACAATGGGTGCAAAAGCCATAAACATATCATTCTTAGAGATCACACAACCATTGTTTTCACTCGCAAATGAATAACCATCCTTCATCAAGCATGAAGGAGACAAAATGTTTCGACTTAAACTAGGAACGAAATAACAATTATTCAACTCCATAATAAATCCTGACGGGAGGTGGAGTTGCATCATCCCGACGGTCAACGCAGCAACTCTTGCATTATTGCCCACGTGGAAATCAACTTCTCCTCTTTCCACGCTTCTACTTCTTATCATTCCCTGCATCGAATTGCAAATATGAGCAACCGATCCGGTATCAAATACCCAAGAATTAATAATTGTATCAGCGAGAAAAATGTTGTCTATAATATTAACAACGAGCGTACCTGAGGTAGAAGTACTTTTACTTCCGCCATTCTTCAACGAAGCTAGGTACTGCTTGCAGTTTCTCTTCTAGTGACCAAGTTCATGACAGTAAAAGCACTCTTTGTCTGGAGCAGGTCCAGGTTCAGCTTTAACCTTGGGCGTTGGGTTTGGCTTGGATGTTCCAGCCTTGCCCTTCTTCTTCCAAGAATTGCCCTTCTTCTTAAAGCTAGGCTTATTCTGTATAGCCATCACATGGCTGGTACTAGCGCTTTTCTTAATGTCTACCTCTGCTGTCTTGAGCATATCACACAGTTTATTTAGACCCTTCTCCGTCCCATGCATATGGTAGTTCGAGATGAAGTTCCCATAGCTAGGTGGAAGAGATGAAAGAATCAAGTCAGTGGCCAACTCTTTGCCCATTGGGAAGCCCAGCTTCTCCAATCGCTGAGTGTAACCAACCATCTTGATTACGTGTGGTCCTACTACTGCGCCTTCTGCTAGCTTGCACTCTAGAAAGGCTTTGGACACATTGAACCTTTCAGTCCTAGCCTGTGTCTGGAACATGTCTTTGAGCGCCACGATCATATCGTGTGCCTCATGATTTGTTTCGAACTGCATCTGCAGCTCGGGTTCCATGCAAGCAAGCATAAGGCAGCTTACCTCAAGATTAGCATCAAATGCCTTCTTGTAAGCAGCCTTAACGGCAACTGATGCATCATCAGCAGGTACTGGTGGTAGTGGGGTGTCTAGAACATCTTCCTTTTTATCGGCCCTGAGAACAATTCTCAGGTTACGGATCCAATCCGAGTAGTTTGTTCCATTCAACTTGTCCTTTTCAAGGACCGAACACAAAGCAAACGATATGGTGGTGTTGCTAGGTGCCATTTAATCTACAACAAAAGTAATGCAAAATACACTAAGACAAACGTATCCATGATAGAGCAAATCACATTAAGCTATTTTAACAGAATCTACTCCCACTAAAATCAATATCCCTCTATTGAAACTTAGTGATTCAGGATCCACAACTAACAAGTCTACTAGTGAGCTTTAGCATCACCGCTAGCAAACAAGGTAGATCGGTAAGCAACTTTTGCTAATCATATCACATATGACTCCTGTTGTTGGGTGACATCTTTATGTCTCGGCGCCCAAACTTTATGCCCCAAGGTCCTTAACCGTTAAGATAACCTTGTTAAGCAAACCAACCCTTATGCGCGTAAGTGTTCGACACAAACCCGTCTAGTCAAGGAAAACTAGTGGTACCCTAATTTCATAGACCCACCACTAATTGTACAAGACATGGGACGGTGCAAGTTTTAGTTGGGAGGGCATACTAACTTAAACTTTGTGAGGGATCGTTCTACTTCTAACATCACAGCATGCAAAAAGTAAAACAAAAACAGAATAGCATTCACACAGTTGTGACACAGTATGGCCCATTTTTTTTATGGTGATCTCCATCTCCATAGGATCTGTTCACCATGGTGATCTCCATCTCCATGTTCCATGTGCGGCATCCTCCTGGTGATGAGTCCTCCAAGAACTAGAACATGCTATTACGCCTAATAGCTAGTAAAGAAGCTAGTAATGAAGATTACATAGTTGCTTGGATCATCACAGATTGGTACGCAAACCATTAAATACATTTAGGTGACAACACATATGGCTCCTGCTGTGTTGCCGTACGCGTGACACGCAGGTCACAAATGAGTTACACACATCCATCACATACACAAAGGGGCCATACTGATCACAAGATATATGCATACATCCTGCAAAATAGAGTTAGGCGTTCTAACGTTCCAAACTTCAGATGCCCGAAACTCCATATTCCAAGCCGAATTTGGGAAATCTAATTTCGCCAAAAATGGCAAAGCGGTTGAATTTCATGTGTAACTTTTTCTGTAGATCAATTTTCATATAAAATTCGCACCGATCCGAGATCGTACCGAAAAGTTACGGCTGATTTACCGAAGCATACGCATACGGCAAAAATCCCGACCCCGGTAGTAGATCCCATCTACTTTTGCACATCTAATGCACCTGGCGTATGACCCTGGATTTTGATTCGACCAATCATATTGATCTTCGCTCACTGCAACTTGATTTACGTGTATCACTTAACTCCGATGGCGGAAACCGACCGGTAGGAGTATGTCGTTACACTACCATTGTAGCAAGAGCACGAAACCAGGACATAGATCAAACTGAAAACTCGCATATCTCCATATGCACACATCCCGAATCCAAAACTAAACAGCTACGGCTCTGATACCACTGTTGGGATACGAGGTAGGCTACACTAGCGCAAATCAAAATTTCTACCGCGTAAAACCAGGAAGAACTGCCGTATAAGGATCACGGGATTCCCACTCGACGCACTACTGGTGCGAAAGATGTAGATTTGCATCGACGCAGTGAAGACGATCAACGTAGTCGTACGTAGTCGATCATGTCAACGTCCAGCAGCTCCTCAGCAGCTCATCCACGTGCAGCAAGATCGCCCTCGTGCCGCGGCTCGTCGTCGGCTCGTCGTGGCTCGTCGGCGGCTCGTCGTGGCTCGTCGGCGGCTCGTCCAAGTGCTGCAGGCGCAACACCTCCAAGGTATCCACACGTGCAGGGAGGAAGCGTCGCAAGCTGGACTGCTAGATCCTTGAGTTGCAACAGGCGAGGGCGTGGGAGGCGCTGCAGATGTGTTTCGCCAAAAAGGTGTAAACCCTAGGGCGCCCCCACCCCTCTATTTATAGAGGTTCCTAACGGGCCTCTGGGTCCGAGGCCCATTAGTACTTCTAAACCTAATCCAACTCGGATCACATCCGAATTGGGCTTCCAGCCCCTTAAGTGTGTGACCCTATGGGTTCGGACACGTATAGACATGGCCCGAGTACTCCTACTCGGCCCAATAGTCGGTAGCGGCCTCTAGCAAGACGTGCCAACTCCTATACGCACACGAAGATCATATCAGACGAACCATCAGAACATAATATACATGCTATTCCCTTTGCCTCACGATATTTGGTCTAGCTTCAAGCCGACCGCTCTTTCTCGATCCTGTGATTCGGAATCCCTTTGTAGGTTAACTCTTAACCGTACGTAGCATGGCCATGCATTTTCGGATCCGATCACTCGAGGGGCCCAAAGATATCACTCTCAATCAGAGAGGGGCAAATCTCATCTTGATTGACCATGTCTCATAGCATGCTTCTTGACAAACCTGAAAGCTACCTTTATAACTACCCTGTTACGGCGTAGCGTTTGATAGCCCCTAAGTAGGTCGATCCACATCTAGAATACATGCGACAATCTCAGGTCTAAGGACAAAGCGTATATGTTGTTTAAAGAGAGAACTACTTCTCGTGTTGGGTCAGTCCTAGCACATGTCTCCATATGTGTCCACATTATTAGTTCAACATCTCCATGTCCATGACTTGTGAAACATAGTCATCAACTAATACATGTGCTAGTCTAATATTCATGTGTGTCCTCACATGAACTCCGACTAGGGACAACTTTAGAATAACCATACAAGTAAAGAGTTTCACATACAATTCACATAATTGCAAATCAATTCAAGTAGCCTTTAGTGGATATTCAATGAACACAATATACAAATCATGGATACAAATGGAATATCATCATCTCTATGATTGCCTCTAGGGCATACCTCCAACAGAAAGGATCAGCACAAGCCAAGTTGGAGGCCCAAACAATATCAAATTCTAGTCCACCTTGGAGTCCAGGAGCAGTCCGCCTTAGAATTGATGCCCTGATCACATACGGAGTCCATTTTGCATGTTCTATATATGCATGGAAAGCTGAGAAGATACACTTTCCAATGGCACCTATCTCATGTAAAAATTACTTCTGAGTCAATGGGAATCATTGAAATAATTAGATGTACATAATCTGATACGGTGTTGCATCACCTAATGTCAGCCCTTAGGCCTTGTAAGTTTGCTTGGGACTTAGGCCCAAGTTGTTATGTGGCCCAACAAGGAGGAGAACACGCCAAGGGTGCCTTAGGTCATCCTCCCCCTTGGCCTCCACCTCTTGGATGCATAAAACTTCGTGTGCTTAATCCAAGGTTTTTCTGCAATTGAGTTGTGTTCTTCCTTGCTTTTGCTTGTGTTCTTGATTTGCATGCAGGGAATATCTTTCGTGGCGAGGTCAACCAGGCTGCACACGGTTTATAACCAGAGGAGAAGTGGTGGTTCGTTGCAGGGTTCAGATCTTGCTAATCAGAACTCAGATCGAGTGTGTTGTTTCTCCACCATATCGAGAGTTACCCTCACCTAACGAAAGATCAGCACCCTAGTTCCCATCAGCTACTAGCTGTTGGCATCGGTCGGACCTAGGACCTGTTGCTCTTGCTTCGGCCGAACCGAGGGGTCGACTGACCCCTGGTGCACCGCACCGGCTGCCCCATTGGCCCATAGCTCCACAACGACTACATGATGTCATGCCTGGGTGCCTCGACCAAAGTTTGTTCAATAAATGCTAAAAATATTTTTTTCAAGGAGATTTTAAACTCATAATCATTTTTAGAATTTTTTTGAAAAGAGAAAAATGGCCAGAAAAATTTTAGCATGCAAATGTGGGTTGGAAAAATCAAATATACATTGGGAAAAATCAAATGATGGGGAAATCAAAATTTTGAAAGCAAATAGGAGATAACTACGGATTTAGCTTTTGGCGAAGGGCTCATCATTTTGAGTTCGATGAGTGGGACTCTTCTCTGTCATGTTTACCATTCAGCGTCTCATTTGGGAGAAGTGGATGAAGATGCTCGATCTACATTCCACCACATCTTCTTGATCTTCTTTGGGGCTGTGGCTCCGTCCACTCCCCGTGCCATTCATTTTCTTGATCGATCAAGTAGCATTGCTCCTCCCTTGGTTGAAATTTGAACATCATGTTCCTCTTCCCAATGCGAAAGCGGATTTCTCCAGCTCCAACATCGATCCTTCCATTGGCGGCATTCAGGACTGGTCGCCCAAGAATGAGTGGCATCCCCAAGTCACCTTCCATATCAAGGACCATGAAATCCACGAGGATGTAGGTACCTCAGATTTTCACCAGGAGATTCTCTACTATTCCCTCAAGGTATCGGATCGTCGAGTCGGCTAGCTGCAACCTCATCAAGGTAGGGGAAAGAATAGGATAGTTCAACCTTTCAAACATCACCTTAGGCATGATGTTGACGCTTGCTCCAAGGTCTCAAAGGGCCTGCTCGATGTAGTAGTCACATATCAAGCAGCTGATCGCCGGGTATCCCGGATCTTCCTTGCTTGCTACCAGTTCATCCCATGATTCCTTACTTGGTGTATGGGCTTTTCCTACATGATTAGCAACAAACGGCCTTTGATACGGCTTACCCCATTTGGCGGTCACTACACTAACATTTTCACGAGAAGACTTGGGTTGCCTCGGGATCTTCCTGAACTCAACAGAAGGAACATCAGCGGCCTGCTGAGCTAACTAGGTTTCTAGAATTTTATTGAAACTCAGCTGGTTGTTGAAAGTAGAAGAAAGACCATTAAGTTTTATGTTGAGGATATCCAAGGTTTTCTCGTTGGTAGCTACCTTCTTATTAAGACTTTCATTAATCTGAGCCTTCCCGAAAATGAGATCTCTAAAGGAGGGTTTGTTAGGATTGAAAGAATTATCATTGTTACCTCCATGATAATTATTGTTGACGTTCATGTACAACATGTCCTCTTGAGTTTTGGGGTAATTATTCCATGAGTTTCTAGTTTTTCTACAAACCTCACATGTCATGTGAGAATCTATAGCTTGGGAAATTATTCTATGAGTTTCCAGTGTTTCTACAAACCTTACATGTCATGTGAGAATCCATAGCTTCGACGGTGTTGGACATAGTAGCTTTCTCTTTGGTGTAGTCACCCAATCTCTTCATAAGGAGGCCCACCTTAGCGGTAAGCATGTCCACTTCCTTGATGGTATCCGTACCTCTCTATCGGGGTTGGAGTCGTTTGTCGCTCCACCCTTGATTAGAGATCATCTTCTCGATTAAAGTTGTAGTAGCTTCAATAGTAAGCGAGAAGAAGGCTCCTCCAGCAGTAGCATCAACATGGCCTTAGGATGTTGGAGTCAACCCATTGTAGAAATTCTGAAGAATGAGCCATTTATCCATCAAATGGTGAGGACAGGTCAGGATGTACTCTTGAAGCCTTTTCCACGCCTCGGGAATTGACTCAGAGGATGCTTGCTTGAAACTTGAAATCCTTCCACGAAGTGTGTTAGTTTTGCCCAATGAAAATAACTTTGCAAGGAATGCCTCAAAGCATTTATCCCATATATTCACCTCCATACGGCTCGCATAGAACCATTGCTTCGCTCTTCCTAGGAGAGAGAACAGGAACAATCAGAGATGAATAGCATCTTCACTCACCCCTCTGATGGTGAAGGTGCTGCAGAGCTCTAGGAACTGGTGCAGATGAGCTCTTGCGTCCTCGTTGGCTTTCCTACAGAATGGGCTAGCCCGCACCATGGTAATGAGACCTGTCTTGATCTCAAAGTTGGCGTTCCCCATGTCCACCTCAAGGACTTCCAGCACCTGAGAGGCTGAGAGAGTGGAGTACTCATGAAGAGTCTTCTGAGCCATCACGTTAGACGTAGATGGTGCCAAGGAAGCTGGGTCAACTGCCGAGAGAGTAACCTAAGGAGGAATGAGACGAGATCGTACCCTTATCACAAGTGACTCCGAATTCTCATTGAAATTTGTCGGCAAGTCAAAACCAATCATACACTACCTGTCTTCACATCAAAGAGAAGACAATCAAGGTTAGCCTGCTTGAGTAATAATCTAGGTGCCAGAAATGCTTGTTGGTATATTTAACGATCATGAATAAATTCGCAAGCGCACGGATATACCGTTGTAGCATTTCACCCAAGAGTATTCCCAAGGGTATCATCTTTCCCAAAGCAAGGCAGGTAGGTCAAAAGAGTTTACTATGCATATGAATGTATCATAAGATGGAAAGAGACAATACTCAAGGCAGGGGTAAGATAATGATAGAAGAGTAGTGTGACATACACAAGAATCATCTCAAGATAACTAAGCTAGGGGGAAGGAATAAAAGTTAGCTCTAGGTTCATATGTACTTCCTATATACTGCACAGATCATACAAGCATAACATACATATACATTGCATAGGACTCAAGCCTATGCACCCAGGCACACACATGGAGATAGTACTCGTACCAGTTTCGTCCGGCAAAGTTACTGCTAATTTATGAACTCCTATAGCGTACCCAAACGTGGGGAATTACAGAGGACGGACAGGGCTGTCACCACCTGCCGCCTACCCCTAGTAGCCCATGGGGTAAACTCATATCCAATGAAGCAAAGCAATCCAAGCACTTGCTTGCATTGTTAATAACAATCAGCCATCCCAAGCTATTATATCAATGGTTGAAGCCACCATAAATATGGCTATTGAACCGATGCCGTAGCATAGATCAACTAAGCTATACAAGGTATATACGCACACAGAGTATATACTGAAGCATGGTCTCAAGGCATACAGGAGAGTATATAAGCCTATATTGTGATAGCAAGGGTATACAACTAGCATACGAGCGTATAAGCCTAGCACATTAGCATTGCAAGGGTATATATCTAACTCATGCATATAAGAACCAAGCACAACACTATATAAAAAAGATGAATACTTTGAATAGAATAAAGTCAACCTAGGAATGTAAGATACAAGAGCCATACCCTAGACTCCAAGAAGACCTCGAACCTGAAGTAGAGCTACTCTAGCCTAAGTCCATTAACTTGGAAACTAAGACGGAGAGAGTGATTCACCTTGTGGTGTGTGTAAGAATGGAGGGGGTGCCTCTCTATTTATAGGCTCCAAGAGGCAGTTCTGCTAGGGAATCTTTGGGGAATATTCCATAACTGACGTAGGGGCCCCGTCAACCGTCGCCACGTGGAAGCTGGAGACAAGAGGAGGCAAGGGCGGTTCAGCCGAACCATGGGTTTGGCCGACCCCCTGTGGGCCTACCTCGCAACCACCTTTCTCCGTAGGACTGCCTAGTGGGTCCCAATGGCGGTTGTGTGTGTTATCAAGTGGATTGAGGCGATTGTGATAGTTTGTGGACCCTTCAATCCATGGGATGCACACGTGGCAACCTCCCATTGGTTAGAAGTGTGTTTCTTTGCTCCATAGAGTGTGCTTTCTCCTTTCTTTTGTATTATTTCACCTACAACCAAATATTCTCAAGGACAATTCGAACCATATTATTCGAAACTAAATATGCGTGTAAGAAATGCCAATCCTTCTTTATTCTTTAGTATATTGACGGTCACATTTGGTACTTAACGACCGTCAACAATCCTGTTGACACAATGCTGTAGGATTGGTGGTGTAGAGCACGTCTCCCCTCATGCATGTGAGCAAGTGCCAAACGGAGTGAAGCAGCAAAGGTCTGGAAAAGAAGAGGAACATTCCTCTTGCTTGTATGTGCGCATGCATGAGCTGCTACAGCTAAGCTATGCAGAGATATCGGACTTCTAGATCAATTGCATTCATTACATCCTTCACTGAGACTTGTGTGCTGCTTGCAAAGGAAAATAGCCTGGGAATAAGTCTGCTAGAACATGAGAACTCCATAGATCCTCCCTGAAAAGCACTGTGGTACGATCTCCTAAATCACAACGAGCTACTCCTCTGTACGAAACCAAAAAGAGGCCACCTCTCTAGAGCCATGTCGTACCTTTTCTGAATAATATGATGACCAGACCAGATTGACCCAAGAATATCCTGTTTGGCATAGAATTTATGGAGATGCTTTAGCAGTAGAGCATCATTCTGCAGCCTAAGGTTTAGAACCCCTAGCACACCCTTCTCCTTGGGCAAGGTCACCATTGTCCATGCAGCCATATTTCCTCCTTTCTTGGAGAGATCATTGCCTCTCCATAGACATTGCTAGCAGCAGGTTGTAGGCTTGCAGCACCGAGCACAGAAGAAAGAGGAAGGGACTGCCAGTAGCAGGTGAAGGAGATGAATGCTCGGACGTGAAAAGGAGGCAATTATCTAGAGTGAAATGAAATTTCAGGTGCAATGCTTGTTACTATCGTCGAACGCTTTATTTTATGTTGCTGCTGGTCATGCCATAGTGACACACGTCCGATCCTAACAACTCACCTGTAGAGAAAAACGATGAAACGTGGGTTTTGATATCAACTTTAGTACGATATTGGAATAAGATACATTGACGTTCACATCTCAGTGAATTTCAAATATTCATATTTGACGTTTTCACACCTACCTGGTTCAAGGACTAGGAGAAAAAGAAAGCAATCGGCCCAGCTCAAACACAACTAGAGAACTGACTTTAGATACCACCCCTTTAGTGTTGGTTTAATTTTGGCCCAGGAGAAAAGGGGGTGTAGTATAATTTACTCCCGGTTGGTATTTGCAATCGGGACTAAAGGGAACCTTTTAGTCCCGATTCAAAAATCAGCCACCTGTGGAGATCCTTTAGTCCCGATTGAAAAATTCAGGCATACGTGGGGACCCTTTAGTCCGAGTTGGTAAGATCAACTGGGACTAAAAGGTCACCCTTTAGTCCCGTTTGGTATTACCACCTAGGACTAAAGCAACCGGGATAAAAGGGAGTCCTTTAGTCCCGGTTGGAAACTCCAACCGGGATAAAAGGGTCCTCCATGGGTGGCTGAAAAAAGAATAAAACCCTCGGACCCTTTTTATCCCGGTTGGTGTTTCCAACCGGGATAAAAAGGGTCCCCATGTGTGGCTGGGAAAGGACTAAATCCCTCGAATCTTTTTATCCCAGTTGGTATTACCAACCGGGATTAAATGAGGTCTTTAATCCGGTTGGTGTTCCCAACCCGGATTAAAGGGTCATCCATAAGTTAATATAAAAGGATAGCATCCCCTATATAGATAGATGTGGTGTGTAGGTGGGATGGCAAGGAAGCTATGTGCGAGGCTTGAGGTCATGTGTTCGAATCCCACGGACCGCGCACGCGCATATTTCACGTGAAAAATCGCGTGACTTGTGACTTGCGTGTGTGGGGGGCCTCCCAGGGACCCCCGATATTTTTTATTTTTGCAATTTTTTTTGCAAAACCATTTAGTCCCTGTTGGTAATACCAACCGGGATAAAAAGGGGCGGGAGGCAGCCCCTGGCGTGGCGACCGTTTTATTCTGGTTGGTATTACCAACCGGGGCTAAAAGGGATCTTATATCCCGGTTTTGGGACCCGTGATAAAAGACACCCCCTTTTATCTCGATGGATTAATCCCGGGTGCATTTTCAGGAGATATGCACCCTACGAACCAATACTAATACCGAGTTTTCTAGTAGTGAAAAGTGTTACATACCAATACCTGGTATATACTCACTCCGGTCTACAAAGCATGTCGCTGGGAGGTGGTTGCGGAAGTGGTGAAATACTAGTCATTTCTCACTTTTGAGCCTATTTTGGACAAGTATGCCCTCGCATGCATGCAGCTGTAGTAATGCTAGTGCTTCATCCCCCGCGTCATTTACTCTCGCGTGCATCGCTTTGCTGACTCTCGTCTTCCCAAGGCAATGTTCTTCTCCCATGCGGCCGCTCCTCTCTTATTCTCGCGTGCGTCGCTCACGTCCGGTGCCAGTGCTTGCTGTTCGCATCCATGCAGCCATGGACGAACTCGACTTCCAGTTTGCCTAAGTGGACGATGTCGATGTGCTGAACGACGCTGACGCCATGGGAGAGCTTGTGAAGGATGCTGACGACGCCGACACCATGGGCGAGCTAGCAAAGGACATCGATGACTCCGAGGCCATGGGCTAGCAAAGGACGATGTCAAGGTTCCATGCTCGTGCAAGAGACCATGTCATCGTTGTGGTCTCATTCACTGTGAATGCATGATCTCATCTTGGATGTACAGTCTCGACTACTTCGACTGCAACATATTCATCCCTGACCTCAATGAACACAAGATGGATGGTGACACGATCTTGCTATCTGAGCGTGTCATCAAGTTTCTTGATAACTTGGCTGAGAGCAAGTGCAAAGTCGCCAAGATCAACAACGACCCTGTTGATGACTCCGATGAAGTTCTTTTTGAGGCGGACTCCATGGCCAGAGACACAGAGGTGCCAGACTTGCAAGAGAAAAATGAACAAAACACACAAGGTAAATAATCATATTGTTCTAATGCTAATGCCCATCGGATTACACAGTACTACCATCAAGGTAACATACTAACATTGTTCTAAATATTTCTAAATGTTCCATGCAGCAAGCTTGACAGTGGCTTCAGCAACTAATTCAGGCTCACAAGCGATCTGAACGGGAAGGCAACCTTGTATTTCGAGGCTTCCTTTCTTCATGTGAGGGATTTGGAACTTGTTTGAGCCTTGTACTTTCATTGCTTCTTTCCACACTAGCAGTAGTGTGAGATAAATTCGATTAGCCTTGCGTGGAGAGCATTCTTGAAAGGCTTGTTTCATGGAAACAATTGTAGTTGTAGTAATAATGAATTGAGTAGAGCTTGAAGTAAAAATATGAAAAACATTGTACCTGCTGAACGATTGGAACAAGGTCTGCAACTGTTTTGGCAACTTTCTTGTATTGAATTGATTGGATTGCACAAAAAAAATCCAAGGTCTAAGATATTAAAATCTGGTGAGTTTGCTGGTTTGCAAATGATTCTAATATCAAAACCACCTTCCTTAGAAGCTTCCAAGAATGCTGGATCATCAAGTGCTATATGAGAAGGTGCATTATCTTGCTGTATGTAGATAGGCCTATTCACATCTTCATGTGGCTATTTAGCTTGAATAGCAGGAAGAACCTTTTCTATCATGAATGCTCTAATGACGTCTCTTTTAATTGATGCTATCGGCTTCACTTCCATTGTCCCAGCTGGCTGGTTAACACTACTCCTCTTAGCAGCCTCAAAAGTAACTAGAGGAAAGCATCCAATCTTTCCATGAAAAATGCATACCCCATTCTCATCAAACCTTGGCTGAATAATCACACATAAGAACATTAACTTAGGAATGTTGTTTATGCTTCTACATGTTCTTAAGGGATCATCCTCCTCTGGAAGCAAGTAATAATTCTTAGATTTCTTAGTAAGGTATAACCATTTTTCATCAATGAAAATAACATCAAACAATCCCTTCAACTTTGGATCATTTGGCAAGCTATCTTGATCAAGCATATCCAAACACCATTGTAGCCTTGCTTTCTTATTTGCATCCGTTAGGTGTGGCTTTATACTACATGAATGTTGCTTAATGAGACCTTTACGCATGCATTGCAGCAATTTCTTTTTACTACAATGCAACATGGCACAAATTTGTTCTAACGTCATTTTGTCCTTAAGATCAGCATTTCGTAACCCTTCTAAATCCAATGGAATAGGCTTTCGTCCTACTCTGCCACGCTTTCTACTAGAAACATCAACTGAATACCTTGATCAAGTGATGGTTTACCTTGATCCCATATACACTAAACCGTGCGTTATGAATTCAAAATTGCTCGGTAACTTCCCCAGTTACATGTCCCTTGAGCTTGTCGTCCATGCTTCTTGACAACAAAGTTTGGTAGACCCTTTTCCTATCTTCACCGGGAAGATCTTTCCTGCCTACAAAAAATATCATTAAGGTTCAAGTCAATCCCACCGTCGACATTGTCATCTTGAGGTTCCAAGGTCAAGTCCATCACATCTTCAATACCATCATCTTGAGGATCTAAGTTCAAATCGAATCCACCTATAAAAGCATTGACAATAGAGTATGATGAGGACATCACCATCAACGATACATCCACACCGACACAAGTACCAGTTTCTGGTCCTATTACTCGCGCCCGTGCTTGTCAACTTAATCATCAAGAAAGTTCACTCGAGTTCCTATCCATCATATTTATACCATGGAGACATGTGCACTCATGTTTTGGTTAGGAACTAGGGAGAAGACCCAAAGGGAAAAGGATTCGCGTAGGCTGGATTCGGACTGCAGTACAGCACCAAATTGTGATGGCCACTACAGTCACATACGAACTTGGATTGGGGTGTTTAAGTACTTTATGGAATCCTTATAAAGTTTATTTTCATATGGATCTGGACTCAAGTCTATATCTATTCTGAGGCAGGCGAAATGACCGAATTACTACCAAGAGGTTTTCTATCCAAAGGTGTTACGTCACCTTATTTTGGCCCCAAGGGTCGTGTACCAAGTCAGGTCCATTAAGGACACGTCCTAGGGTTGGAGCACGACCCCAATACCCTAGTGGTAGTTCTCCAACCTTCATATACCCCTTAGCTACCACCAAAAATAGTTGGATTTTGTTTAGATTAAGTTTAGCATCTGCTACTTGCTTGTAAGCATGCGTGCTGGATCAGACGCCCATCTTCTTGTCTTTGGAACCCCACCATTATTTAGATTTAGTTTGAAATCTTCATCTACATCTAGTAAATTCAGTACTCATTATATTTGTTCTTGCTAGTTCTTCGATTGCTTGCAGGACGAGTGCCCTAGTGGCCGGGTGACGCGCTCCACAAGATCGCGGCAGCCATTGGAGGTGGTGTATCGGTTGCTAAGGCGCAGCTTGGGAGGCTGTAGTCGGGCTATGAACGTCGTCTCCATCCACCAATCGAGTTACCCCATGCCTTCTCATCGAAAGATTGGGAACCAACCCTAGTGGGTTCCTATCAGTTAATAATCAGAGCAAGGTTTATCGATGAGAGACTTCCAATCCTTCACTGTTTTAATTTTCCTATAGTCTAGAAAAGCCAAAAAAAACATAGTAGATTATTTTACTCGCAATCCTATAAACCCTTTGAGTCTTTGCTAGCACTGCTTAGTTAGGGCTTGTTGAGTTTTCGGTTGCATCGGTTGTGTCAAGTTGCTGGTCTTAGTTTTAGTCCTTTAGAGTTACGAGTTCTTGTCACGTTGTAGCCACAGCCGTGTGCTACCATATAAACCTTCTGTTGGCTGAATCTGAATACATCCTTGTGTTCAAGTTCGAGGAGGAATCTGAGTTTGTTTGAGATCGAATCCCACGTGGTGTTGAGTTCGAATTGGAATCGGTTTTGAGTCTGAATTGACAGCTGCCTTGTTGCTGTTTTGAGTCCGAATCTGATTACATCTTTGTGCAATAGTAGTCCTACTTATACTCAATTTCTCCACGTCCTGCATATCCATATTAACTCAGCTTACTCTAGAGAGAGAGAGAGAGAGTTTGTTTGGTCCTACCTATACTCAATTACATCTTTTTTTAACCGAAATACCCCTATACTTTCGAAAAAAGTTTGTGTGGTGTGTGACTCTTGTGAAGTCTTCTTATTCATATAATCAGTTTTGAGAATCCCCTAAAAAAACAAAAAGAAAAAAATAAAAAAGAAAAAAATAGAAAAGAAGAGAAAAGAAAGACAAAAATAGGAAGAAAAAGGGATGTTCATTGTGCTTCTCTATTGTTTTCCGGTGGTGTGTTGTGACTTCCTTTGTGTCTAGGCTCGCGTCTCTAGCACAGTCTAGGCTAGGACCAGCATAGTACCACCGTTGAATGATTATTCAGCTTGCTTTTGTGACTAACGTGGTGCTAGTACTTCCTTGCTTCAGCCCACCTACAACTCCACATATTTCGACTACAGCTTGACAGGTCTTGTTGTTGTGGCCCGATACACTTCATTCCATGATTGTAGACTTGTTGGTATCTGTCCCCTCATGTTGAGCAAGGTAAGAATTGGTAACGGGTTTAGAGTGAGCGCCTTGCAGTAGCTACATCCTAATAGTTGTAGGGTTTTTATTTCTTCACCTATTTTCTTGTTGCCTTTGTTTGTCTAACCATGATAGGATCAGAGGATAGTCAGAATATGCCACATTCTCCCCACACCAAGGGCATCATACAACATTTTGAAAAGCTAGTGAAGGGGCATGTGGAAGGGCTTGATGATGATTTGTAGGTGACGAATGAGAAGATTAGGCAGTTGGAGGTCATGCAGCTTGCCACCAACACCAAGCTTACAGGGCTGGAGATGTCGGTCTCTCATATTGACAAGAGTCTTGCTACTATTTTGAGACGCTTTCATGAGATGCATGCCAAAACCACTAATGGGCATGATGGAGATAACAACAAGGATGACTGTGTCGAGGATAATTGGGATGCTGATACTGAACAAGCTGACCCAGACGCTCATGATCGCCGACGGCTATGCAATAATCGAAGAGGTATGGGTGGTTACCGACAACGCGAGGTACATAATAATGATGATGCTTTCAATAAGAAAAAATTTAAGATACCTCATTTTGATTATAAATATGATCCTGATGCATACATTACTTGGGAAATTACTATTGATCAAAAGTTTGCATGTCATGAATTTCTTAAAAAAACATGTGTTAGGGCTGCTACTAGTGAGTTCACTGATTTTTCTTCTATTTGGTGGATGGAACATGTCAA
The DNA here is from genome assembly GCF_000263155.2 of Setaria italica. Lineage (NCBI taxonomy): Eukaryota > Viridiplantae > Streptophyta > Magnoliopsida > Poales > Poaceae > Setaria > Setaria italica. The sequence goes on along the minus strand of NC_028457.1, from coordinate 16,257,254 downwards.
GAAAAATTCTAATAACATGCCACAAACATGGGATGCTTTGAAACGGGTCATGCGAGCTAGATTTGTTCCTTCTTACTATGCACGTGATCTTTTAAATAGGTTGCAACAATTGAGACAGGGTGCTAAAAGTGTAGAAGAATATTATCAGGAGTTACAAATGGGTATGCTGCATTGTAACTTAGAGGAGGATGAGGAACCTGCTATGGCTAGATTTTTGGGTGGTTTAAACCATGAAATTCAGGACATCCTTACTTATAAAGATTATACTAACGTAACTTGTTTGTTTCATCTTGCTTGTAAAGCTGAAAGAGAAGTGCAGGGGCGATGTGCTAGTACCAAGACTAATATTTCTGCAGGAAAATCTACATCATGGCAGCCGCGCACGACTACCTCTTTGACTGGATGTGCACATCCACCCTCTCCCTCCCCGAGTTGGCCAACACCACCACCTCCGTATAGCGACAAGCAACGTGCCCCTCCCACAAATTCAGCAACCAAGACTGCCCAGAAACCAGCCACTAGTACCTCTTTGGTTGCATCCACGGCTAGAACAAGAGATGTCAAGTGCCATCGATTCAAGGGCTTTGGACACATGTAGCATGACTGTCCTAGCAAGCGTGTTTTGGTGGTCAAAGAAGATGGTGGGTATTCCTCTGCTAGAGATTTTGATGAAGATACACTTGCTTTGCTTGTTGCTGACCATGCAGGTAGTGAGGAACAACCAGTATAGGAGATTGGTGCACAGGATGCAGATCATTATGAGAGCCTCATTATGCAGCGTGTGCTTAGTGGACAAATGGAGAAGGCGGAGAAAAATCAGCAGCATGCACTGTTTCAAACAAAGTGTCATTAAAGAGCGTTCGTGCCGTTTGATCATTCATGGAGGTAGCTGCAATAACTTGGCTAGTAGCAATATGGTGGAGAAGCTTGCACTTACAACCAAACTGCACCCACATTCATATCATATTCGATGGCTCAACAATAGTGGTAAGGTAACGAGATTGGTACGAATTAATTTTGCTATTGGATCATATCATGACATTGTTGAATCTGATTTTGTGCCTATGGAAGCTTGTCATATTCTGCTAGGTAGACCATAGCAATTTGATATGGATTGTATGCATCATGGTAGATCAAATCAGTATTCTCTCATACACCATGATAAGAAAATTATTTTGCTTCCTATGTCCTTTGAAGCTATTGTGCGTGATGATGTTGCTAAAGCTACACAAACTAAAACTGATAGGAATAAAAATGCCAAATTTGTTAGTAGTAAGAAAGATGAGATAAGATTCAAAGGACATTGCTTACTTGCTTCTAAATCTAATATTAATGAATTGGTTGCTTCCACTTATGTTGCCTATGCTTTGGTATGCAAGGATGCTTTGATTTCAATTTCACGATATACAACATTCTTTGCCCCTTGCTTTTGCTAACATTTTGCAGGAGTATTCTGATGTGTTTCCAAGTGAGGTACCAGCGGGGCTGCCACCAATACGAGGGATTGAGCACCAAATTGACCTTATTCCTGGTGCATCTTTGGCAAACCGTGCGCCATACAGGACAAATCCGAAAGAAACAAAAGAAATTCAGCAGCAAGTGCAAGAACTACTCGACAAAGGTTATGTGTGTGAGTCTCTTAGTCTTTGTGCTATTCCGGTTATTTTAGTGCCTAAGAAAGATGGAACATGGTGTATGTTTGTTGATTGTCGAGCTATAAATAATATCACCATTCGATAGGTGAGCGGGCAGGACGAGGAGAGGAATCAGCTCGATTCCCTCTCCCGTGGCAAGGAAGTCCAGGCTCCCGAAGCGGATGTGGGAGCCAGGAGCGAAGCCGATGTCGTGGTTGGCCATCCGAAGCCGATGGTGGTTGTCGTACGCGCAAAGGTCCCCTACCTGGTGCGCCAACTGTCGTTGTCCAAAATCACGAGTCAAGACTACGGCAACTAAATTTGTTTTTTATGCGTGTAAGGCTCGGATGCTTGCACGAGAGGAAACGGGGTTTATACTGGTTCGGGCAGGAATAGCCCTACGTCCAGTGTGGGAGGCTGCTCGTGTTACTTGTGCGGAGTTTGTAGTAGGGGTTACAAACGGGCGAGAGAGGGAAGCTGGTCCCAAGTCTCTGTGGGTGTGTATCGATGCTCGCGAGGAGAGGTTGTGAGTTTGGGGTCATTCGGTTCGCTTGAGAGCCATCCCTTTCTTGGGCCCCCTGGTCCTCCTTTTATAGCGTAAGGAGGACACAGGAGTTACAATCCAGCCGCGAGTCAGGGGAAGTAAAAAAGATAAAGCCTGGGGGTAAAGTACAGGGTGACGGGTCGAGCCATCGGGGTTACCGTTGGGTCCCATCGATGATCCAGCGGTTGGCCACTGTAGTTGAGCATGCGGGACATGCATGGTGACCGGCCACTGTAGCTGTACGGGTTGATGATGATGACCGGCCACCGTAACCGCCCATGTCGTGGATGACGGGCGACCACTGTTGCCATGCGCGCTGACCGGGAGGCGCGGCTGGCACACCCCTACCGCCAGGCCGAGCGGGAAACCGGGCAGGGCACCCTACAACATGGACAGAAGTGTCCCATGATGAATGCCACACAGAACGGCTAGGACGGTGCAGCTGTAGCCCTGTGCGGTCGTGGCAGCAATGCGCCGCCCGAAGACTCCGATGGGTCACATCGAGGAAAGCGAGTGCCCCTCCGTGTGCCAGAGCTGTATTCTAAGCATGGGCGTCCCATCAGTTGCATTTACGGTGAGATCGGTGAGGGCCCACAGGATCTGCGCCCTCATCTGCTGGTCCGCGCACATCCTCGAGTGAGATGGAGCTCTGTTTTGTGGGTCCGGATACGTCCGACCCCTAGCGCCCGGGGTCGGGCGAGACAGAGCCTTGCGGTGAGGGGTCGGGCGCGGCCGACCCCTTGCGCCCAGGGTCGGGCGAGGCGGAGCCTTGCGGCGAGGTGTTGGGCGCATCCGACCTGTTGCGCTCGGGGTCGGGCGAGTCGGAACCGTGCGGCAAGGGGTCGGAATATTCCCTGGTCGTGCCATGTCGGTGGAGGTTGTTGTCGCTGTAGGTGGGCCCGGGTCCTTATGACCGTTGTTTAAGGAATATAAGGAAGTCATTAATATTTCCCCCCAACAACACCCTATTCCACATTTGGATGATATGCTTGATGAACTAACTGGTGGTGTTGTGTTTTCCAAAGTTGATTTGCACAGTGGGTACCACCAAATTCGTATGAAATTGGGTGATGAATGGAAAACTGCTTTCCAAACTAAATTTGGTTTATATGAGTAGTTAGTCATGCCTTTTGGGTTAACTAATACACCTAGTACTTTCATGAGATTAATGAACAAGATTCTGCATGCTTTCATTGGAAAATTTGTTGTAGTCTACTTTGATGATATATTGATTTACAGGAAATCTATAAATGAACATCTTGATCACTTATGTGTTGTTTTTAATGCTTTACGAGATGCACGTTTATTTGGTAACCTTGAGAAGTGCACCTTTTGCATTGATCGAGTGTCTTTTCTTGGCTATGTTGTGACTCCACACGGAATTGAGGTTGATCAAGCCAAGGTAGAAGCAATACAGGGATGGCCTGTACCAAAGATTATCACACAAGTACGGAGATTCCTAGAACTTCCTGATTTCTATCGCCATTTTGTGAAGGACTTCAACACCATTGCTGCACCTTTGAATGAGCTTACGAGGAAGGGAGTGCCTTTTAGTTGGGGCAAAGTACAAGAGAGCTCCTTCAACATGCTAAAACATAAAATGACACATGCACCCCTCCTCCAACTTCTTGATTTTAATAAGACTTTTGAGCTTGAGTGTGATGCCAGTGAAATTGGATTGGGTGGTGTTTTGTTACAAAATGGCAAACCTATTGCATATTTTAGTGAAAAATTGAGCTGGCCTGTTCAAAATTATTCTACTTATGATAAGGAATTGTATGCTCTTGTTCGCACATTAGAAACATGGTAGCATTACTTATTGCCCAAAGAATTTGTTATTCATTCTGATCATAAATCTTTGAAGCATATTTGTAGTCAAGGGAAATTAAACTGTAGACATGCTAAGTGGGTTGAATTTATTGAATCTTTTCCTTATGTTATTAAGAACAAGAAAGGGAAAGAGAATATTATTGCTGATGCTTTGTCTAGGAGATATACCTTCTAAATTAACTTGATTACAAAATCTTTGGATTAGAAACAATTAAAGATCAATATGTTAATGATGATGATTTTAAAGATGTGTTACTGCATTGCAAAGATGGAAAAGGATGGAACCAATTCATCATTAGTGATGGGTTTGTGTTTAGAGCTAACAAGCTATGCATTCCAGCTAGCTCGGTTTGTTTGTTGTTGCTGCAGGAAGCGTATGGAAGTGGCTTGATGGGGTATTTTGGAGCAAAGAAAACAGAGGATATACTTGTTGGTCATTTCTTTTGGCCAAAGATGAGAAGAGATGTGGATAGATTTGTTGCTCGTTGCACGACATGTCAAAAGGCTAAGTCACGGTTAAATCCACATGGTTTGTATTTGCCTTTACCTGTTCCTAGTGCTCCTTGGGAAGATATTTCTATGGATTTTGTGTTGGGATTGCCAAGGACTAGGAAGGGATGTGATAGTGTGTTTGTGGTTATTGATAGATTTTCTAAGATGGCACATTTCATACCATGTCATAAAACTGATGATGCTACTCATATTGCTGATTTGTTCTTTCGTGAAATTGTTCGTTTGCATGGTGTGCCCAACACAATTATTTCTGATCATGATGCTAAATTTCTTAGTCATTTTTGGAAGACTTTATGGGGAAAACTAACAACTAAGCTTTTGTTTTCTACTACATGTCATCCCCAAACTGATGGTCAAACTGAAGTTGTAAATAGAACTTTGTCTACTATGTTAAGGGTTGTTTTAAAGAAGAATATTAAGATGTGGGAAGATTGTTTGCCTCATATTGAATTTTCTTATAATCATTCACTAAATTCTACTGTAAAGATGTGCCCATTTCAAATTGTTTATGGTTTCTTGCCTCGTGCTCCTATTGATTTGATGCCTTTGCCATCTTTTGAAAAACTAAATTTTGATGCTACTAAGTGTGCTGAACGGATGTTAAAACTGCATGAAACAACTAAAGAAAACATAGAGTGTATGAATGCTAAATATAAGTTTGCTAGTGATAAAGGTAGAAAGGAACTAAATTTTGAACTTGGAGATTTAGTTTGGTTGCACTTGAGAAAGGATAGGTTTCCTGAATTGAGAAAGTCTAAATTGTTGCCCAGGGCTGATGGACCATTTGTAGCATTAGAGAAAACTAATGATAATGCATATAAGCTCAATCTGCCTGCAGCTTTTGGGGTTAGTCCCACATTTAACATTGCAGATTTGAAGCCCTACTTGGGAGAAGAAGAAGTGCTTGAGTCGAGGACGACTCAAATGCAAGAAGGGGAGGATGATGAGGACATCACCATCAACGATACATCCACGCCGACACAAGTACCAGTTTCGGGTCCTATTACTCGTGCCCGTACTCGTCAACTTAATCATCAACTAAGTTCACTCTTGAGTTCCTGTCTATCATATTTATACCATGGAGACACATGCAATCTTGTTTTGGTTAGGAACCAAGGAGAAGACCGAAAGGGAAAAGGATTCGCGCAGGCTGGATTCGGACTACAGGACAGCACCAATTTGTGATGGTCACCACGGTCGCATACGGGCTCGAATTGGAACGTTGAAATACTTCATGGAGTCCTTATGAAGTATATTTTCATATGGATCTGGACTCAAGTGTATATCTGTCCTGAGGCGGCCACAAGGACTGAATTATTACTGAAAGGTTTTCTGTCCAAAGGTGTTGCATCGCCTTATTTTGGCTCAATGGGCTGTGTATAAAGTCGGGTCCATTAGGGCTGCGTCCAAGCATTGGAACACGACCCAACACCCTAGTGGTCATCCTCCCACCTTCATATACCCCTTAGCCGCCACCAAGAACAGTTGAGTTTTGTTTATATTAAGTTTAGCATCTGCTACTTGCTTACAAGCGCGCATGCTGGATTAGCCGCCTATCTTCTTATCTTCGGAACCCCACCAGTATGGAGATTGAGTTTGAAATCTTCATCTACATCTAGTAAATTTAGTACTTGTTATACTTGTTCTTGCTAGTTCTTCGATTGCTTGCACGACGAGTGCCCTAGTGGTCGGGTGACGCGCTCCACAAGATCGCATCAGCCATTGGAGGTGGTGTATCGGTTGCTAAGGCGCACCTAGGAATGTTGTAGTCAGGCCGTGAACATCGTCTCCATCCACCAATCGAGTTACCCATGCCTTCTCATCAAAAGATCGGGAACCAACCCTAGCGGTGTCATTGTCAAGAATTAATAGTCAAGACTACGGCAAGTGTATTTGTTTCTATGCGTGTAAGGCTCGGATGGTTGCGCGAGAGGACACAGGGTTTATACTAGTTCGGGCAAGAATAGCCCTACGTCCAGTGTGGGGAGCTGCTCGTGTTACTCACGCAGGGTTTGTAGTAAGGGTTACAAACAAGCGAGAGAGGGAGGCTGGTCCCAAGTCTCTGTGGGTGTGCACTGATGCTCGAGAGGAGAGAGTGTGAATTGGGGGGTGTTCGGTTGCTTGAGAGCTATCCCTGTCTCGGGCTTCCTGGTCCTCCTTTTATAGCGCAAGGAGGGCAGAGGAGTTACAGTTGAGCCAAGAGCCAAAGGGGAGTGAAGGAGGTGTGCAGGGAAGTAACAGCGCAGGGAGAAAGACCGGGCCTCCGGGGTCGTCGCCTTCCCTTCTGGTGTTTGTCTCCTGTTAGCATGACCACCGGAGGGGGATGGTTGTCTGTCCTCGGTCGGCCGTTGTAGCTGAGAACATGAGACCGTCCGCTGTAGCCATGCGTGATGATGATGATGTCAGTACATCGGGGAGGACGGTTGGCTCCTGTTGCCTCTGACCGGGAGGCGCGGCTACATGCTCCTGCCACCGGACTGAGCGTGAAACCGGGCGACGCTCCCTCCTATGCTAGGGGGCGTGGGCAATGAGTGCCCTACGACGAACAGGGGAGGCAAGATGGTGCAGCTGTAGCCCCATGCGGTCATGGCTATAGTGTTCCGCCCGAAAACTGTGGCGGGTCATGTTGAGGAGCGCGGGCGCCTTTCTGCACGTCAGAGCCGTATTCCGGATTAGCGCCCATAGGTCGCATTTATGGCGAGATCGGTGGGGGCCCACAAGATCCGCGCCCTTGTCCGTTGGTCCGCGCCCGCCCTCGGGCGAGGTGAAGCCCTGTCTTGTGGGTCCGGATCCGTCCGACCCCTTGTGCCTGGGCTCGGGCAAGGTGGAGCCTTGCGTCGAGGGGTCGGGCGAGTCGGGCCCCTTCAACCCGGGGTCGGGCGAGGTGGAGACCTGCCGCGAGGGATCGGGCGCGTCCGACCCCTTCCACCCGGGGTCGGGTGAGGTGCAGACCTGCTGTGAGGGATGGGGCACATCCGACCCCTCCCACCCGGGGGTTGGGTAAGGTGGAACTCTTTTGGCTGAGATGAGGAGCGGCCTCGGGGGGTCGGGCACATCCGACAGCTTGTCCCAGGGGTCAGGCCAGGTTGGTAGAGGTTACTGTTGCTGGAGGTGGGCCCGGGTCCTTATGACCGTTGTTTAAAGAGCCTAAGGAGGCCGTTAATATTTCCCCCCAACAGTAGCCCCCAAGCATTTGGTGGAGCAAAGATGCTCCTCCAAAGGCTTCATTCAACATTCGTCGAGGATCCTTGTTTGTCCTACAAACTGCATTTGATTAGGGAGAAAAAGTTTCCCTCATTCGGTTTGGCTGGGGAGTTTGGGTAGGAAGGGTGTTCCGAGGATGGCTCAGTGCGGGAAGATTCCCTATTGTTCCGACGACCACTCCTGCTCCAAGACCCCAAATTGTGACCATACGCGTGGTCGTTGGTTGCGACACCAGCCCCCGAGCCCCCGCGCATTGCAGAAGACCGATCGAGAGGCTAGATCGACTTTTGGTCATTACCCCTCAAGCGTCTGTTCGCTGGGACAGAGGGGGTGAGCCCTGCCACGTTATCCTCATTAGACGAACCATGGTGCTCGTTGAGCTGCAAACGGGTTAGTTCGAGTGGAGTCCCGATCCCCGTTCGGGGGGGGGGGGGGGGTTCGGCTCGGGCCAAGCTGGTGGCGTACTCCAGATTCCGGATGGCTAGTTCATATAGTTCCTGGGTCTGTTCGATTGGATCCAGGGGCTCGTTGCCTTTCTTCGGGGAAAAACCATGAACTTAGACTCCAGTCCGGACTCGAACATGAGGTCAGGACGCCCTTGGCTTTCGATCGCCTGAGTGGTGGTCGCTAGCGGACCCGTCCCTTCTCACCCCTTGCTCGGCAGCATCCTGGGGTGGCTATCGAACCCGCGGTGGGCCAGCCTTCGAACCCCTGGACCGTAATGGGCCGTAGGAGCGTTTTTAGCTCCGTATCCCCTTTTTTACCTGTTGGTGGGCCTCGGGCCGTACGTGGAGGAAGTCCCGCGCGTGCGCTCTTTGGGAGGTGAAGTGGCGGAGAGTACCAGGCCCATGAAATGAGGGAGGGGGAGATGTTCCCTGCAGCAGATCGTGCGCATGGTTTCCAAAAAAGGCGGGGGTGACGGGTGTACCTAGCGTCGCAATAACTGCGATTGGATGGTCCCTTTCGCTTCTCGCGCACCCCCCATAAGACAAGGGATTTCGCCTCGCCGGTTCCGCCCCGCACTCATCCTCAAGCCTTTCTTGCCTTCTTGCGCACCTTTCATCTTTCTTTGCTCCAGCGCAGCAGCTTTCTCCGCCCCCGCCGTTGAGCCTTCTACCCCCTCAACGATGGAGTCCTGGATGCACTCAAGCTTCAGCACCGTGCGCGCCAATGGCCTCATGAAGAACGGCCTCCTTTGCGAGAGGGCCGCCAAGAACGAGTGGTGGTTCCCCGGGAGGGAAGATGCACCGCAGCTGGACGATGGCTACGTCGTCTCATTTGCGCACTTCCATAAGAGGGGGTTCGTGACTCCACCGAGCCTCTTCTTCCGCAGGCTGCTGCACTACTACGGGCTCGAGCTGCAGCACCTCAACCCCAACGGGATCTAGCACATCGCGGTGTTTGTCGCGCTGTGCGAGGGGTACCTAGGGATCAAGCCCAACTTCTCACTCTAGAAGTACTTCTTCACTGTCAGCCTGTATCAGAAGACCGAGAAGAAGGGGATCCAGGTGCGGGCAGTTCCAGTGCCGATGGGGTGCGCTAGCATCCACCTCCGCCAGAACCACGCCAAGGACTGCATGGCAATGAAGACCGTGGCGTCCCACAAGGGGTGGCACCAGCAGTGGTTCTATGTTAAGAATTACCCCAAGTCCCCCTTGCCAGAGTTCACCGGCTGTGTCATCACGGCGGCACCGGACCACTGGTCGTACGGTCCGGTCGAGAAGGAGAAGAAGCACATTGCTGGTCTTCTTCAAGCCATCAACCGCCTAAAGAAGCAGGGCCTGACTAGGGCTGGTGTTGTCGGGGCGTACCACGCTCGGAGGGTGGCGCCACTGATGCTCCGGGCCCGCGCGCTCGGCGATATGGTTCCCGGCGTGGCGACCGAGGGCACCGTCCTTGCGACGGGTGTGCTTGCTGATGCTGAGATCGAGCAGCGCGTCCGGGAGGTGCTGGACGACAGGGACTTTGTCTACCCGGTGCCCGGTCACCCTCCGCTGTGCCCGGACAAAGACTTTATCCCGCTGGTGAGAATTTCTTACTCACGTTCTTTTTCCTACATTTCCTGGTTCACCATTCTGACGTGGAGTCTTTGAATCTATAGGGTGAACTCAACCGGGTCATGACCTCACGCCCGCCGGTGCTAGAGGACGCAGCGTGGCGGCAGCAGAACCACCTCCTCGCCGAGGAGCAGAAGAGGAGGAAAGACAAAGAGATGGCGACGAAGAGGAAGAGGGCCGCGAAGGAGTTCCAGAGGCGGCGGAAGGGCGCGGTCATGTCGGATGACGACGATGATGATGATGACAACGACGACAAGGATGAGACCGAGGAGGAGGAGGAGGGTTATGTTTCGGTCCTTGCGCCGGGTGTGCTGGTCATCCAGGACCAGCCCCCTCAACTGGCCATGGGGGACAGGCCGAGCGGACCGCCCGCCCAAGGCCCGACCCCGTGGGGCTCTGGGGCCACACCCCAGGAATCGGTGAGGGGCGTGCCTCGGGGATCGACGGAGCCGACCCCCGACCCTCTGCCTGCGTCATACGAGCAGAGGGGTAGCGGCAAGCGGCTGCTATCGGATGTCCCGGGGTCGGCGTCGAGCTCGATGGCGAAGCGCGCCTGCCGCCCTCGTGCCATGGCAAGGTAAGTGGAAAGTTCTCGCGTACCTTATTCCTTTCCTAGCATCGAGCTGCTTTTGATGAAGTTGTCGTCGTCTTGTAGTGCTGTTCCTCGAGACTTCGTCCCGGCGCTAGCGCCGAAGAAGGCGCTCCGGGTGTCGACCGCCTCCGTGGGGCCAACCGTGACCCAGCCAAGAGCGAGTGGTGGTGTCGTTGGAGAGGCCGCGGTGCCTCTTGCGAAGGCGGCCTCTGCGGCGGCGATTGGAGAGAGGGTGCCACAGACGGGCACGGAGCCGGGGCCGACCCCTGTTCCGCCCTCTGCCCCTGCAGCCGACCCTGGGGGACAAGGTGCCATCCCTAGGGTTCCTCCATCCGGTGAGGTGATAAACCTTGAGGACGAGGCAGAGGAGGAGCCGGTGGGAGAGGCGTCAGCGTCCAGGGTGCCGGTCACAGCGGCGGCGACGGCGGTGGAAACGGTGGCATCGACGGCGGTGGAAATGGCGGCGGTGGCGCAGACGGTGGCGCCTGCGGCGATGACGGAGATGGCAGCAGCGGCGGGGCGGCGGCGACGGGGACGGCGGCGGCGGCGGAGACGGTGGCACCGGCCTCAGTGGCGACGATGGGGACGGTAGCATCGAGGCGGGCTGAAGAGTCCTCCTGTGCCCTATTCTAGATTGGTCGCGACCCCAATGCGTGGGGAGGACCGACCGTGCGCTGGATGTCCCTTGAGGACCCGCAGAGGCCCTGCTTCATGCTGGACGATGTCGGGGAGCGGAAGAGATGGCAGGAGGTGCAGGGCGGACTCGAGGATGTCCGCGCCGCCCTGTCTTCCATGATGGGGAAGCTGGATGGCGTTGTTGTTCCTGGGGGTCAGGTGCGGTGTTCTCTTTGGTGGTTATTTTTCTTTCATTCATCCATCCCCTTTTTTCTCCCGATAGTTCCTGAGCGTAAATCGTCCTGCAGGCCCTCTAGGAATGCAGCTGGGGGAAGTCCGAGTTCCTCTGGTGCAAATGGGGGGTCTGGGAGCGCTTCACCATGGAGGTGCGATGGACCGCGAAACTGACTGGGCAGCTCGCTACCGCCCAGCAGAACGCCGCCGACCTGCGAGCGCGGGAGCAGGAGGCACAGGAAGGCGCACGGAGGGTGGAGGACAAGTTCCAGGCTGTCATCGAGAAGGCTCGCCTTGATGTCGAGGAGTTCCAAGATGTTGCCAAGAAGGCCCGCCACGATGCCGAGGAGCTTGCACGGTTGAGGAAGGAGCATGAGGCCCTTCAGAAAACCGTTGAGCATATTCAGCACGAGCGGCACATGGCTCGGTAGGAGCGCGACCTTGAGGCAGGCCGGAAGGTTGAGGCCGAGAGGGTGGCTGCCGACCTTGGGGCGGAGGTCAGTTGCCTTCATTCGCAGATGCAGGGGCTTCAGACCACCGTGTCCCAAGGGCTCGACCGGGAATGCCTGCTGAGAGCCCAATCTGAAGGTAAGGCTTTCGTTGTTGCTTTGTTTTGCGGCGTTGCGCTGGTTTGTAACTTGGCTAGCTTTTCTGGGTAGGCCTTGAGGCCGACCTCGCCCAGCGGAGGGACGCCGCTGATGCGGAGCACGCCGAGCTCGCCAACCTGCGGGATGCTGTTCGCATCATCTGCGAGGACCTCCGCATGGTCCAAGAGGAGGGGACGAGCACGCTGGTGGCTAGTGTCCTCGGGATGTACCGGCGGGCCCGTGAGATCGCTTGGGAGGTGCTCCACGTCGGCGTGGGATGGGCCTTCTGCATCTTCGGCTCTCACTACTCCGGCATCAACTTCGCTGCGATGAGCGCGTACACCTCCGGCTACTCCGAGGCCGAGCAGGACGAGATCAACACGTTGGTGCTCAATCCAACGGAGGCCCTGGCAAAGCTCTTGGAGGATGAGGCCATCCCGCCGGAGGACCTGGGGACGAGTTAGCTGTATCGGGCCCAGATGCCCAAAAACATGTGAATGAGTTAATTAACTTTGAACTTTCTTCTGCGATGGCCATAGAGGCCTTTTTGTTTGTGTAATTTTTTGAAAAAGTTTTCAATCCTCTTTCTATTTTTTGGATTTGGAAAGATCAGAGCACGAGTCGGGCACGTCAGGAAGCGTCGATGAGCGAAGGCACCATAGCCACTGAGGCATAGGTTTCTTGCGGTACAATCGGTCTTGCCCGAGCATCGTTCGCGCACTCTTTTCTTTTCACGCCCAAACATTTAGGAAGAGGTTCGGTTTGGAAAAATGGTCCCTTGGTAGCCCCCGAGGGATATGCAACCTTGGGGCAGAGCTAGGGTCGGATATGCCTAAGCTTGTGAGAAAACTCTAGTGAAGGCAACTCAAAACCACACCTTTTTCACAAACTAAAAGATGACCGAAGTATGTATGTACAAACTTGGAAACAGTAGCTAAGGGTAGAAGCGTCTTAGCTACTCGATGTTCCAAGCGTTGGTGAAGATCTGCCTGTTTGGGGTCGCTAGCTTGTACGTGCCCGGGCGTAGTACTTGCACGACGATGTAAGGACCTTCCCACGGAGGGGTTAGCTTGTGCCGACCTCTGTTGTCTTGGACGAGGCGAAGTACCAGGTCGCCAACATTGAAGGCTCAGCCCCGTACCTTACGGCTGTGGTACCGTCATAAAGCTTACTGGTACTTGGCCAAGTGCAGCAGGGCCACATCATGCGCTTCGTTGAGCTGGTCTTGCGCATCCTCAAGTGATGCTTGATTCCCTTGTTCGTCGTATGCCCTGACCCTCGGCAACCCGTGCTCTAGGTTGGTGGGGAGGATTGCCTCGGACCCATAGACCATGAAGAACAGGGTGAAGCCGGTTGCCCTGCTAGGGGTCGTCCTCAGGCTCCATAGGACCACGGGGAGCTCCGCAACCCATCGGCCATCGAACTTGTTGAGTCGGTTGAAGATTTGTGGCTTGAGACCCTGGAGTATCATGCCGTTGGCTCACTCAACCTGTCCGTTTGTGCGGGGATGCACTACGGCCGACCAGTCCACTCGGATGTGGTGATCATCGTAGAACTTGAGGAGTTTCTTCCCGATGAACTGCGTACCGTTGTCCATGATGATGGAGTTGGGGACTCCGAAACGATGGATGATGTCAGCGAAGAATTGCACCGCCTGCTCGGACTTGATCTGCGCGACCGGTCAAGCCTCGATCCACTTTGAGAACTTCTCGACGGCGACGAGTAGGTGGGTGAAGCCCTCGGGCGCCTTCTTGAAGGGCCCGACGAGGTCCAGACCCCAGACCGCGAATGGCCACATGATGGGGATGGTCTAGAGTGCCTGGGTGGGCAGATGGGTTTGTCGCACGAAGAACTGGCACCCTTCGCAGGTGCGCACCACATGGGTGTCGTCGGCCTGTAGAAGCCCTGTCAGAAGGCATTCCCGACGAGGGTTCTAGGTGCGGCATGGATGTCCTGTATCAATGCTTTTCCTTGCTCGATCGGAATGCAGCGTTGCATGATGCCGGTGTGGCTCCGCGTGTAGAGCTCCTGGTCGATGATGATAAAGGATTTGGCACGACAGGCAATCCTTCGCGCCTCTGTCTTGTCCATCAGAAGCGACTCACGGACGAGGTAATCGAGGTACGAGGTTCTCCAGTCAGGCGGGGGGTCGGGCCCCTCTGCTGGGGTCATGTCAACTTCCATGACCTCAGGGTCAGAGGGATCAGACTCCGAGTCCAGGACAGGTGGCGTGATGCTGGCCTCTCCCGGGTCGGCTCCCGAGTCTGGGACAGGTGGCGCGTTGCCGACCTCTCCCGGCTCCTTGTAGCAGATCGAGGCCTTGTACTGGTCGCTGATAAAGATGTCGTCGGGGACTGGTTTTCGTCCGGACGCCGCCTTCACCAACGCCGCCTTCTCCCGGCTCCTTGTAGCAGATCGGGGCTTTCATCAGGATGTGCTTGAGCCGGTCAAGCGCCTCCTTGACCTCGGCAATCCACACAAAGCGGTCAATCTTCTTCAAGAGTCGATAGAGAGGGAGTCCTCGTTCACCGAGGCATGAGATGAAGCGGCTCAGAGCCGCAAGGCATCCCGTGACACGCTGTACTCCTTTCAGGTTTTGAATCGGCCCCATGTCGCTGATGGCCAATATCTTCTCCGGATTGGCTTCGATGCCGCGCACGGAGACGATGAAGCTGAGCAGCATGCCCCTCAGGACCCCGAAAATGCACTTTTCGGGGTTGAGTTTGATGCACTTGTCTCTCAGTCTTTCGAAGGCCAGTTCAAGATCGGGGATGAGCTGGTCGCCCCTCTTGGACTTTGATCACGATGTCGTCTACATAGGCCTCAACGGTTCGCCCGATGAGGTCCCCAAAACACTTGAGCATACATCGCTGGAATGTAGCCCCCGTGTTTTTGAGGCCGAATAGCATCGTGACATAGCAGTAGGGCCCGAAAGGGGTGATGAAAGATGTCGCGAGCTGGTCGGACTCTTTGGTGGTAACCGGAATATGCGTCAAGGAAGCTAAGGGTTTCGCACCCTGCGGTGGAGTCGACTATCTGATCTATGCGTGGCAAAGGAAACGGATCCTTTGGGCGTGCTTTGTAGAGACCCGTATAGTCAACACACATTCTTCATTTCCCATTCTTTTTTTGTACAAGAATAGGATTGGCTAACCACTCGGGGTGGTGCACTTCCTTGATGAACCCGGCCGCCAAAAGCTTCTGGAGCTCCTCACCAATGGCCTTGCGCCTCTCCTCATCGAAGCGGCATAAGCCTTGTCTCACCGGTTTGGAGCCAGCCTTGATGTTCAAGGAGTGCTCGGCGACTTCCCTCAGGATGCCTGGCATGTCCGAGGGTTTCCACACAAAAACATCGCTGTTTGTGTGGAGGAAGTCAACGAGCGCTCTTTCCTATTTGGGAGATAGGGTAGCGCCAATCCGCACCATCCTGCTATCGGTGTAGCTGGGGTTGAGGGGGACCTCCTTTACGCCTTCTGTGGCCTCAAAGGAGGTGGTGGACTGCTTGGAGTCGGGCGGATCCTCGGCACCTTCTGCAAGCAAGACCGTGTGGTCCTCTGAACAAGTGATGGCCGCGGCGTACTCACAACACTTGACATCGCACTCGTACGCCTTCTGGAAAGATGTGCCAACGGTGATGACCCCGTTGGGCCCCAGCAGCTTGTGCTTGAGGTAGGTGTAGTTGGGGATGGCCATGAACTTGGCGTAGCATGGCCGCCCCAAGATGGCGTGGTAGGTCCCACGGAAACCCACCACCTCAAAAGTGAGGGTCTCCTTCTTGAAGTTGGAAGGAGTCCCGAAAGTGACAGGAAGGTTGATCTGCCCAAGGGGCATTGCCCGTTTTCCCAGCACGATGCCATGGAATGGCGCCTCGTTGGGACGGAGACGGGATCGGTCGATTCCCATGGCGTCGAGGGTCTCGGCGTAGAGGATGTTGAGGCCGCTGCCTCCATCCATGAGCACCTTGGTGAGGTGCTTTGTTCCGACGATGAGGTCGACAACGAGGGGGTAGCGTCCTGGCTGTAGGACACGCTCCGGGTGGTCGAACTGGTCAAAGGTTATGGCGAACCTTGACCAGTCGAGGAAGGTCGGGGTAGCGGGGTTGGCCGCGTAGACCTCGCGGTGTTCCAGCTTCCAGCGGCGCTTGGAGTCGTAGGCCGCCGGCCCGCCGAAGATCATGAAGCAGCCATCCACATTGGGGAAGCCGTCTTCCTTCTCTCCGACGTCCTTCTTCTCCTCTTCTTCGGGCTTCCGTCTCCGGTCGCCCTTCACTAGGTTGCCCACAAAGTACCTCTTCATGAGGTTGCAGTCCTTGTAGGCGTGCTTGGCAGGGAACTCGTGGTTCGGGCACGGTACCTCGAGCAACTTGTCGAAGAAGCCTGGGGTGCCATCAGGAAGCGGCTGTCCCTGTTTTCGCTCAGCAACAGCAACGAGGGGACCCTCGCGCCGTTGCTTGTTCTTCTTCTTCTGCTGGCGGTTGGAGGTGCCCTCGTCGGCGTCCTCCTCCCACTTTGCCTTACCCTTGGAGCGGTCGAAGATCATCCTGACAGCCTCTTCACCTAAGGCAAAGCTGGTGGCGATGTTGAGGAGCTCCTCAGTGGTCCGCGGGCCCCTACGTCCTAGCTCGTGGACCAGGCGCCTGCAGCAGGTTCCCGCCAAGAAGGCTCCGATGATGTTGGCATTGGCATTGGAGGGCTCGGTGCGCTTCCTGGAGAAGCATCGGATGTAGTCCCAGAGGGACTCATCTGACCCCTTGCGGCAGCTCTTGAGGTCCCAGGAGTTTCTGAGGCGCATGTACGTGCTCTGGAAGTTTCCCACAAAGATTTCCTTCAGGTCGTTCCAGTTACGGATCTGACCTGATGGAATGTCCTCCATCCAGGCTCGTGCCGAGTCGGCCAAGAACAGTGGGAGGTTGCGAATGATGAACAGGTCATCATCTGCCCCACCGGCCTGACAAGTAAGCCGGTATTTGCTGAGCCAAAGCCCGGGGTTCGTCTCCCCGGAGTATATGGCCACATTGGTGGGCTGCCTGAAGCGCGCTGGGAACGGTGCGTTCAGGATGCGCGTGGAGAAGGCCCTAGGCCCCGCTAGGTCGGGGCTCGGGCTCCGATCTTCTTCGCTATCGTAGCGACCACCACGGTGGACGTGGTAGCCACGGTCCGCTCCATCCTCCCTGTCCGCGTGGGAGCGTCACCACGCGTCCAGGGTGTCGTGGGCGTCACGAATGGAACCAACGTGCCGGTGGACGGATGGCGCCCCACTGCCTGTAGGCGGTGGGGTCCGTCAAGCGGGCGCGGCCCGGTTCCCCTCGGGGGGAGGCTGGTGGATGGACTCCCCACGCCTTTCGAGAGGCGCGGTGGGCGCTGCCCTGCTGGCATTGTGCCCGCGTTGTCGGGACACGGAGCTCTCCGCCTGCTAGACTGCGGCGCACTCAAACAGGTTGCGCACCTCTTGGTGAGCCTGTCGCTCCTCGGGCGTCGCTAGCTCAGGGAGTTGTTAGAGTAGGGCCGCTGCAGCGGCGATGTTCTGGCTGCCGCGTGTGAAGAGTTGAGGATGATCCTCATCCTTGCATATGAGCCGCTGGACGTCGCGCGCCCGTTGACGTGCCCCGCCTTCGTTGCAGGGGCGTTCGACCTCCTGATTGGGCGCCGCACGCGCCTCTGGCAGACGTGGCCGCTCCGGGACCCTGGCGAGGGCCCCGGTTGTAGCTGCGGTGCGCGGTGGGGGAGTGCGCTGCCTCCCTTCGACGCCGTTGTCATTGGACCCCTCGGAGTGCGCGTCAGCCATGAAGCACTCACGCGAGGGGTGGTGGCTCCCGTTGTCGGAACCAGCATCAGAGGTTGTCCCCATCATGCCCACGAACTCGTTGTTCGCGGGTGGCACGATCATGGACCGTGCCACGAGACGATCGTAAGTTGCTGCGGCATTGCGTAGGCCAAGGGGCCAGTCCTCCGACGGAGGCCCCGTGGTGCGCGCCCGGCGGCTCACCACCATTCCGGCGGTGGAGCCGGAGGCGATGGGGTGAGCGGGCAGGACGAGGAGAGAAATCAGCTCGATTCCTTCTCCCATGGCGAGGAAGTCCAGGCTCCCGAAGCGGATGTGGGAGCCGGGAGCGAAGCCGATGTCATCAAAACAACCACATTTCAAGATTCATCTAAAACCCAGTATTCTGTACATTTTACCATTTGTCATGTATTTTAAACATATAATATTCGTTAACCTAGCTCTTTGCAAATGTTTCACATGTTTTTGCGAGAGTTATAGCTAGAACATAACTTGTCCTAATTGTTTGATATGTTATTTATTTCCCATTCATTTTCTTCATATGGAACAATATGCTTTTTTATTTGGAGTAAAAGTTTTATGGGCCAATGCATAGGTTTTCTCATGAAGAACTCGGAGATATTCCCACAGCACTGATAGTACGTGAACAAGGGAGTAATGTCTCTAACAAGGACATCATGGACTATGTTGCAAACCGGGTAATATACAGAAGTGCTCTAGTGCTCCTCTTTTAGAAAATATCATGGATCTTACAACAGAAGTAAAGAAAATCAGATGGAGGGTAAATATGTGTCTGGCTGCATGCATCTGCATGCCTATCTATTTTTTCTCATGAAGTACCGTACGTCACAGGTGGCAAAGAGTAATGGAATTTAACATTAGGATGTGTGACGGAGTGCAAATTGACTTTTGTTTAGTATAAATTGTACAGTACAAAATTATTTGACACCACATAGTAGGTTTATCATCTTATTTACAGAATTTACATTCTAGCAAAACATGTGCAGGTTCCACCGTACAAAACAATCCAGAATGTCATATTTGTCAGTTCCGTACCAAGGCCACCTTCAGGGAAGACAATGAGAAGAGAGTTGCTGAGGATGGTGAAAGATGACCATGGAATCAATGCAACGGGCACTATTGGAAAACTGAGCATTCGTCTGAGGCTCAGTACTGGTTACATTTTGATCCGATACTAGTGTGAGCATTAGTATCAGGCCTAACGGATAGTCCCCGACAAGACCGTCGTAAACCCCTTTAGTACTGGGTGGAGTATTCACCCGGTACTCAAAGGTTGTACATTAGTACCGGTTAAAACCTCCACCTGGTACTAATGTGCCTGAGGGCCTTTAGTACCGGATGGAGGCTTCACCCGGTACTAATGCACAACTTTTAGTACCGGGTGAAACTTTCACCCGGTACTAGAGGTACCTCCCTCATCGTCTTATTCGTTCCCTTCTTGATCCCTTCTCCATTTATTCCAAGCACTGCTTCTCCCTTCTCAGCTTCCTCCCCTCTCCCTTCTCTTCCTTCTCCTCTTCCTCTTGGTGGCACGCAGGCTGCAGGGCACCGGGGGCCTCCCAAGCGCCGCCGACCACCGCGGGCGGCCCATTTGCACATCCGTGGAGGCGAGGAGGGTGGCGGCGGGTGCGGGCGGGAGGGCGGCGAGGCTGGGCCGGCGGGCGGTGGCGGGTGCCGGCGGGAGGACGGCGGCGGTGCCGGTGGGCGAGTGGCGGCAGGTGCGGGCGGGAGGGTAGTGGGGCCGGGCAAGAGGGCGGTGGCGGGTGCGGGCAGGAGGGCGGCGGCGGGGCCGGTGGGCGGGACGGCGGTGGTGGGATTTGTTTTTTTTATTTTTTTTAATACCCCTTTAGTACCGGTTATTTCAATCGGTACTAAAGGCCCCCTTAGTACCGAAGTAGTAGTACCGGTTTCGTAACCGGTACTAAAGGGGATTCCCAACCGGTAGTAATAGGATTTTCCCTAGTAGTGGGGTATTGTTGGGCTGTAAGAGCTAACAGCTTAGAACCGCCAACAGTAACATATATGTGAGATTTTTAGCAACAGATGACTGAAATTTAGCCTTGAATGCCTGTGAATTTCAGCGCCAACATTATGATCACAGTAAATTTATAAGCCAGCTCGTAACCAAGAATTGCTGAAATGGTTGGAAATTGAGATAGTTAATGCAGGTGATTATAGCCGTACCAACTAGGGATCAAAAATGACAGCCGTGTCTTGTCAATGCATACATTTCTTTCGTTGGTACTTGATGTACCCATCAACAGTGATTATAATTTCATCAATCTTAAGATTCTTGTAAGCATTCATAGTAGCTTTCTTTCTCCCTCTCCTGCAGTTACTTTTACATTTTTTTGACCTATGTTGCAGCAGACTATCAAAAATCAATCTTCAATGCTTCCTAGGGACCCACATAACAGCAGTGGGACCCCCAATGACAAGTAGGCCATGCTTGCTAGGGATGTGCATTTCTTAAAAGATTTAGAAAAAAAAATATGACAGTCTAGCATTGTCAATATTTCCGTCACAAATATGGTACTGGAATATGTTATTGTCGATTTCTGGTTGGTCTCAATGACGAATGCTATATTCTTGTCACTATGTTATACTGGCTCCTACAAACCGTCCTAACGGAATGATTCGATGATGAATAGCTATGTTGTTACGAGATGTACATCATGGAAGGTCATATTTGTTGTACTGAAATCACAATGCCTTTTCTTTTCTTTAGACTGAAAAAAGAGAACTTCAACAGTTTTTCCAAACCTTCCCCAATCTTTTCGCGACGCTAAAAAACAGCCACCCACCGCGTATATTTTAGGATTAGGATTCCTCCCCCAATCGCGATTCCCGCGCGCTAGACCGACCTTTCCCGCACGCGCAAGCACCACCCTTCCCCCGCGGCCTCTTCCCGCACGCGCCGCGGCAGCAGTGGGGCGAGGGGCGGTGGCGGCGGGGTTAGGGTGGCGCCGGCAGAGCGAGGGGCAGCAGCTGTGGCAAGGTCCGGCTTCCGGCGCATGTTCTCCATATCAGCCTTCGCGCCGCCGAAGCCACCCGTCCCGCGACCCCAGGCCGACCCCTCTCCGAACCTCTTCGTCTCTGGTACTGTCGTTGTCAAGATTAGCGGGTCAAGACTTAGACTAGTAAATTTCTTTTATGCGCGTAAGGCTTTGGATGGTGGCGTGGGAGACACGGGGTTTAGACTGGTTCGGGTAAGGGAACACCCTACGTCCAGTATCAGGAGCTGCTCGTGTTGCCCACGCGGGGTTCTGTAGTAGGGGTTACAGGAGTGCGAGAGAGGGAGCTGATCCCAGGTCTCTTGGATGTGCACTGATGCTCTAAGTGGGTATGAGTGTGTTCTGTTTGCTTGAGCCCCCTTGTCTCAGGCCCCCGGTTCTCCTTTTATAGCGCAAGGGAGCCGCCGGGGTTATAGGTGAGACCGGGCGTCAGGGGGTAGTGAGAGAGACGAACAAAGCTAAGTAAAATACAACATAAGAGAGGGACCAAGTTTCAGGGCCGCCGCCCCTCGCTCCGGCCTCCGGCTCTTGTCAGCACGCCCGTCGAGAGAGGGCGGTTTCCTCCAGATCCTGTCGATGATCTCTCCGGTCGCCGTTGCTGCCAAGCATGATGATGATGTTCAGTCTTGGCATCTGTGCCCACCGGGGAGGATGGCCGATTCTGTTATCTTGCTGATCACCCATGAGACGTGGACGTCGCGTCCCTGTCATCGGGAGTGCGGGGCGCGAGAACGAGCGGAACACCCTCCTGTGCCGGACGGCGCGGGCCATGAGTACCCTGTGGCGAATCCGAGGGAGCCGCGGCCACTTTAGCTCGCGCCGCACGGTCGCGCATGGGTACTCGTGACAGGTTGCGTTGGGAGCGCCAGCTCCTTTCTGCATGCCAGTGTCGCGGTGCATTTATGGTGAGGTCGATAGGGGGACCCACGAGATCCGTGCCCTGATCCTCCGATCTGCGCCCGAGGTGGATATTTGTCTTGTGAGCCCGAACGAGTCCGACCCCCGCACCCAGGGTCGGGCGAGGCGGAGTTTTGCGGCGGGGGTCGAATGCTCCTGACTCCGGTCCCCTAGGTCGAGCGAGGCGGAGTTTAGTCTTCAAGGGGTTGGGAATGTCCGACCCCGGGATGCCGGGTCTGGCGAGGCGGAACGTGGCCTCTCCCTCCCATATTGGGCCGACGACAATCTTGCTACTTTAGGTGGGCCTGGGCCTTTACGTTTTGTTGTTTCCATGGGCTTGGGGAGATCATTAATATTTCCCCCTAACAGTAGCCCCCGAGCCTGTGGTGGAGCGGGGACGCTCCTCCAAAGGCTGCTGTGATTGCCAGTATGGGATCCTCGCGGTTGATCCGGGACAGGGGGTGTTGTTCGGATGATTTGACCTAGGGGATTAATTAGGCGACTCATCCTGTAAGCTACTCGGCGTGAGGGGACTTCTTGTCGTTCCCTTCCGTCTGCGAGCCTTAAGTTGAGACCACCCGCGTGGCCTTAGGTTGCGAGGTCAGCCCCCGAGCCCCCGCGCGTTGCAGGGGACCAGTCGGAGGTTGGGTTGACTTTTGTTCATTCCCCTCAAGCGTCCGTTCGCTAGGACGGAGGGGGCGAGCCGTGCCACGCTATCCTCATTGGATGAACCGTGGTGCTCGTTGAGCTACTAACGGGTTGATTCGAGTGGGATCACGGTCCCCGTTCGGGGGGGGTCCGGCTTGGGCCAAGCTGGTGGCGTACCCCAGGCTCTGGTCGACCAGTTCATATAGTTCCCAAGTCCGTTCGGTCGGATCCGGCGGCTCGTTGCCTTTCTTCGGGGAAAAACCATGAACTTTGATGCCGGTCCGGACTCGAATGTGAGATTGAGACGCCCTGGGCTGTCGTGCGCCCGGGTGATGGTCGCTAGCGGACCCGTCTCTTCTCACCCCTCGCTCGGGATTGTAATGGGCCGTAGGGGCGTTTTCAGCCCCGTATCCCTTTTTACCTTTTGATGGGCCTTGGGCCGAATCGTAGTGGATGTCGCGTCTTGGGCCAAACATGGAGGACGTCCTGTGCATGTCTTCCAGGAGACGAAGTGGTGGAGGGCACCGACCCGCAAATCGAGGGAGGAGGGGATGTTTCTGCTGCAGATCGTGCGCACGGTTTCCGAAAAGGGAGCGGGCGTGACGGGGGTGTACCTAGCGCCGCATTTATTGCGATAAGGGCGTCTGTTCTGCTTCCCTCGCGCCTTCCCTATAAAACGAGGACTTCACCTTGCTGGTTCCGCCCGCCATCTGCCTTCAAGCCTTTTCGTCTCCTTGCACGCCCTCAGCTCCTCTGCACCCGCTTCCTCTTCCTCCACCCAGCGCCGCACCCTTTCTCCCCATTCCCCATCGAGTTCTTCTCCCTCCGGCGATGGGATCCTGGGCGCGTTCCAACTTCAGCTCCTCGCGCGCCGATGGCCTCATGAAGAAGGGCCTCCTCTGTGAGAGGACGGAGAGGGATGAGTGGAGGTTCCCTGAGATGGAGGAGGTGCCGAATCTGCCCGCCGGCCATGTCGTATCTTTTGCCCACTTCCACGAGAGGGGGTTCGCGACTCCGCCGAGCCTCTTCTTCCGCGGGCTCTTGCACTACTACGGGCTTGAGCTGCAGCACCTCAACCCCAATGGGATCCAGCACATCGCGGCGTTCGTCATGTTGTGCAAGGGGTTCCTGGGCATTGAGCCCAACTTCTCGCTGTGGAAGTACTTCTTCACGGTCAGCCTATATCAGAAGGCCGAGAAGAGGGGAAGCCAGCAGCGGTCGACCCCAGTGCTGATAGGGTGCGCCAGAATCCACCTCCGCCATACCCGTGCCAAGGAGT
This sequence comes from Setaria italica, assembly GCF_000263155.2. NCBI lineage: Eukaryota > Viridiplantae > Streptophyta > Magnoliopsida > Poales > Poaceae > Setaria > Setaria italica. The sequence continues at coordinate 16,233,804 of NC_028457.1, read as the reverse complement.
ACATGGCGATGAAGACCGCGACGTCCCACAAGGGGTGGCACCAGCAGTGGTTCTACGTGAAGAACTACTTGAACTCCCCCCTGCCGGAGTTCACCGGCCATATTATCGAGGCAGCGCCGAAGGTGTGGGCGTACGGCCCGGTTGATAAGGAGAAGAAGCGGATCAACGGTCTGCTGCAGGCCATCGAGCACCTGAAGGGGAGGGGGTTGATCGGAGCCGGAGTCATCGGGGCGTACCACACCCGGCGGGTGGCGCTGCTGATGCTCCGGGTCTGCTCGCTCGCCGACATGACCCCCGGTGCGCCGACCAAGGGCACCGTCCTCATGACGGGTGCGCTCACTGCCTCCGAGATCTAGCAGCAGGTTCGGGAGGCGCTGGAGGACAACGACGCCGACTACCCGGTGCCCGGACACCCTCCGATGTGCCCAGATGAGAACTTCATCGATCTGGTAAGGATTTGGTGCGCCAACCTTCTTTTTTCGTGTTTCTTGGTTCGCCGCTTTGACACGATGCTTTTTTGCGTTTGCAGGGCATCATGACCCAGGTCGTGGACTCGCGCCCGCCGGTGCCGGAGGATGCCGAGTGGCGGCTGCAGAACCGTCTCCTTGCTAAGAAGCAAAAGTGCCGCAAGGATAAGGAGACGATGAAGAAGAAGAAGAGGGCTGCCAAGGAGTTCCAGCGGCGGCGATGAGGACCGGTCGTGTCAGACGACGACGATGATGATGACGATGACGATGAGGAGGAAGAGGAGGATGACGAGGAGGAGGAGGACCTTGTCCTATCCCCCCGGTCGAGCGAGCTCGTTATTCGGGAGACGCACTCCCAAATGGCCATGAGGGATGAAGCGGGCGGACCGTCCGCCCGGGACTTGGTCCCGCAAAGCTCTAGGACCATGCCCCAGGGGTCGGCGCGGAGCGCCTCTTAGGGGTCGGCACGAAGCGCTCCCCTGGGGTCTACAGAGCCCTCCCCCGTCCCCGCGCCTGCGGCCCAGGAGAAGAGGAGCGGCGACAAGCGACTGTTTCTGGATGCCTCGGGGTCGGCGTCCGGCTCGGAGGCGAAGCGCGCACGCCGTCCTTGCGCTGGGGGAACGTGAGTTGAATTTTCTTGCGAACCTCGCTCCTTTCCATACATTGTTGTTACCGCTAATGTTTGTTGATTGTTTTGCAGCGCCGCCCCTCGAGGCCTCGTTCCGCAGTTGGCGCCCAAGAAGGCGCTGCGGGTGTTGTCCGCCCCGGCGGAGTGGACCGCGGCCCCGCCCGCGGCGAGCGGCGGGGTTCCTGGTGAGGTCGCGGGTCCCACCGCGGAAGTGGCCCCCGTGGCAGCGACCGGTGGAGTGGTGCCGCCGCCTTCCGCTTCCTCGGCCGACCCCACAGTGCAGAGTGTCGCTCCCTAGGGCCCTCAGGCCGAGGAGGTGATCGACCTCGATGCCGATGAGGCGGAGCGAACGTCGGCGGTGGAGACGGGGATGGATGTCCCAGCGGTCGCGACGGGGACGGCGGTGGCGACGGAGGAAGGAGAGCTTGCCCCCCACGGCCACGGCGGGGATGGCGGCAGTGGCGGAGGCTGGGACGCCCACCCCGGCGGATGCGATGGAGGAGTCGGTGGCGACGGAGACAGGGACTTCCGCCCGGGAAGCCATGGCGGAGGTGGCACTGCGGCGGAGGTGGAGGTGCCTGCTCCGGAGGCCCGACAGGGGCGGAGACGCCTGCCTCGGTGGTCGCGATAGAGGGCGAGGCGGCCATGGGGACACTCGCTCTGGTGCCCGCGTCGGAGGTGGTGGCGCCGACGGGCGAGCCTGCGACAGCCTCGACGGGGGCAGGGGCGCATGCGCCGGGACCGTCGGTGAGCCTAGCGGCTTCCAGGATGGTGGTGCCCGTTTTGACGGTGGCGTCAGGGTTGGCTCCCGCCTCTGCCTCGGCTACTCCCGTTCCCAAGGCGTGGAGAGGGTCCGTCCTGCGTTGGTCATCTCGTGACGACCCACAGAGGCCCCTTTTCACATTGGATGACGCTACGGAATGGGGCAAGTGGCAGGCGATGCAGGGCGGCCTCGCTAACGTCCGCGCGGCTCTATCCTCGACATTGGGGGAGTTGGATGGCGTCGTCCTCCCCGGTGGCTAGGTACGGTACCTTCTCCGTTGGTGGTTGTTTCCTCTCCGTTGCTCCACCCCTGATGGCATATTGTTTTGCAGGCTCTCCAAGAATGCAGTCGGGGGAAATCCGATTTCCTCCAGCTGGAGCGGGGGCTCTGGGAGCGCTTCAACTTGGAGAGGCAATGGACCAGGGAGCTGACCATGCAAGTTGCCGCCGCCCAGCAGGTCATCGACGATCTGCAGAGGCACGAGCAAGTGGCGCAGGAGGATGCGCGGCAGGCGGAGGCCAAGTTCCAAGCCGTCGTCGATAAGGCTCACCTCGACCATGAGGAGCTCCAGGCCGCTGTTGCTGAGAGGGCCTGCCTTGATGCCGAGGAGCTTGCGCGGCTGAGGGGAGATCTTGATGCCCTTCAGAAAACCGTTGAGCGCATCTAGTGCGAGCGGCAAAAGGCCTGGCAGGAGCGGGACTTCGAGGCGGCCTAGAAGGACGAGGCTGAGAAAGTGGCGGCCGAGCTTGGCGCGGAGGTCGGCCAGCTCCAAGCGCAAGTGCAGGGGCTCCAGACCGCTGTGGCCCAAGGGGTCGACCGGGAGCGTGAGCTGAAGGCACAGTCCGAGGGTAAGACTTCTTTTTGTTTCTTTGTCTCTGTGGAGTTGCGGTGGTTTCTGATTTGGTGGGTCCTTCCGGGTGGTCCTTGCAGACGAAATCGCCCGGCCGAGGGATGTGCTTGACGCGGAGCGCGCTGAGCACGGCAACCTGCAGGATGCGGTCCGCATCGTCTGCGACGGCCTCAGCGTGGTCTAGGGGGAGGGGACGAGCTCGCTGATGGCTCGTGTCCTCGGGATGTACCGCCGGGCCCGCGAGATCGCCATGGAAGCACTCCACACCAGCGTGAGGTGAGCCTTCGGGGTCTTCGGCTCCTACTACTCCAGCATCAACTTCGCCGGGATGAGCGGGGGGTACGCTGCTGGCTACTCCGAGGCTGAGCTGGAGGAGATCGATGCGTCGGTGTTCAACCCGACGGAGGCCTTGGCGAGGCTCCTTGAGGATGAGGCTGTCCCGCCCGAAGATCCCTGGACGAGTTAGCTGTATCGGGCTGGCGCCCAAGATGTAAATACATTAGTGAAAGACTTGCTTTTTGTGATGGCCATAGGGGCCTTTTCTATAACTTGTCGTAAAAAAGTTTCCGATCCTCTTTCTTGTTTTTTAGACTTGGAAAGTTTAGAGCACGTTGTCAGGCGTGTCAGTAAGCGTTGATGAGCGAAGGCACCATAGCCGTTGGGGCGTAGGTTTTTCGCAATCCGATCAGTCTTGCCTGAACGCCGTTCATGCACTCTCTCCTTTTCATGCCCGAAGGTTCAGAAAGAGGGTCGGCTCGGAAAGAGAAAGCGTTTTTGAGAGGGTGTCAAGTGGCTTGGGCCGGAGCCCCTGATAGCCCCTGAGGGATATGCGGCCCTGAAGCGGAGCTAGGGTCGGATATCCCTGAGTTCGACGTGAAACTTGAATGGAACCAGCTCAAAATTCTTTTTTCCGTAAAAATCTTTAAATTTACAGAGATGTCTATGTACAGAACTTGGAAATGAAATCTAGGGGTAGAAACGCCTTAGTTGTTCTTGTAGGGATACGAGGTAGGCTACACTAGTGCAAATCAAAATTTCTACTGCATAAAACCAGGAAGAACTGCCGTATAAGGATCACGGGATTACCACTCGACGCACTACTGGTGCGGAAGATGTAGATTTGCGTCGATGCAGCGAAGACGATCAACGTAGTCGTACGTAGTCAATCAACGTAGTCGTACGTAGTCCATCATGTCAACGTCCAGCAGCTCCTCAGCAGCTCGTCCACGTGCAGCAAGATCGCCCTCGTGCCGCGGCTCATCGTCGGCTCGTCGTGGCTCGTTGGCGGCTCGTCCAAGTGCTGCAGGCGCAACACCTCCAAGGTATCCACACGTGCAGGGAGGAAGCGTCGCAAGTTGGACTGCTAGATCTGCGAGTTGCAACAGGTGAGGGTGTGGGAGGCGCGGCAGATGTGTTTTGCCAAAAGGTGTGAACCCTAGGGCGCCCCCACCCCTCTATTTATAGAGGTTCGTAACGGGCCTCTGGGTCCGAGGCCCATTAGTACTTCTAAACCTAATCCAACTCGAATCACATCCGAATTGGGCTTCCAGCCCCTTAAGTGTGTGACCCTATGGGTTTGGATACGTATAGACATGGCCCGAGTACTCCTACTCGGCCCAATAGTCGGTAGCGGCCTCTAGCAAGACGTGCCAACTCCTATACGCACACGAAGATCATATCAGACGAACCATCACAACACAATATACATGCTATTCCCTTTGCCTCACGATATTTGGTCTAGCTTCAAGCCGACCGCTCTTTCTCGATCCTGTGATTCGGAATCCCTTTGTAGGTTAACTCTTAACCGTACGTAGCATGGCCATGCATTTTCGGATCCGATCACTCAAGGGGCCCAGAGATATGACTCTCAATCAGAGAGGGGAAAAACCCATCTTGATTGACCATGTCTCATAGCATGCTTCTTGACAAACCCGAAAGCTACCTTTATAACTACCCAGTTACAGCGTAGCGTTTGATAGCCCCTAAGTAAGTCAATCCACATCTTGAGTACATGCGACAATCTCAGGTCTAAGGACAAAGTGCATATGTTGTTTAAAGAGAGAACTACTTCTCGTACTGGGTCAGTCCTAGTACATGTCTCCACATGTGCCCACATTATTAGTTCAACATCTCCATGTCCATGACTTGTGAAACATAGTCATCAACTAATACATGTGCTAGTCTAATATTCATGTGTGTCCTCACATGAGCTCCGACTAGGGACAACTTTAGAATAACCATACAAGTAAAGAGTTTCACATACAATTCACATAATTGCAAATCAATTCAAGTAGCCTTTAATGGATATTCAATGAACACAATATACAAATCATGGATACAAATGGAATATCATCATCTCTATGATTGCCTCTAGGGCATACCTCCAACAGTTCTGTGTTCCAAGCATTGCTGAAGATCTGTCCGTCGGGGGTCGCCAGCTTGTAGGTGCCTGGCCGTAGGACCTGCGCGACGATGAAGGGACCTTCCCATGGAGGGGTCCGCTTGTGCCGACCCCTGTTATCCTGGACGAGATGGAGCACCAGGTCACCAATGTTGAAGGCTCGGCCTTGCACCTTGCGGCTGTGGTAGTGTCGTAAGGCCTGCTGGTACTTGGCCGAGTGCAGCAGAGCCACATCGTGTGCCTCATCGAGCTTATCTTGTGCATCTTCGAGCGATGCCTGGTTCCCTTGTTCGTTGTATGCCTTGACCCTCGGCGATCCGTACTCCAGGTCGGTGAGCAAGATGGCCTCGGACCCGTAGACCATGAAGAACGGGGTGAAGCCAGTCGCCCGACTGGGGGGTTGTCCTCAGACTCCAAAGGACTACAGGGAGCTCCGCGACCCACCGTCCGCCAAACTTTTTGAGGCGGTCGAAGATCCGTGGCTTGAGACCCTGGAGTATCATGTCGTTGGCTCGTTCGACCTGCTCGTTCGTGCGGGGATGTGCCACGGCCGACCAGTCCACTCGGATGTGGTGGTCATCACAGAACTGGAGAAACTTCTTTCCGATGAACTGCATGCCGTTGTCCGTGATGATGGAGTTGGGGATTCCGAAGCGATGGATGATGTTGGTGAAGAATTGTACCACCTGCTCGGACATGATCTGCGCGACCGGTCGTGCTTCGATCCACTTGGAGAACTTGTCGACGGCGACAAGCAGGTGGGTGAAGCCCCCAGGCGCTTTCTTGAAGGGCCCAACGAGATCCAGCCCCCAGACCGCGAAGGGCCACGTGATGGGATGGTCTGAAGTGCCTGCGTAGGCAGATGGGTTTGGTGCGCGAAGAACTGGCACCCTTCGCTGGTGCGGACCATGTTGGTGGCGTCGGCGACCGCTGTTGACCAGTAGAAACCTTGCCGGAAAGCGTTGCCAACGAGGGTTCTTGGCGCGGCGTGATGGCCGCAGGCTCCGGCGTGGATTTCTTGAATTAGAGCCTTTCCCTGCTCGACCGGGATGCTACGCTGGAGGATGCCGGTGTGGCTTCTCTTGTAGAGCTCTTGGTCGATAATGACGAAGGATTTGGCGCGATGCGCAATCCTACGTGCCTCCATTTTGTTCACTGGGAGCGTGTCTCGGACAAGGTAGTCGAGGTACGGGGCTCTCCAATCGGGCGGGGGGTCGGCCCCCGCTGTGGGGTCTGCAGCGATTTCCATGACCACGGGGTCGGAGGGGTCGGCTTTAGAGTCTGAGACAGGCGAAGCAGTGCCGGCCCTGTCAGGGCCAGCGCCCGAGCCCGGGACAGGTGGCGTGTTGCCGACCTCTCCTGGGTCGGGGCCCGAGTCTGGAGCTGGTGGCGCGTCGCCGACCCTCTCCAGTTCTTGGCAACGGATTGAGGGCTTGAACTGGTCGCTGATGAAGACACCGTCGGGTATGGGCTTTCGGCCGGACGCTGCTTTCGCCAGCTCATCGGCTGCCTCGTTGAAACGTCTTGCGACGTGGTTGAGCTCTAGCCCATCGAACTTGTCCTCAAGCTTGCGAACTTCGTTACAGTAGGCTGCCATCTTGGGGTCGTGGCAGCTCCACTCCTTCATGACTTTTTCAACGACTAGCTGAGAGTTGCCCCGAACGTCTAGCCGACGGATGCCCAGCTCGGTGGCGATGCGAAGCCCGTTGAGGAGGGCCTCGTACTCGGCGACATTATTGGACGCAGGAAAGTGGAGGCGGATCATGTACCTGATGCGCACGCCTAGAGGAGAGATGAAGACGAGGCCCGCTCCGGCGCGGGCCCTCATCAACGATCCGTCGAAGTACATTGTCCAGTACTCCTACTTCTCCGGCGCCGATGGTGTCTGGATCTCCGTCCACTGCGATACGAAATCGGCGAGTACCTAGGACTTGATGGCAGTGCGGTGGGCATAGGTGATTCCCTGGTCCATGAGCTCAAGCGCCCACTTCGCGATCCGTCCCGTGGCGTCCTGGTTCCGTATCACTTCGCCGAGTGGGAACGACGAAACAACTGTTACCGTGGATTTGACTACGATGTCGTCGACTTAAGCCTCAACGGTTCGCCCGATGAGGTCCCCGAAACACTTCAGCTTGCATCGCTGGAACGTAGCCCCCGCGTTTTTGAGGCCAAATGGCATCTTAACGTAGCAGTAGGGGCCGAAGGGGGTGATGAAAGAGGTAGCGAGCTGGTCGGATTCTTTCATCGCGATCTGATGGTAGCTGGAGTACGCGTCAAGGAAGCTAAGGGTTTTGCACCTGGCGGTTGAGTCGACTATCTGATCTATGCGTGGCAAAGGAAACGGATCCTTTGGACATGCCTTGTTGGGACCGGTATAATCAACACACATCCTCCATTTCCTATTATTTCTTCATACAAGAATAGGGTTAGCTAGCCACTCAGGGTGGTACACTTCCTTGATGAATCCGGCCGCCAAAAGCTTCTGGAGCTCCTCGCCGATGGCCTTGCGCCTCTCCTCGTCGAAGCGGCGCAGACCTTGCTTTACTGGCTTGGAGCCGGCCTTGATGTTCAAGGACTGCTCAGTGACTTCTCTCGGAATGCCGGGCATGTCCGAGGGCTTCCACGCGAAAACGTCGCTGTTCGCGCGGAGGAAGTCGACAAGTGCGCTTTCCTATTTGGGAGATAGGGTAGCGCCCATCCGCACGGTCCGGCCATCGGAGCTGCTGCGGTCGAGGAGGACCTCCTTGATGACTTCGGTGGCCTCGAAGGAGGTGACCGACTGCTTGGAGTCGGGCTGGTCCTCGGCGCCCTCCGCGAGCTAGACCGCCAAATCTTCTGTGAAGGTAATGGCCGCAGCGTACTCGCAGCATTCTACGTCGCACTCGTACACCTTTTGGAAAGACGTCGCACCCGTTGGGCCCCAGCAGCTTGAGCTTGAGGTAGGTGTAGTTGGGGATGGCCATGAACTTGGCATAGCACGGCCACCCCAAGATGGCGTGGTAGGTTCCACGGAATCCTACCACCTCGAAGGTAAGGACCTCCTTCCTATAGTTGGAAGGGGTCCCGAAAGTGACGGGCAAGTCGACCTGCCCGAGAGGCATTGCCTGTTTCCCTGGCACGATGCCGTGGAATGGCACCTTGCTGGGGTGGAGGCGGGAGCGATCAATCCCCATGGCGTCGAGGGTCTCGGCGTAGAGGATGTTGAGGCCGCTGCCTCCATCCATGAGCACCTTGGTGAGGCGCGTCGTGCCGACGATAGGGTCGAGGACGAGATGGTAGCGTCCCGGATGCCGGACGCGTCCCGGGTGATTGGACTGGTCGAAGGTGATGGCGAATCCCGACCAGTCGAGGAAGGCCGGTGTCGCAGGCTCGGCCGCGTAGACTTCACGGCGCTCCAGTGTAGCGGAACCGCCCAAATTAACCTGACTAAAATGCATTGAAGTCGCCTGACACGCGATTATGCACTTTAAGCAAGTCAACTTGGTCGACTGTCGGATTTCCTCCGATAAACCACATAACAGGATCGAGAAGCATCGCTCACGCGAAGGTGAGTAGCACAGAGATTACAACATTCCATCATGACAACATAGTTCAACAATTTATTACATCAGAGTTTTTGGAAATTCAAACCGAAATTTTGCATGGTTCGATGTCAAAGGAAAAACTAGCGGAAGCTAAATGTCGATACATGACATCATGACGGAGCTGATCATGACATCAAAAACTCCTTCCTTCGCCATCCGAGGAAGGATCCCACTCGACGGTCCAGCCTGGAGGAAGCTGGGTCGGCCAAGTGGTACCAACACCCAAGCTATTGGCATTACCTGAAAAAGATTAGCCACAACAAGGCTGAGCAACTAGTACTCAGCAAGACTGACCCGTCGGAAAGACACGACCGAGACCTAGACATGCAAGGCTTTCTGGCTCTGGGGTTTTCTTGCCAAAAGCGTCTAAAGTCGGTCCTTACTTTCAACCTTTTAGCTCATGTTCTATGTTCTTTATTCATTCTAGATTAGCAACTTATACTAAACAAACATGGTTTCCAAGCAATTACTTAACAAACATCAAGATTAAAATCATCATCATGTTCCCTCTTTACTCAGTGCAGAATAGCGATCAAGTAGTCCCAATCTGTGAGAGGCAGACGAATCGATTCGAATTTTATTAACCATGCATGGCAAACCTAATCTCACGACATCCGCGCACCACGAAGGGTTGCTTCATTTGTCAGCCGTCCCCATCGATCCCTTAGGCACGTGTCAGGGCCAACTTCCTTTGGCATGCAATGCTCCACAGTCCCGGCCTATTGTTGCACTGTGACCGCACTTGCACCCACATGATGCACCATGGGAATGACGTTCCAAGGACAGCTGGAAGGTATGCCACGCCCCAGTTCAGTCAGGTTACTAGGTATGAGATTAGTACTTTCAAACACTTGATCACGAACGCCGACACGTTTCGACCTTAGTTCGGTTTCATTTAGACAGACGGCGCAATCCACCAAGCATCGAACACTAGCCTGACCCCGTCCGTCATCCTTATAGTTGCGACAATCTGAAACATTCAACTCCTATAGCTTGCGAGTGACAGGAGATCACTCGACTTTTACCGAAACCTATTAAGCAATGCAACTACTCGGTCTTAGCAACTAGTATTCAAAAACAAGATACTAAGTTATGCATCTAAGGTTCCATTACAACTCCTTGAAACGTAAATGCGCAATCAAGTGATCAATAAGTGGCATGAAAGTAAAATAGGGAGTTCCTGCACTGGGGCTTGCCTTCATAAAAAGCTTGCGGGTCGTCGGGGTCTTGCGCTGGTTCGGGCTCTCCTTCGAAGGGGTGCAGTTCCTCGGCGGGGTCTTCTTCCGGTGCGGGATGAAGCTCGTACGTTCCGTCGGCGAGATTCAACTCTACACGGAAATGCAATGCAGGGGTTAAACATTTTAGATGGTTATTTCACACACTCATGTTTTAACACGGACACTGGTAGCAAAGCTACCGAAAAGGTGGGGGAGTTCAACTTCGGTTGGTGGAGAGCAGGATGAGAGGTCGGATTGGGGAAAACTTAGGGTCTGACCCTCAGGTTTTAAGGGAAACCGTACCGAGGTCCCCAGACTCAACACAGAGGAATCCCCGAAAACATTTCACCGATACCCTCGGGTCAAAGAAAAAGTTACAACCAAGCCCTCGGGCGAGGCGGAGAAAGGGTCGGCAAACTTGGCAGGGTCGGGCGAGATGAACGGGAAAAGGTCGGGCGAGACGAAAAGAAAAGGGGTCGGGCGAACCGAAACAAAGGGTCGGACGAACCGAACGGAAAGGGGTCGGACGAACCGAACAGAAAGGGGTCGGACGAACCGAACAGAAAGGGGTCGGACGAAGCGAAAAAGGACAGGGGTCGGGCGAAATGAAAAGGATAGGGAGGTTAAGTAGCTTACCTCCAGGTCTACCGGCGAAGCCTTGGGGCCGAGCAGGAGCAGGCTGGGGCGGGAAGGTTGTACGCACGAAGGCTTGGGCGGCGGCAAGACTTTGATGGTGGTTCGGCGGCGGCGTGCTTCTGGTGGACACAAGCAAGCTCTAGTACTGCGCGGAGGAGCGGGCGGCTGGTGTGTTGGAAGAAGCGACTTGAGGGTGGCGGCGAAGTCGCCGGAGTGTGGGGTGGCGCAAGGGGTGAGCTCCACGGAAGCTCAGCGGCGGCACGGGAAGAAAGCGGTGGCTCAGAGGAGAAAGCAGGGCGCAGAGGAGAAAGCGGCGGCGCGGTGCGGGCGGTGGCAAAAGGGTGGCATTGCCGGTGAGGGGGTTCCCTTTTATAGGGCTGGGGTGGCGCGGAGGGTCGAGGCGGGGCTCCGGTGGGGAAAGGATAAGGCCGGGAGCGGCGAGTGCTCGGGCGAGGCGGCCATTGGCCGATGATGCCATTGGGCAGAGGAGGTGGAGCTCTGGGTGGTCTTCGGTGGTGATTGGCCTTGGGCGGCGCGCGTCTAGGGCTTCCGATCTGTCGGGCGGGCGAGGCAGAAGGCTACCGTGGGGGTTGGGCGAGCGGGCGAAGAAGCGGGACGTCGGGGGCATCTCAGCTTTCTCGGCGAACGGGCGGAATAGGGTGGGCGGAGCAGAGCCGTGGCAGGCGAAAGGCGACCTGCGCGCGGCCGGCGATTGGCTCGCCCTGCACTCGCTCTGTCCTGTCGCGGGTGCGGGTTGGGCGTCGTGGCTCTCGTCCTGTCGCTGTCGCGCTGGTGATAGGGCGCCGGCGAGCTGCCAGTGGCCGGCGGCCACGCGGCGCGCAGCGCGTGAGCGAACATGCTCGGGCACGCGGGCGTCGAGGCTCCCTTCGGGCAGCAAGCCCGACCAGCTTTGGAGCGATCCTTCTCCGAATCTTTCAACACAACTCCCGAAACTCCCTTAAACAAACTTGCCCAACTCTGATCGTTCTTCAAACTTTGTTTAAGGTGTCGGTTTTGATTGTGAGAGGATTCAAAGATATTTCCGGCCAAAGTTAGCCAAAAATCTGGGATTCCAGACTTAGGATTTTTGAGCATCCGGGGCGAGTTGACTGGTTTACCTCACTGTGACCGGGATTTTGCACAAGCTAGGGTCTGATTTGGATCTGGGTCAGTGTAACAAAGTTGGAACACTCTTGAGGTACTACAACTTCTATTAAGGCTCTGACTCGAGTTTAGATAGAAAAACGGGAGATGAAAGCTTGCAAAGATGGAGGAAAACTCGAATTTCAGGACTTAAGAGATTTTCAGGGTCCTTTAGGAAAGCTGGCTTTGGTTGTTGTTTTTTACTTCCTTTCACTCCGAAATGGTCAAAGTGCCTTTAACAAAAGTTGTTGGAATTTAAAAGTTTTACAACTCTTATTTGGGCAGAAACTTAAGTTTGTATATAGAATTTCAAGCTTTAAACCAAACTCCAAAAGAGAGCTTCTTAGGTTTATAAAGGTCATTTCACTTCTTAACTTAGGGATTTGATTTGTCATTGCTTTAGAGTTAAAAGCACTTAATTTAGGTAGAGTTGTTACAGCCTACCCCCCTTAAAGGAATCTCACCCCGAGATTCAAGTGCAAAAAGAACTAGTGTGGCTGGTGCAACGTACCTCCTTGACCAAAAAGAAAACCGCGGAAGTTAGCATTGAGATATTCTTCCGTCTCCCATGTCGCTTCATCTTCCGTATGGTGACTCCACTGAATTTTGTACATCTTGACCATTTGCCGACGAGTGTGTCTTTCCTTCCGGTCGAGGATCTTAACTGGATACTCCTTATACGATAAATCGGGTTCAATCTCCAATTCTTCCGGGGTAATGATCTCAGTTGGAATCCTGATGCACTTCTTGAGTTGCGAGACATGGAAAACATCGTGTATTGCTGCAATCTTCTCTGGAAGTTTTACTCGTTACGCTACGAGTCCACACGCCTCTACGATCTCATAGGGACCAATATAGCGCGGGGCTAACTTTCCCTTTACTCCAAAATGTTGTACGCCTTTGGTCGGTGAAACCCGTAGGTATACAAAATCTCCAACCTTAAATTGGATGGGTCTTCTTCTTTGATCGGAATAGCTCTTCTGTCGAGATTGGGTGACCTTGAGATTTTCGCGGATGACTCTCACTTTATCTTCGGCCTCTATGACCAGGTCAGGTCCATACACCGTTCTCTCTCCGGGTTGCGACCAGCTCAGAGGGGTTCGGCATCTACGTCCATACAAGGCCTCGAAAGGTGCCATTTTCAGGCTAGCTTGGTAACTATTGTTGTAGGAGAATTCCGCTAATGGCAAACACTTATCCCAGTTCTTGTCATAATGAATAGCACAGGCGCGCAACATATCTTCCAAAATCTGATTAACCCTTTTAGTTTGCCCATCGGTCTGAGGGTGATATGTGGAACTGCGGATCAACTTCGTGCCAAGTGAAAATTGCAACTGCTCCCAAAAGCGTGCTACAAACTGACTACCTCGATCAGAGATGATCGTTTTAGGTACACCATGCAAGGAAACAATCCGATCAAGGTACAGTTCTGCATATTTCTGTATGGTGTGGGTGGTGTGTACTGGAAGGAAATGTGCCGTTTTGGTTAGTCGGTCTACTATAACCCATATGGAGTCATGCTTGCGGGAGGTATTGGGTAGTCCGACTATAAAGTCCATGCTTATGTCTTCCCATTTCCACGAGGGAATAGGCAGCGGCTGCAAGGGGCCAGCTACCCTCAAGTGGCTTGCCTTAACTTGCTGACAGGTATCACACTCTGAAACATATCGAGCAATGTCGGGTTTCATCCCACTCCACCAGAAATTTTGTCGGAGATCGTGATACATCTTGGTACTGCCGGGGTGAATCGAGAACTTGGACAGGTGTGCTTCGTCCAGAATTTGTTTCTTAAGCTCGGGATCATTTGGAACTACAAGTCGAGTTTCATAAAGTACCACTCCTTTCCAATCCCGTCGGAAACGTTTATATCCTTCGTCCTCCTGTGCAAGTTTCGCTTTGATAAGGTTTATCTCTTTGTCCTCTAGCTGTGCTAGAATTATTTGGTCAAGCAGGGTGGGCTCCAGAGAAATATGACTTAAGGTGCCGTGTGGAACAATTTCCAAGTTGAGCTTAGCCATTTCGTGATACAGGGTCTCGGCATAATTAACCGCCGATAAGCAGTTACAATGGACCTTGCGGCTGAGTGCATCTGCAACTACGTTGGCCTTTCCTGGGTGATAATGTACTTCTAGGTCATAATCCTTGATTAATTCTAACCATCTCCGTTGACGCATGTTGAGGTCTGCTTGAGTGAATATATATTTAAGACTCTTGTGATCTGTATAGATGTTGCATCGGGTTCCCATGAGATAATGCCTCCACATTTTCAGAGTATGAACGACTGTCGCTAACTCAAGATCATGAGTAGGGTAGTTCAACTCATGTGGCCGTAACGCTCGCGAGGCATAGGCAATGACTCGGCTGTCTTGCATAAGAACACAACCAAGTCCAGTGCTAGAGGCATCGCAATACACATCAAATGGCCTAGTGGTGTCGGGCTGAGCTAAAACTGGCGCAGAAGTCAATAATTGCCTCAAGGTGTGGAAAGCTTCTTCACATTTGTCACTCCACACAAACTTAGGGATTTGATTTGTCACTGGTTTAGAGTTAAAAGCACTTAATTTAGGTAGAGTTGTTACATCCAGCTTCTGACAGCGCTTGGAGTCGTACGCTGTTGGGCCGCCGAAGATCATGAAGCAGCCGTCCACCTTGGGGAAGCCGTCTTCCTTCTCCTCGTCGTCCTTCTTCTCCTCGTCGGGCTTCTGTCTCCAGTCGCCTTTCACCGGGTTGCCTACGAAGTACCTCTTCATGAGGTTGTATTCCTTGTAGGCATGCTTCACGGGAACTCATGGTTCAGGCACGGCCCCTCGAGCAGCTTGTCGAAGAAGCGAAGGGTGCCCTCTGGGGGCGGCTGTCCTTGTTTGCGCTCAACAGCAGCCACGAGGGGAGCCTCGTGCCGCTGCTTGCTCTTCTTCTTCTGCTGGCGGTTTGAGGTGCCCTCGTCAGCACCCTCCTCCCGCTTTGCCTTGCCCTTGGAGCGGTCGAAGATTGCTCCAATGGCCTCTTCGCTTGAGGCGTAGCTGGTGGCAATATTGAGGAGCTCCTCCGTGGTCCGCGGGCCTTGGCGCCCTAGCTCGGGGACGAGGGACCGGCAGGAGGTTCCTGCCAGGAAGGCCCCTATGACGTCGGCGTCCGTGACGTTGGAGAGCTCGGTGCGCTTCCTAGAGAAGCGTTGGATGTAGTCCCGGAGGGACTCGTCTGATCCCTGGCGGCGGGTCCTGAGGTCCCAGGAGTTTCCGGGGCGCGTGTACGGGCCCTGGAAGTTTCCCACGAATATCTCCTTAAGGTCGTTCCAGCTGCGGATCCCACATGAAGGGATATGTTCCAGCCAGGCTCGTGCCGAGTCGGCCAGAAAGAGTGGAAGGTTGCGGATGATGAACAAGTCATCGTCCGCCCCACCGGCCTGACATGCAAGCCGGTAGTCACTGAGCCATACCCCGGGGTTCGTCTCCCCCGAGTATTTGGCCACATTCGTTGGTTGCCTGAAGCGCGGCGGAAACGGCGCGTTCAGGATGCGCGCGGAGAAGGCCCGGGGCCCCGCCAGGTCGGGACTCGGGCTGCGGTCTTCTTCGCTGTTGTAGCGCCTGCCGTGGTGGACGTGGTAGCCGCGATCTACCCCCTCCTCCTTGTCCGCGCGGGAGCACCTCCACGCATCTAGGGTGTCGCGAGCGTCGCGAACAAGGCCGCCACGTCGGTGAACGGACCGAGCCCCGCCTCCTGCGGGCGGTGCTGTCCGTCAAGCGGACGCGGCCTGGTTTGCCCTAGGAGGAGGCTGGTGAACAGACTCCCCCCACCTCTCTGGAGGTGCATCGGGCGTTGCCCTGCTGGCGTTTTGCCCGCGTCGCCAGAACACGGAGCTTTCCGCCTGCTGGACGCGACACACTCGAGCAGGTTGCGCACCTCTTGGCGCGCCTGATGCTCCTCGGGCGTCGTCGGCTCGGGGAGTCGTCGGAGTAGGGCTGCCGCGGTGGCGATGTTCTGGCTAGCACGAGTGAAGAGCTGAGGGCGTTCTTCATCCGTGCAGATGCGCTGCTGGACGTCGCGCGCCCGTTGTCGAGCCCCGCCTTCGTAGCGGGGGCGCTCGACCTCCTGGCAGGACGCCGCGCGCGCCTCCGGCTGCCGGGGTTGCACCGGGGCCTTGCCAAGGGCTCCAGTCGTAGCCGTGGCGCGCGGTAGGGGAGTCCTTTTCCTCCCTTCGGTGCCATCGTCGTTGGACCCTCAAAGTGTACGTCGGCCATGAAGCACTCGCGCGAGGGTGGTGGCTCCCGTTGTCGGAGCCGGTGTTGGAAATCATCCTCGCCATGCCTACGAGCTCGTTGCTCGCGGGCAACACAGTCATGGAGCGCATTAGGAGGCGACCGTAGGTCACCGCGGCATTGCGCAGCCCGAAGAGCCGCCCCCCTGAGGAAGGCCCTCCGGCGTGCGCCTGGCTGCTCGCCGCTGTCCCGGCGGCGGAGCCGGGGATGGTGGGGCGAGCGGGCAAGACGAGGAGAGGGATTAGCTCGATCCCCTCCCCGGTGGCAAGGAAGTCCAGACTCCCGAAGCGGATCAGGGAGCTCGAAGCGAAGCTGGCGTCGTGGCTGGCCATCTGAAGCCGGAGATGTACACGCAAAGGTCCCCTACCTGGCGCGCCAACTGTCGTTGTCAAGATTAGCGGGTCAAGACTTAGACTAGTAAATTTCTTTTATGCGCGTAAGGCTTCGGATGGTGGCGTGGGAGACAAGGGGTTTAGACTGGTTCGGGCAAGGGAACGCCCTATGTCCAGTATCGGGAGCTGCTCGTGTTGCCCACGCAGGGTTCTGTAGTAGGGGTTACAGGAGTGTGAGAGAGGGAGCTGATCCCAGGTCTCTTAGGTATGCACTGATGCTCTAAGTGGGTGTAAGTGTGTTCTGTTTGCTTGAGCCCCTTTGTCTCAGGCCCCCGGTTCTCCTTTTATAGCGCAAGGGAGCCACCGGGGTTACAGGTGAGACCGGGCGTCAGGGGCAAGTGACAGAGACGAACAAAGCTAAGTAAAATACAACATAAGAGAGGGACCAAGTTCCAGGGCCGCCGCCCCTTGCTCCAGCCTCCGGCTCCTGTCAGCACGCCCGTCGAGAGAGGGTGGTTTCCTCCAGATCCTGTCGATGATCTCTCCGGTCGCCGTTGCTGCCGAGCATGATGATGATGTTCAGTCTTGGCATCTGTGCCCGCCGGGGAGGATGGCCGATTCTGTTATCTTGCTGATCACCCGTGAGACGCGGACGTCGCGTCCCTATCATCGGGAGCGCGGGGTACGAGAACAAGCGGAATGCCCTCCTGTGCTAGATGGTGCGGGCCATGAGTACCCTGTGGCGAATCAGAGGGAGCCGCGGCCACTGCAGCTGACGCCGCACGGTCACGCATGGGTACTCGTGACAGGTTGCGTTGGGAGCGCCAGCTCCTTTCTGCATACCAGTGCCGCAGCGCATTTATGGTGAGGTCGATAGGGGGACCCACGAGATCCGCGCCCTGATCCTCCGATCTGCGCCCGAGGCGGATATTTGTCTTGTGGGCTCGAACGAGTCCGACCCCGTGCCCAGGGTCGGGCGAGGCGGAGTTTTGCGGCGGGGGTTGGGCGCTCCCAACCCCGGTCCCCTGGGTCGGGCAAGGCGGAGTTTAG
This sequence comes from Setaria italica, assembly GCF_000263155.2. Classification (NCBI taxonomy): domain Eukaryota; kingdom Viridiplantae; phylum Streptophyta; class Magnoliopsida; order Poales; family Poaceae; genus Setaria; species Setaria italica. The sequence continues at coordinate 16,216,477 of NC_028457.1, read as the reverse complement.
TGTTCAAGGGGTTGGGAATGTCCGACCCCAGGACGCCGGGTCAGGCGAGGCGGAACGTGGCCTCTCCCTCACATATTGGGCCGACGGCAATCTTGCTACCTTAGGTGGGCCTGGGCCTTTACGTTTTGTTGTTTCCATGGGCTTGGGGAGATCGTTAATATTTCCCCCCAACAGGTACTATCCCTCCTCCTCCCCGTTCCGCTTTTCTGGTGAGACCTATGGAGGTGATCTACTTTGTTGATTTAGCTCGAATGTTGAATCAGTGATGCCGGTGGGGATGTCAGTGAAAAAGGATGGCTCCTTCACACTCCCCTCGCTCCCCCCTCCTCGGTCCCCATGACCACCCCTCGCCGGCAACCACCCTGGCGCCGGCGACCACCTCCCCAACCTCCAAGCTCTCCCCCCTCGTGGCGCCCTTCCACCCCTGCAACGCCTCGGGCGGGAGGGGGAAGCATGTTCGTTGGCTCGACGAATCTGATTCCGATACCTCCATGTGCGCCTCGCCCCACCCCAGCTACCGTGACATCCTCCTTCGCACCCCACTTACCACAAAGGCCGCGGCTGCCGCGGTCGATGCGCCCCCTTCCCCCCCCCCCCCCCCACCTTGCCGCTTCTGCCCCCCCAGCTGCGCGGGACGGGACCAGATCTGGCCTGGTGACGGATTCCGACCGCCGTCCGATGGGACGCCGCGGCTCGACTCTCCTCGCCCACGGCCTCCCATCACGTCACCCTCAACTTGCTGAGGGGCCCCACAAGCCCCATTCTTCCCTGGTCCCCCCGGCGGAAGGGACTGCGCCATCCCAGGTGACGCCTCCCGGGGAGGGCTGTTCCACGGCGGAGGGGAAGCGGAGCAGATCTCGCCGTCGACGTCGACAGCGGCGGGCCCAGCGCCAGTTCGAGGCGGTCCTGCACCCCCCCAGCCGGCTGACGCATTCTGGAGGAGCTCTACGGGAAGTGTCTCAACTGCTTCTCCTCCACTCACCTCATTGCGCAATGCCGCCGACCAACCCGATGTTTTCGTTGCCGCGACTTTTGGCATCTGGCACGGGACTGCAAGCGGCCCCGAAGCCCCACGAGCTCCACCTCCTCCGGCACTGGTGGGGGTCCTCATCGTTTCGTGCGGACGCGCCACGACTCTTCGCCTAAACCGCGCGGCTGCGACGCCCTTTCTCGTACTCCTTCGCCACCCTCCCTAGCATCGGCCACACCACCAGGGGCCGCTCCTCGTCTCATCAGGCTGTCCGCCGCCGGGCGTCTTCAGGGATGGGCTCTTCCCCGCTCTCCTCGCATCATTTACACATGCCACTGCCCCAGCACCCGAGCCTACCACGGCCTCCTCTGCGGGAGGGGCCGTCAGGCTCAGGCGCTGACGACGCCAATGATCTGGTGCTGTATGATGATGAGTCCACCCTGGGCCTCCCTGATAGCCGGCCAGCTGAGGTTACTTGCTTCCTCTCTCAGGATGAGCTCATGGACGCGGAGGAGGAGCGGCTGCGGTTCACCTTGCTTGCGGTCGCACCGGGAGATCCACCAAACTTCCCACTCGACGGGCTGCGTCGCGCTCTGTCTGAGCTGCCGGTCGCCGGTCAGGATAACTTCCTTATTAGACGGTTCTGGCCTGAGAACTTCATCATCTCCTTCACCGCGCAGTGCGCGAGGGACGCTGCGTTGGCCGCGGGCAACGTCCCCGTCAGCGGTTTCCGGTTCATCCTACGGCCTTGGACGCGCCTTGCCCGTGCTGAGCAGCGGACGCTGTTCTACTGTGTTGCCCTTGAGCTCGACGGGGTGCCGCCGCATGCTTGGGGCTGCCAGGTGGCGAGGAAGGTGCTGGCCCCTTCTTGCTGGGTCGAACGCGTGGAAGAGGTCCACGCTGACCACTCCGACATGAGCAAGATCAAGGTCCAGGCATGGACGGACGACCCCAGTAGGATCCCGCGTCGCGTCAAGCTATCGATTCCCGAGCATGAGCTGCTAACCCAATATGACGATCCAATGATGCAGCGTATCTAGGGAAACCTACCCCTATATCTGCGCCAGAAGAAGTTTTTGGCCTACGATGTCGTCATCTGGCTTCGCCACATCGCCGATTTCCGCTCTCGCTCCCCTTCACCTTCCCCCTCACCGCCGTCTAGTGACGACAGCGATTCGGGTCATGACGGCGACCCTGATCACGGGCACAGCGGCAACCGCAGCCACAGTCCTGTGCTGCACGGTTTCTACACTAGGCCCGGCTTCGAGGACGGTTCCTGCTACCCTGGTGACACGGGTGCCGGACCAAGCTACAGAAGGACCGCCGGAACACCACCGCTGTCTACTCTAACGCCGCAGGCGCGTTCTGCCCCTCACCACGAGGATTGTGCTTTTCCTCCTGTACAGCAGGTGTACTCCCAGAACAAGCGTTCGCCGGTGATGATGTTGGGGCAGCAGACGACCACCTCGATGGTGACGACCAAGTAAATTTCCTCGCAGGAGGAGCGGGGCTCTCGCTCGGTCATACTACCCCCCTCTGCCCGAAACGGACGGTCAGCTCGACATGCTGGAACGGGGTTCGGCCCCTTTGACGGTGGTAGACGTGCGGCGCACTCATGCCCTGCGACATCTCTGGTACAGCCCCGGTCTCTGCATGAAGGAATCCTGGCTGTGGGCTCATGGGCTACTGTTACGCCTAACCCACCAAGGTCTGATCCTGAGCCCGACTCATTCCTACCTAGGTGTTTTTGCCTGACCCCAGACTTGGAAGACCCTATGATCCTTGAAGCTACCAGTCGTTGTTCCGGTGCTCCGGATTCTCGCGAACCTACCTCTACTTCGAGACGGCGCCCTCTCCTGGCCACGCCTTGGTTCAGGATGCCCCAGCAGCCTCTCCTGCTCCCTCGCCGCTACCGTAAATGCCACCATGTGAGAGCAGGGTTTTGGATGACACTACCACGCCTGCACGCCCGTCCGCCCCTCCCATGTCACCTGCACAGCCGGATTCCTACACGGTTGCGAGGGAGAAAGCTGCGGCATTCATCAACAGCATGCGGCTTGCCCGCCGACCGGCACTTGCAGAACTCCCCCCGGCTGCTACCTCCACGGTGCCAACTCTGCCGACCACAACGCCACGCAGAAGTCAAAGATTGGCCAGCAAGCCGCTCAACGTTACTGTACGCCCTTCATGTAAGGGTGAGATACTTGCCATGAAGAAACTGGGCGTCCTCCCGCAGGATGCCGACCCCAACTGTTTAACTCCTTGCGAGTTTGACAAGTTCCTTAACACCACTATGGAGCCTAAGCACTTTGATGCGCTCCGTGACATACTGCCACTGTCTAATGATCTGTCCGATGAACAATTGATGCAGATCGCTGGCTAGGTTGGAGGGGCTTGCGCCTAGCGTGCTGGGAGTTCTGTTCCGCCAAAGGTCGCGTCCGCAAGCCATGGAAGCGGCCGCCAACGTTGCAATCCTGGTGTGGAACGTGCGCGGTCTGAATGCACGATGCCGCTATTGTCTATCTGCAAGAGACAAAGCTGGATATGATATCCCCTTTTCTTATCGCTGAAATGTTGGGCAGTGACTTCTCCACGTTTTCCTTCTTGCCATCGTTGGGCACTCGAGGCGGTATTCTTGTTGCTTGCAAAAGACCCATAGCCTCGTGCTCCTTACTGCATACTGGACGCCACTCTATCACAGTCACCATTGCACTTGCGGGACATGAGGACCAGTGGAGCCTCACAACGGTATACGGACCACAGACTGATAGTGACAAAGTCGAATTCCTGGACGAACTCTGAGCAGTTAAACAAATGGCCTTACCCTTGTGGATGATAGCTGGAGACTTTAATTTGATCTTGCATGCTACTGACAAGAACACGTCCAATATCAACCAACGCAACATTGGTAGATTCCGGCGCTTGGTTGATGAGCTTCACCTGAACGACGTGTATTTGCACGGCCGCCGTTATACTTGGAGCAACGAGCGTAACGAACCTATCATGGCTCAGCTCGACCGTGTTATGGTCTCCATTGTGTGGCAGACACGCTACCCCCTAGCTCTCCTCCAAGCTCTGTCGTCGGGAGCATCCGACCATTGCCCGCTCCTTCTGGCAACCAATGCCAAGTTCTCTCCTAAGCGCCGTTTCCATTTTGAGCCTTGGTGGCCGAAGTTACCAGGCTACCTGGACACCATCTCCCATGCCTAGTCCAACAATTGCCCAACTAACGACCCCTTCATCTCCCTGGATCACAAGCTCAAGAGCGTAGCGAGAGCTCTTCAAAGCTGGAGCAGTCGATGTCTTGGGCAGATCCGGACACAGCTCCTAGTGGCTAAGACGCTGATCCTCTGGTTAGATCACGCCCAGGAACGAAGGACACTAACAGATGATGAAGCAAGGTTGAGGAAACAGTTGAAATTCAGAACACTGGGTCTGGCGTCCTTCGAAAGGAACATGGCACGACAGCGCTCTCGGCTGTTATTTCTCAAGGATGGGGATGCTAACTCGAGGCTATTCCATATGCAGGCGAGTTACCGTCTGAAGAAAAGATTTATCTCCAAGCTCGAGCATAATGGGGTCACTGCTCTCACGCATGAACAAAAGGAGGAACAGTTGCTTTCCTATTTCCAGGCTATTATGGGCACTCCGTCTGTTACAACTGAGGCCATTGATATCCTCTCTTTGGACATGCAAGCCTGTGATTTGAGTCAGTTGGATGCGCCATTCTCAGAGCGTGAGATTTGGGACACGATCAGAAGCCTACCAAATGAACGAGCGCCCAGTCCAAATGGGTCCAAATGAACGAGCTTCCTGGTCTGTGATAAAAAAAATGAGGTGCTAGCTGCCTTTAATGCTTTCTACAGAACGACCTGCGCCCAGTTCGACCACCTTAACACAGCTCTCATAACTCTGGTGCCAAAGCGTCAGGATGCTGCCTCCCCGACTGATTACCGCCCGATCAGTCTTGTGCATAGCTTCGCAAAGATAGTCGCTAAACTTCTTTCAAATCGGCTAGCGCCCCACCTGCACAGGCTGGTAGATGTTAACCAGAGTGCCTTCATAAAGAACCGGTCCATCCACGACAACTTCAAATATGTTGAGCAGGCTGCTAGGACCCTACACCAAAAACAAAAAGCAAGCCTCCTACTCAAGCTAGACATTTCGAAGGCATTCGACACTGTTAGCTGGCCATTCTTGTTACAGGTCCTTCAGGCTCAGGGTTTTGGGGCGAAATGGCGGGAGTGGATATCCGTCCTTACCTCGTCTGCTTCTACCCGGATTTTACTCAATGGGTCACCTGGCAGGACTATACACAATGCAAGAGGTTTAAGACAGGGCGACCCGTTATCACCTATGCTTTTCATTCTGCTAATGGAGGTCTTGCATAAACTTCTCCAGAAAGCTAAACAGCTAGGTGTTCTGGCTGAGCCTGCCATACAGGGTGTCCAACATCAATGCTCAATTTATGCTGATGATGTGATCATCTTCGCATCACCACAAATTCAAGACATCGTCACCATCAGGGAGGTGCTGGAATTTTTCGGTCAAGCTTCTAGCCTAAAGACGAATCTGCACAAGAGCCAGATCATCCCCATCGCTTGCACAGATGAGCAGATAGTGAGAGTCAGTAACATTTTCCCTGCTCAGGTTGCAAACTTCCCAGTCCAGTACCTGTGGCTGCCACTAACCGTTGGCCGGTTGTGGAAATCCCACTTCCAACCGCTGATTGACAAGATCTCCAACTCAATCCCAGCGTGGAAGACCCAACTCATGAACAAGGCAGGTAGACATACTGTGGTCAAGTCTGTCCTGAGCTCCAAGTGCACACACAATCTGATAGCGTTGAAGGTACCTAACTCAGTTTTGCAACAGATAGATAAAATGAGAAAGGGGTTCTTATGGGCCGGTAAACAGAAAGCTCATGGGGGACAGTGTGCAGTTGCTTGGCCTGTAGCGTGCAGGCCTTTCAAATTCGGTGGACTTGGTGTCCCGGACCTGCGTCTTGTTTCACTTTCATTAAGGCTACAATGGCTATGGCTAAGACGAACTGACGCCCAAAGACCCTGGAGACATTTGCAGACGGGCTTCGACAATGATAGAAACCTGCTAGCTATCTTCTAGGCATCAATTACTGTGGAGCTGGGGGATGGAAAACTTGCCCTATTCTGGACTGACAATTGGTTGAGCCAATCTTCCCCATGCATACTTGCTCCGGAGCTCTGCCAACTGGTCACACCTAAGATCAGGAGAACCAGAACAATAGCTGATGCACTGCTCCAGAAACAATGGATCAAAGATGTTGCCGGACGGTCTACAGTGAGTACACTGCACCAGTATGTTCAGCTGTGGCACGCGGTCTCTGACATCCAGCTGCGCCACGGAGTCGAGGACAGAATAGCCTGGTGATGGGAGAGCTCTGGGCTATACTCTGCGCGATCCGCTTACAAATCCTTCTTCTACGGCTCCACTAATTACCCGGCTTATAGGGTCATCTGGAAAGCATGGGCTCCTCTAAAAATTAAATTCTTTATTTGGCTGGCCCTCCGGAAAAGGATCTGGACAGCAGCTCGTCGTAAGCGGCGTGGCCTCCAGAGTGATAATGCTTGCACACTTTGCAGCCAACAACCAGAAACGGTTGCGCACCTTCTTGTTCACTGCTGCTATGCACAACAGGTTTGGCTTGCTGTTGGTCAGCTGATAGGCGTTCCTTCGACCCCCCCGGCTGCAAATTCTGCTCTGATGGACTGGTGGTTGTTGAACGTGCGGGGCTTAATAGCAACAGGAGGAAGGGTATGGACTGCACCCTTATGCTTGTATCATGGATGATTTGGAAGGAACGCAACAATAGGGTTTTCAGCAAGGGATCGCCTAAGACGCCGCAATAGCTCACAGAGGAAATTTCATCGGAAGCTAGAGTGTGGTGCTTGGCAGGGGCAAAGTCCCTAATAGACTTAGGTTGGCCGGGATGTACGGCAACTGCCCCATCCTAGCCGTCTTAACTCTATTGTCTAGGGTGCTTAGATCGAGCATGTAATCGACTTATGTGATCACCCCTGTGTGCGTGTGCTCGGTTGGCCCGCGTTGTAAAAATCCACTTCTCTTCTTAATTGAATGATATGCAGCTCTCTTGCGTATTCTAGAAAAAAAAAAGTGATGCCGGTGGGTGGTCATGCGGTCTTGATTTTACCTGTCGATTAGGCCTGGTAGCTCTGGATCTCGTCGTGGCCTAACCACAATTTTATGGACATCTTGCCTTTCCATCAGACTGGCTTTAGTGTCAGTTTGGCTCATAGGAATACGGTGCTCAATGTTTCTGTGTGAAGTTAGCAACTACTGTTTCTGCTTAATCTTGCATGACCTGACACATAAATGAAACTATGCTGTGATTATACTATTAAAAAGCGAGGTAAAATTTGTAGAACTTGGTTCCTCCAGTTCTATCTATTCATCTCAGTATGGTTACCTAGTTATTTAGCATAAGGAGTCTATACAGCTAGAAAAGGAGCTCTTTTATCGTGCTCTTGAATCTGTCAGCCTTCAGAGTAGCATCTTCTACGAGTAGTATTTTTTATCGCTCTTCAAATTCTCATTGTAGTCTCTGATGTTGCCTTGTTCTGTCATTTTGTGGATCACTCTTCTTATGTTGCCTTGTTGCCCAGATGATATGCAACTTTGCTTATCAGCTTATGTATTTGGCTTTTTATTATGTTTGAACTATCAGCCTGCAGAAGCTTTTGCATATCAACCAAGAAAAAGAATTTAAATTGGTTTGGTTTCTTTTTGGGTTCTGTCTTACTATCATTTCTTTTCATCCCTATTTGAAAGATATTGATGAGCAGCAGCCGCCCAAGATTTTTCTTTCAGTTTTTTTTCAGTCATGCTGCATTGCGTATAGATATGCAATTATTTTCTCCCCCTGACAGCTCCATTTTTGGTGCAGTTAGTTGATGGATGGGTTATTTTTGCCGAATACGGTAAACCCAGGCCGCCGTCCCAGCAAGCAGAGATGAATTCACAGCCACAGCAATCATGGGGCCCTCCATCAGGTTTCTGGAGTTCAAAGAAGATGAAGAGCAGCTCACGGAGCCCTACATCCGGCCTTGGACTCACAGCAGATTGAAAGGCCGCCAATTCTGCATCTGATTTATACTAGATATTGTGTGTGTTGTCCCAGGTGTGAATGCCCTTAGTGTTCCGATATTCTTACCGTGTTGGAGTGATCGTTTCCTCGCGTCCATGGTATCCACACGAAGAGGTAGTTGTCGATCCGAATACGGACCAAAACATATGAGCAGCCTAACTAATGGGTCCAATACGATGACATGGTCTAATTTGAAATATTGGGAGGTTAGTTTTCAGCGTTCTGCTATGGGCCGATATGTTTGGGAGGGGGGAATTTTAGCAAAGCTCCCAATACCTCGTTCTGGGAAGAATTTTTTAGGAAACTTTTGAAGAATTTTTTAGAAACCCTTGAATTTTTTATAGGAAACTCTTGAAGGCTTAGTACAGGCTTAGTAACAGTGGGCTTAAGTGGGCTTAAGTGTGCAAGTTTAGTGTGACCCGAGCTAACTCCAAATTGTTTGTTGTGAGTTGTGACGACAAGGGATCCCATTCTGAGAAAGAGTTGCCAAATTGAGTTTACTCCAAGCTTCTTCTCGACCGGGACGTTCCACATTTTTCCTCGGTCGTTCAAAATCCTCTTCATCCTCTTGGCAAGCAAAATGGGCAAGTCGCCAAGAATTATACCGATGATTGTAACGAACTCGTTTCAAACCGTTCAAATTCTTCTCTTGGACTTGTTTGAAGATATAGAGCTTCGACGATGATCTCACAGTGCTACCAAGAGGAGATTGGTTCATTTTTAGAACCAACCCAAAGGGTTTGGAAGAGGATGCAAGCGTAACAGAACAACTCCGTTTTACCACAGGTGTGTTCATGCTATCAAAATAGATGACCTGGACAGAACCGCTCAACATGCTTAACACACCGAGACTAGACCGTATATACGATATATTTCACATAAAAGCGCAGTTGCAGCGACATGCCAGCAACATAACAGGCATAGGTTCATCAGTTTAGACCGGTACCAGGGCAGCCCTAGCAGATATTTACACAAAAGGCCTTGGATCGAGTTCTCCACTTGCTACTAAGATTATTTGCACCGTACAGCTGAACTGGTTCGTGGAACGAGGATTTACCATGGTGCTGCGGCGGCATTGCTGAAGCTCTGCTCGGCAGACAGATATGACCGCTCAAGCGTGCCGGCTTCTGTTTTCAGCCTTCCAATCTCTGAAGCAATGTTCATCTTCTGTGAAACAGCAGACTGCGTTATGCAGCGGAAGAGATAAGCCTGCACTTCAAGATGACGGACAGTCATATTTAGCACACGAATTTGTGCGCCCAGGTGCCTATCATCAGTTACTTTGTGAGAAATCTTCTTCTCCAAGTCTTTAATAGCGCCCTGCAATACGGCAGGGCTGCTCCTTATGTGCACCAGTGTCTCCAACCGTGATCGCAGGTGCCTGACGTCGAAACCATCTGCCTCCAACAAACAAAGGCCCTTCATCTTCTCTTTGAAAAGCGCATCCTCATCGTGAATGCTCAGTCTTCTTATGCTTTCTGCCAAATTGGCAAAGGAGAGCATCAAACCCAAAGCCATTCCTTCACGAAGCTCTGGAACATGCTGCTGGAACTTGTGAAAATTTGGTCGCTGGGGCATATTGCGGAAAACTTCCATTGCCTCAATCTGTTCCCACAACGAGGAGGTCTTCATGAATGGAAGATTCATGCTAGCCAATGGTTCTGTACCATGAACAGCCATGATGCTCTCATGGGCATCAAGAGATCTCTGCGACAAGGAGAGGCAAGAGCCTTGTGTTCTGCTTGGAGCATACTTGGACATTGGAGTATGCTCAGAATCTTTTGGATCAATCAATGTATCACCTTGTTCTGCTTCACTAGAGTTGCAGATACCAATAGAAGACAACTGCGTTATTTCTGAACTCTCCATGGATTCGCTAGCTTCAGCTGCAAACCCTACCATGGCTGAACCATGATCCTGTTGTGACACTCCATGTTGCTCATGAGGAGCTGCGAATTTCTTTAACACAGGTAAGGATAGAGCTGAGGACAGACCATCAGCATTGGCATGCTTAGTTTCAGGCACATTACAGGTGTTTTCTTGATGATCCTCCTTGCCCATACCATCCTTGCCATCCTCATAATTCTCACTAGATGGTAACAGATTCGGAGCCACACCACCGCCCATACTAGAGACATCATCAGTTGGAACACACTCCACCATGGCCTTATTGTTATCTTTATCCCCAGTATCTTTACAACTCTCTGCTGAAGGCAGCAAATGGACATTAGCATCATCATTCATAACAGAATATTGCTGACAATATTCTTCACTAGTGCCTTGTTCCATGATTATTGCAGACTCCTCAGCATTGGCTGCCTCCTTTCCACATTGAGTTGAAGAATCTGAAAGCAACACTTGTGCCTCACCAGGATTGTTCAGTGTTGAAGTCATAGATAACACTGACTTCTCAGTCAGAACACTAACTTTAGTTGCACCATGTTGTGCTGCTCCAATATAATCCTCTTGGTGAAATTTATCTGCTCCAATTGGTACTCCACTTGGTATGATCTCATCTGCAACACTACTCTCCCTCAAAAAAATACTAATTCCCTGTGAATCTGAAATAACAGAATGCACATCATCTAAGAATTTGTAGTAAATGAAGACGTTACTGATTTCTCTGTAATAGTAGAGCATATACCTGTATCATCCTTTAGTGGCTTTGAGTCAGTGCAAGTCACAGTATTAACTTGCGGAAGTAATACAGACCCAGGATCTTTGTTCTTTGATAGATCTTTGCCATTATTGTTGTTCAGTTCAGTGGCTGTTAAATCACTGTAGTTAGCTAATTGTAGAGATTTATGCAGCAAGGAAAACTAGTAGTACAAAACTTACGTTCTTCAGAGATAGCTGCAAGTTTGCTGGCTTCCTTAACTTTTTTATCAGCCATCCTTTTCTTTTTTCGCATCTACAAATGTAAGGAGCAATCATGGATTAATAAAAAACTTAATCATCATCAGTGCTATGATTGAAAGAGTTAAGAGATTGTGCTAAAAACTTAAAACTCACGATTTTAGGGCTCCCTCTTAGTTGCTCTGGTGTTTGAGGAGAAACACTCTCCTTCAGTCTTTTCCTGGACTGACCAGTTCCAGAAAATGATCCAGAATCGATGTTCGGTTGAGAACCAGTCATCAGATAACTACCTTTATCATTTGCTTGCTTTCCCTGACCAGTAAATAGTCTTTTCCTGGCCAGATCAGTTCCAGAAAACGATCCAAATTTGATCTTCTGTTTAGAACCAGTCATCAGATAACCACATTTATAATTTGCTTGCTTTCCCTGATCAGTAAATGTCTTTTCTGATCCTACAATGCTGCTAAAATCTATAGTATGTGATTGCATTCCGAAAATTGGGCCCTGCGGGAGAGGCCTTAGTTGTCCAAATGCTCCAAACAAGGAAGCCTGCAACTGTCCAGTCTGTGGCACAGAGGGCATGGTAATCACCCGAGAAGAGGATAGTTCAAGTTGACCACTTAGACAAAGCTTAGGATCATATTTCAAACTGTGAAATCCTGTCACTGATGACTGTGAAGGAACTGTCAAGTGGGACTCGAATGATAATACTGTGTTTTGTTGCTTGACCACTCTTTCTGGAAAAGAGCTTGGCATATGCTTGATTTGATCATTTTCATTACGCACCAAAAACTCAGGACAAACTTGTTTCAGTACTACATCTTCATCATTACCCTTGTCCTTAAGATAAGAGCCAGGTTCATCACTGATATCTTCACTGTCAATACATGGTCCTGATGCAGTAAGTTCAACACTGTCACCACTTGATTCCAAGGCAGCAGAAATTGGCCTTTTACGAGGTTTTAGTTGAGGCCCTCTATTACCAGGTTTCTGAAATGGAACAGACATCACACCATCATTAAGAAATTCTTGATCAAAATTAATACAGTTGAAGCATAGCTATCAAGACACCATTGCTCCAGGAATCTGGAAACCCAAAATTTGTGTTAGTTAGAACTAGGAACTAATTTAAGAGGTCATTATTATTGAAATGAATGAAGGAATAAAGTACTTTAACCATATTAAAAGAAGAAAATATTATAACCATGACTTGAAAGAAGTATTATATGACCCCACTTTGTATTTAAATGTTTGGTTTTATAAGAATGAAAAATTAATATCATGACTCAGCTGAATTGGACCAATTAATAAGATCAAACAATAGATGGAAGGTGTCACTGATAATAACACAAACAATGCACAAAGATACATTTTGAACAAAGGGACAATGTTCTAAGGAAGCTAGTATTGAGATTGTCATATAGTAAGAATACATACTCTTGCAAAACTTAACCACATTCAACCATTCAATAAGTAAAAGAACACTATACATGTTTAAAAGAAGGCAACGCAGAGCACATAAATACTTGCAAAGAAAACAATGTATATAAATTATGTGTACCTCTGTCAAGCAGCGCACCCACTTTCCACGATACCAATTGTACTTTGGCCTTAGCTGTGTATGGTCAACAGTCAACAAATCCACACATTCCACATCATCCATGTCTGCCTCTTCGTTATTGATTTTAACAACATACTTCTTGGTAGATTCATTATCCAAAACCTCTGAAACAGCACCAGTCCACCAGCTACCTTCATGAAAAACCTCCACATGAGAAGATGGGAGAAATCTATACTTAGAGTCCATGTGGATGATGTTTCGTGTTGGCCGAATATATTGAGAATCTAGAATCTCAGTAACCTGTTCCCCATCCTCTCTTGCATCTCTGTATTGTACTAAAAAACTTGTAGCACCAATTACTTTCAGAATAATAGCTGGACTCCAGTATTTGCCAAAGGTTTTGGCAGACCGACTCACTTCAACTTGGATTCCATCTCTGAATAGCGGTGTTCCACTTTCCTGCACAGAATAAGAGCATTAGAATGTACATAGTTCAGCTCCCTTTCTGTTATTACAATGCACTCTTCTTTAGCTAGTATTAATCTCTTTGCCACATACCATCTCAGGCTTTCAATTAAAATTCTTAAGGACACGCGTATTGTAAAGAAAAGATTGTCCTTACCAACGGTTTTTAAATAGCTGGCACCCTTTTTTTCCAGAGTGCATTATTACCAAATTCACAACCATTAGCAGTAACAAACATAATAGATTAATAATATCTGCGCAAATTTGCTCCAAATTTTGTAACTTGGTATAGCTGTCACCAAAGTGGGGAATGAAAAAAAAAGTTATGCTATAGCTAAGACCCTTTCTTAAGTGAAGTTACATTGTTCTCAACATAATCATAATGTTGAAAATATTTGTCTCACTACCAGGACCCAGAATTTTAACCAGCTTAAGTACAATAACTCAAACGCTTTTTACTTAAGAAATTTTGTGCGCACAGTTCAACTATATAAACATTTAATTTAAGAGAATGACTATGTGCCCATGTATGACCTGGCGCAGCTGATTCTTGTGATTCTTTACTGGGCCCACATGGGTGAAATCTGCAATGGTGATTGGTTGGGTGGTGATAGTGGGATGATGGATGGAATGAACCTCACTACAAGAGAAACCATATTTTGAAGACAAAAAATCATTAAAATAGGCACCTATTGCAACAAAATGAAATCCATTGCTAACCTACCATTCCAATAATAGAATGTTGCACTTATCTCAATTTAACATCTCATAACTTATAAAAAACATTTTACATCTCATAAATGACAAGGCCTGTGTGTTTGGGAAGAACTTGTGCAACCATAATTATTTTTTCCTTGAAAGGAATGAAACCAAAATTATGCTACGGTAATTTCCTCATTGTCAAGGCATGGGACCACCGGTCTAAACTAAAAATAACAAATAAATGACTTACTTTAAAATTAAATCCTTCTGGCATACACAAAGACAAGACGAGTAACAGTTTCCACGTTAATTAAATAGTCACTTTGAGACTTTGATGGTGAAATCCAGTGGCGGACAATGCAGATGGATACAATGTTTGTAACAAACATGATGTATTCTAAAAGTCATTACACTGTACAGTAAGAAATTAGCAAAAAAAAGTAATGTAACAGTCCATATAAGCACGAAGTACTAGTAACATTTGATCCCCCAAGTTTTGTTTAGAATGTTAGCTAAGGGATTTGATCCCTTACCACCTCTGCAGCCGGAATCCAGCGCTCGCCCCGGAACACGCGGTTGGGCCGCAGCGCCGTCTCCTCGAACTCCAGCATCTCCCGCGACGTCGGGAAGCACACCTTGTACACCCGCCGCCCCGCGGCGGCCTCCGCCTCAGTCGGGACGGCGCAGACGACGCCGGCCCACCAGCCGTCGTTGTGGAAAGCCTCGACCATCTCGTGCGGTGCGAACCCCCGCGGCGGCGAGGGGGGCGGGCGCGGGCGCACGTCCGCCGCGGCGGCGAGCTCCCGCAGCGGCGAGCCCCCGTCCTTGCTCCGGCTGAGCGTGGCGTAGGTCACAACGTAGCCGAGGCCGCTGCGCTGGTACCCGGCGACGGTGGCCTCGTAAAAGGAGCCGGCGAAGCCGGAGTCGTCGCTGCGCACCTCCACCAGGGCGCCGAGCGGGAACAGGACCGCGGGGTCCTCGCCGTCCTCCCCCACCGCCTCCGCCTCGCCGCCCCCGAGCTCCGTGCGGGGCCGGCCCCGCTTCCGCGGGCGCGGCTGCACCATCGCGTGCCGCCGGTGTGGAGCTCGTGCACGGTTGTTCTTGGGCGCTCCGACCGACGCTGGGATCGTAGGAGGGCGTGGGGTTCCGGAGCGGATTGTGAGGGGGGCAGGCGGAGACAGCGATGGAGGGGCCGGGGTTTTGGTGGTGGGAAGGGGGCTCGATTCCCGAGGCTGGCGGTGGAAGTGACGGACGGCCAGGATGGAGGCTATGGAGGGGCACGCGGCGGGCGCGGGACTCTGGGAGCGGGCGCGTCCAGCGATGCGATGAGAGGGGAGGGAGACGTGGAGTGGTGATACAGTGATGCAGTGAGACTGATGCGGCGGGACTGACAGGAGCGTACGTGGGCGGAGGGTGGCGACGCCACGGCGGGTGTACGCGTATGCTTTTTTTTTTTTGAAAGCTTGTGTACGCGTATGCTTGCTCGCCTGGCGGCCACCGTTTGACCTGGACGGTTGACACGAGGCTTCTCCGGCACAGCGGCCACCGGGAACGACGAGTCCGTGCTCCAGCGCGCCGAGCCCGGCTGTGTGGTCTTTTCCCATCGCCCACCGAGAACGGCGCGGCGAGAATCCAGCTGCATGCCATTGCTGCCGGGGCCGATCCATCGAGGTGGTATTGGTACACTAATTAGGCAATTAGCACCATCGATCTGGCCAGCTGGGTACGTAGTAGAATGTTAGTGTGGTAGGTGCCAAGTGCCGATTATTTTGTCTCTTTGACTACATTTTAAAGTAGCATGCCAATACTAAGGATCTATGACTAATTTTTTGAGTTCGGGCCACATCGCTTGTTTGATACCAATTAGAAAACTAATTGCATAAGACGTGACTAATTCACGAGATGAATCTATTAAGTCTAATTAATCTATGATTAGCACATATTTACTGTAGCATCACATGGTCAAATCATGGACTAAGTAGGCTTAATAGATTCGTCTTGCGAATTAGCCTTCATTTGATTTTGTAATTAACCTATATTTAATACTCCTAATTAATATTGACAGGACTAAACTTCATCCCTGTAACCAAACACCCCCTAATACCTAGTTTAGTCCCTGTAACCAAACACCCCTAATATCGCGTCCTCTATGTTAACAATCACGCGTCCAGGCAGTCAAGTTTAAGGCTATCTCCAACCAGCACACTAATCTCGTGAGCCCACCGTTCCCCCACCCACGGCCAAACATTAATGGCCTGATTGGTTTTCGGACTAGTGTGGCTCGGCTCGCACCATCCATCTAGGTTCCCGCTGGCTAGGCTCGCCAGATGCACCTCTCTTTTGATTGGTTGATGTTTACTCACGTGGGAACTTGTTCGGTTGCCTGCTCCGCAAGCGCTAATCTACTTTTTTTTTTTGCCTATTTTTTTGCCTACGCGCTCGCCCCATGCGTCCGCTGCCGCATCCCGAGAGCCTCTCCCGAGGGATCTTGCCGTACCCTAGGAGCCAGGCTCCAGGCGCCCTTTTGCATGCCGCGGGCTAGGCCCAACAAGGAGCTCAGGAAACCAATCGCACGGAGGTCGCATACGGGGAACTTGGATGCGGGGTGTAGGGAACCAATGGCACCCTAATCTCCCGAGCTCCAGTCTTTTGTGAGGCCCGTGACCCGCACTACACGCCTAACAAAAAATATTTTTAAAAAATTTTACACATATTTGGAAGAAAAAATTTGAAATATAAATTTTGAATAAAAAAATTCAAGCAAACTAAAAAACAAAAAAGTTATATTGAGGAACAAAAAGTTTTTGAACAAAATCCAAGAAAAAAAATAGAAATAAATTGGAAATAAATTTTGGACCTGAAATTTTTGGAACAAACATAAACAAAAAAGTTATACATGAAATTTATGAACAACATAAGGAACAAAAAGTTTTTTAAAAATATCAAAAAATCGAAACAAAACGAATCGAAGGAAAAAACTGGCATCCGACACGGCCGGCCCCGCCGGCTCGCAGATTCGGCCCGACGGAGCTCTTCGAGCCCCTTTGCATCGCACGTCGTCGCTCCGTTGCTGTGCACTGCCGAGTGGAGCTCATCGAGCCTCTCCTCGTCATGCTCCTGTCAGCCGGCCACTATGTGCTATCGGGCGAAGCCTCATAGCTACCATGGCCCATGATGTAGCCTCGCTGCTCCCCCATGGGCAGCCGCGGACGTAGCTCACCGCGGCTCGTGGAGGACCATGAGCTGCTCCCGGAGCAGCATGATCCTGTCATGCCTGGTGATGGCTCACAAGAGTGAAGACGTATTGTTAACTGTGTGTAATTGCGTTTTGAACCTGTAAGTGGGCCCAAGGTCGAGGAGGAACGGGGATGGTTATCTTAACCAGGTGCTGGGGGAGAAAGGGATATGTCTTCTCGCTTGTAAACACTTGAACCAGATACATGAAAGGTAGGGGCTCATCGCCCCTCTTCCCTATTGAGATACTACTGAGTTCTACCGTGATTTTCTCACGTCGGTGAAATTGATCTCTTCCCGACTACGAGTAGTTACAATGGAATCAGATTCAGCAATCCTCGGCGGTAGGTTTCTAGCGGCGGCGGTGACGCGAGTGTCTGTTGGCGGCACGTGTGGTGGCGGCGGGATTGCTAGGAAGACACCACCGGCGCAGCTATGGCTGGCGCAGGAAGATCCCTAGCTTCTCCTGCGACTCCTCTCCTTGCTTACACTCAGGTTTCCTCCTGTTTCACAATGGTGCCCCCCCAAGCCTTCTGCGCAGACACAATTCATCCCAGAAGCCATGGCGTCCGTGGATGCGAAAGCAGCGGAGCATTGGGATTCGTCTGATGTTAAGGAATCGAAGCATTGGTGTAACGACCTAGATTTAAATCAGCCGAGTTTAATCTTAAGACCAGTCCCCCAATCTGGCTGACTCAGACTCCTTCAGCCATTCTGGCTAAGTCTGGAAAAATCAGCCCAACCTAGCACCTTAGGGAAGGTTTATCTTTGGAAAGTTGAGCTGAACATCAAGAAATCCCTTTACAGAAGTTGGAGAACGAAGTTCCTACAACAACTTTGTTAATTGGACCTTGGTCCAATTCGCCTTCTTTTCCCTAGCAACCTCTTATGGTCTTCTCGTCTATCAAATGGATGTTAAGACAACTTTCCTAAATGGAGAGTTGGAGGAGGAGATCTATATGGATAAGCCAGAAGGGTTTGTAGCAAAAGGTCAAGAAGGAATGGTGTGTAAGTTGTTAAAATCTTTGTATGGCATCAAGCAAGCTCCTAAGAAGTGGCATGAGAAGTTTGATAAAACTCTTATGTCTGCTGGCTTTGTTGTGAACGAAGCCGACAAGTGTGTGTGCTATCGTTTTGGTAGGGGTGAAGGAGTGATACTGTGCTTGTATGTCGATGACATACTGATTTTTGGGACAAGCCTTGATGTGATTAAGGAAGTTAAGGAATTTTTGTCTCAAAACCTTAAGATGAAAGATTTGAAAAAGGCTGATGTTATCCTTAATATAAAACTAGTAAGAGAAGGTGATGGTGGGGTTACACTCTTGCAATCCCATTATGTGGAAAAGGTTCTAAGTCTTTTTGGTTACAGGGACTCCAAACCTATTTCAACCTAGTGTAATTTTAAGGAAAAATAAAAGGATAATAGAGATTAGTTAAGATACTCTCAAATTATTGGTTTACTTATGTACTTGGCTAGTGCTACGAGGTCTAACATCTCGTTTGCTATGACCAAACTAAGCCGGTTTGTTTCAAATCCGGGAGATGATCATTGCCATGCTCTAGAGAGAGTGATGAGCTATCTAAAAGGCTTTGTGAACTACGGGATTCACTATACTGGTCACCCAAGGGTACTTGAAGGGTATAATGACTCAAATTGGATCTCTGATGCTGATGAGATAAAACCCAAAAGTGGATATGTATTCACACTTGGAGTTGGCGTTGTTTCCTGTAAGTCTTGCAAGCATACCATCTTAACGAGGTCAACAATGGAAGCAGAATTCACAGCATTAGACACCGCCACTGTTGAGGCTGAGTGGCATCATGAACTCTTAATGGACTTGCCGATAATTGAAAAAAAGATACCGACAATTTTAATGAACTGTGACAATCAAACTGTGGTTGTCAAGGTGAACAGTTCAAAGGATAACATGAATTCATCAAGGCATGTTAAGAGGCGATTGAAATCTGTTAGGAAATTAAGAAACTCCAGAGTTATAGCTTTGGATTATGTTCCTGGCAGATCAATTCACAAAGGATCTTTCACGAAATGTGATAGACAATGCTTCTATGGAATTGGTCTTGAGACCCACATGAGTTACTCTATAGTGGTAACATGTTTTATGTGATCGGAGATCTCGTGAAGTAGGATGGTGAAACAAGTTATAGTTTGGCTGAGAGAAGAGAACCTTTGAATAGGCTCATTCCAGTGAAGGATGCATTTCTCTTCATTCCTATATGGTAGGTTGGTTTATACCTTAATATGTTCCGAGTGACCTCTTTGAAACAAGGGAGTTGTTTCTTTGAAGCAAAGATGTTGTCCTACAGAACATCTTTTAAGAATGCACCTATATGAGTCTGACTACCGGTCATAGTCTATGAGATGTGGGTGATCTCTAAAAACTCATAAAAGGCCTGGAGTATGACTTATAAGCTCCAAACCGCGGGGATGCTTTCGCAGCCTAGTATTAGTGAAGGGCTCTGGTCAAACTTGTTTGCACAAGACTGTCAATTCAAGGCATAGTCTATTGTACAGTTGTGAATAAGTGTAGCCTTAGCTCTAGATGGAAGTTCAACTTAACAGTCTCCATCAAATACTAGTATATCAAAGATTATAGTGGATTTGAGAGCATTTCTAGTGTGGCTTGAAATTCTTGGTGGGGATTGTTGGAATATATGGGCTTGGCCCATTTATTTAATTCAATTAAAAGAATTAAAAGCCCACTAATAAATGCTAGAGAGCTATGTGTTTAGTCCCACATGGGGATTTGAGGAGGATCTTAATTGACTTAAAAGGTGGACTTTGTGTACACCAATTGTGAAGTCAATAAAAGATATTAGTGTGCCGCGCGCGCTCGCCTCGCTAGGCCGGGACGGGGCATGGTGTGTCGAGACGAGATGTGCGATGTGACATGATGTGCTGCGGTGCGGTGAACCTTTTGCCGTTGAATGCAGTCATCCTTTTGCCGTTGAATGCAGTCATCCGAGTCATCAACTGAGAGAATCCACTCCAGTAAATTGTCATTAGATGCAGTCATCAGGGTCATTAATTGAGAGAATTCACTCCAATAATTGCTAAGGAATAACCTCTGAAATATTCCAACGGTTACTGGATTGATTGACTGTGTCGACTGCACGTCCGGGTTTATCCCCCCTTCCTCACCGCTCGCCTATATAAGGCGCCCTCCTACTCCTCCCAGAGATGCACGAAGGTATTTCTTTTAGGAGACCTCTCTCTTTTCCCTCTGTCATCTGCTGCTCTTTTGCATTCCCATCGCCAAACACTACTCGCACAAGTACTGGCGAGAGTAGAGCCTTCAAAACCTCACCTACTGCTAGAGATCCTGCTCGAGATAGGCGGGCGATAAGGTTTTTGGGGAGCGTTGAACGCGACTGCTCGCTCCCTTCCTGATTGACTTCAACATCTACTTCCTGGTGGTCAGCCGCTACATCGTCTACTTCCTGGTGGCCAAGTACCTATTCGTATGCAATGTCTTCTTCCTAGTGGCTGCGCTGATCGACTACGTCGTCTTCTTCCTGCTACTTCCCGGAGGCCGTTTGTGGGACTGCACTGCATCGACCCCCTTCCAGCATCATTTTTGTACGACTACATCGATTGAGGCCATCCCACGATTAGTATGACTACTCCAGATGGTAACAGCGCATCCGGTGCCTCCAGCACTGACCCCGCCTCAGGGTACATCCTAAATCTTCTGTAGCTATGTTTGTTCTTGTTTATTAGAAGTTTAAATTTGAACACTAGCACATATTATGTTGTCACTGAATCACTCAACGTATTCATGAACATATTCATGATAATATTTTACATGTTTAATTTTGGAATTAAAATGTCCCAAAATATGCTAGATTTCTGACACACAGTCCAGAAAGAAGATCAGAACTAGGCTCTGACAGACCCGAGGCCCGGCCCTGGCCCGGCCCTGGCCCGGCTCGGCCCGGCTCGAGACTTGCTGCTAGTTCCTCGAGGAGTCGAGGGCAGAGAAGTTCTGGTGTTACTTGCTGCGCTGCTAGTGCAGTTGCTGCCGCCGCCAGCTCAGGCGCCAAGCTGCAGGAGCTATGGCGAGGGTTCTCCGGCGCGCCCAGCCGCTCCTCCGCCGACTCCTCTCCGCCCGTTCCCCTTCCCCGGCGTCCTCCGCGCTGGTTCGTTCCCTCCGCCTTCAGCTCCTAAAACCCCAACCCCACCCTTCCCTTTTGCTTTGTGTTTCAATCCCCAACCAAGGGTATCGAATGGAGACGAGTCGATTTTCGATTCAAATCAAGGGAGTACGGGGCTTGCCCCAGTTCCTCGTTGGTGTGGTCGATTTGGGCGCCCCTTTCGGTTCCTGATTGGTTACAAGATGCGGGCCGTGTCTGGTGCTGTCATGGTCTCATGGGGACTTTGTACGGGGGATCGCAGGCGTTGTCAGGTTTGCGTGTTTGGTTGGTTCGGTTAAGGCAAAGTGGCGTGATGGACGGAAATCTGTCCTGGTGGCGTTTCTTTGAAATTGGAACCTCTTCAGTTGGATGAGCCCCAGACACAGTTGTGTGCAGCATATGCTTACATTGTGGTGTTGGTACCATGTGGTTGTGTACACCCTATATTTATATTTGGTACAGTATCACGCTATTCCATTCATGCAGTTTGTCTTGATATGTTGCGGTTGTGTTTACTTTTAACTTTGTTTATGGTCCTGAAATCACCTTCCACGGCTCTAATAATAGTTCTGTACTAATCATTTCCGTTTGGTTCATGATTAATCCTATAGTTCTTGATTTTTCCTATATTACAATATCATGACTATCATGGAATTCAAGCAGTGACTCTTGCCTAAGTATGCTCATCCCTGCTCCTTATTTGCAAAAGTGGGGCAAACGTAATCCTATGTATTTGCTAATTTGTGAAAAACTGACTAAATAATGTTATGCTTTCAGCCAAATTTTGAATAAGCAGAAGAATTAGTGGTTAGTAAAAAGTCATGTTCAAGTTGTACCTATTTTCATCATCTTCTTATTGTTTTTTCAGGGATGCTGCAATCAAAATGTGCTGTGTACAGTTCAGCTGCGAAGCTTGTCAGCAGAAGGTGTATATATGCTACTCACTTTTTTTTTTCCTTACTAAACTAGTGATATGACTTTCGGTTTGATACATTTTCTGAATCTACTCTCTTCTACCTGTAATATTTTTGTATCATATTATTATGTTAACTGATAGAAACAAGATGTTGAGTTACATGATATTTTTTTCAGAGGCACTTTTGCAGCATTCTTTTAGTAAAATGTTTTTGTATGTTGGAGAATGAACAAAATTATCTTGTGGTAAGGACACTGCCTTTAGGTGACCTGTTACATAGGTGAGAGAAATTAATTTTTACGACTTGTCTTGCAAGGACAATACGTAAATTCTATTCAGAATGCAGCATAAAAATTGGGCGAAGTTGGTAGAACCGTAAATGTTGTTTGCAATTTTCGTTAGTAAAATTCTTTGGACTAACATTACATGCTGTGTGCTTTCTCTTGAATGTATTTCTCTGTTTATACATTGCAACGCATGTGGTGGACTGGTTAGCAGCTGGGAACGTGGAACGTGGCCACGTTCCTCATTCTGGGAACATCGTTCCGGGATGGTAATATTAGAGATTGTATAGCTGATTACGCTTTCCATGTATACTTGATTGTATTACCTTGTATACCAAGCCATATTGGCTATATATGAAAGGTCACCCCCCCTCATTAGGGTGTGTTGTGTTCTCCCTAATCCTGCCTCTCTACAGGGAACGTTCCGGGAACGGGAACAATTTAGTGTAAAAACCTTTCATAAGTGTCGTGCCACGTTCTGGGAACGGGAACGGGAACATGGCTGCTACTGGTGGTTATTGGTTTCCAACCTTCTATATCCTGTCTAATTTTGTACGATGCTCATGTTTGCTTGTGGATTCTGGATATTTCGAACCTGTGTTTAAAATAACAAAAAGGATCTCATGTGTTAAGTTTCATTGGATTTACAGATTATTTCAGTCATGATTTTTCCACTGACACAATGTTTTATTATCTGCTTGTTAGGGAGAGAACAATCAAAAGCAGAAGAACATGGCAAGAAAAATATTAAGCAAAACGACTTTGCACTTCAGCAAGCTCTTGACCAAATTACATCTGCATTTGGTGAGGAGTCAATAATGTGGTTAAATCATGCTTACAGTCGTAAAGGAATTCCTGTCATATCCACGGGATCCTTCACGTTGGACACAGCTTTAGGAATTGGTGGACTTCCAAAGGTCAGTTTCTCATACTAATTATTCTGTCAACAAAATTTATGTGCAATTCAGAATTTTTGGAAAGAGGCCATATTATTAGATGACTTGACAGTGTACTGGCCTAATTCATCATGTGAACCCACTTGTGTTATACCAATAAGTAGTAATTTCGCAGCAACCTGCAACCTCAATAAGTTGAGATATAAGTTCATGCACACAGAGAATAAGGTTTACTATAGGTAGTAACTGGTTAGGATTTGGGATACAGGATGTAATTATTGCATGATTTGCACTTGCCATTCCACTGGCCTATTATTGATAATGTGATTGAACATCTGACACTCACTCATAGTGATTAGCTCGATGTCACTAAGTTAACATGTAAGTTAAACCATACGCACAGAAGAATGAAGGGTAATGATCATCTAGCTAAGGATATTCACATCTTTGCTTATGTTGTTTGTTAAATAAGATTTTGGAAATTTTCCCTTAATCACAAATAGGATTTATTTTGCATTATACTTATGCTCTTTTCTTCACATTTAAACTTTTACATTTATCTTTTACATTTACGAGCAGGGAAGGGTTGTTGAAATTTATGGACCAGAGGCTTCAGGGAAAACAACTTTAGCACTTCATGTCATAGCTGAAGCTCAGAAGACTGGAGGTAAGTTAGTTATCCTGACATCTGATCTTGTGTTAAGTGCTTACCCTGAGACACATTATTGACCTTTACTAGACTTTGTTTCTTTTAGCTAAGGTATACTTCTTAAGTTATTATGAATGGAAAAAAATGTAGTACAAATAGTATTGGAGGCTAATGGCTGGGTCATCAGTGTTAGCGTCTGTTACTAATAATCTCGCATCATGATTCAACAAAGATGTCTTCGCATTCAAAACCATAGAAACAAAGGAGGGCAAACAATAAGAGCTTCGTATCATGGGTTTATGATCTGTTGTAGAAAGCCATGTGATTAAGTGTGGCATTCTTGAAGGGCATCACACATCTAGGAATGATGTTGGATGGGCATTTGGAATATTACATTCTCGTTTTAACACCATATGTTATCTAGCATGCGTGTGGAAACAGACTGCTTTTGAGGACAATTATGTAAAATTGTATCATTTTTCAAACAGACCAATCTGGTGAATGAGATTCTGGCAATATGTATCGCTGTACCATGATAACTTAATTATATCCTTAGAATTTTCTTCACTATACAGAGAATTAGGAATTCCACTATTTGTGCTCTACTGATGCGTAACCATGTCAACAGGGATTTCATTCATAAGGCTACTCTCTTGCAAATAGTAAAATGATTAGGCTGTATACCTTTTATGTATTTTTTCTTGTTAAATAAACTATTTGCATATTGCACTATGCAAATTGATAAAGATATGCTTAGCTAATATATCTCACACATAATTAATTCACTTCTGTCATATACCTGTATTAAAGAAAAGTTCAAAAGCATATAATCTAAACAGTTAAAAGATGGAGTTAATCACCAGAATTTTTTAGCCATACAAGAATTAATAGCTTATGAGGTTACATGGAGATAAATAGAAAGTTGTTTCTTGAGTTTTCTCTAACCTTTCATGGAGAGATGCCACCACACTCTTTGCAGTGACAATTAGTTTTTCCTAAAAGAGTGGGCATGGGTGTGTGTGTGGTGGGGGGCATCAACATTTCAAAATTCTTGTATGCTCCATGGGGATATGTTTTCTATGTCATTGTCATGATTGCATCTCAGCTCATTGTTTTATGTTCGTCCAGGAAACTGTGCTTTTATTGATGCTGAGCATGCTCTGGATCCAGCCTTAGCAGAATCTATAGGTGTGAAGGCAGAGCACATGCTACTGTCTCAACCTGACTGTGGTGAACAGGCTCTTGGCCTCGCTGACATCCTAATTCGAAGTGGCTCTATTGATGTTGTGGTTGTGGACAGTGTACGTAGAATGTTAGTACTTTCAGCTCTCAATGCTTTGCTTTTGCCTACTGGGTGGTGTTCCAGTGCTTGGGAGTTACTGATAGGATCTGAAGCACACAATTTTTATCTTAAATAATAATAATCTGAAAACTTGTCTTCCTAGAGACTTCTGTAGTTGATAGCTTCAATGCTCTTCGTTGCCATATACCTTCAATGCTCTTCGTTGTCATATAACTTCAATGCTTATTGTTGTCATATAACTTCAATGCTCTTCGTTGTTATACTTCTGATAAACTCTAGAATTGTGTACTACCTACCAAAGTAACTTAATGCTGCACACCCCATAACAAAACTGCCATTTATAACAGTTGTTCTGGTTGTTTACTGCTGACACTCACAGTATAATACAGGTAGCAGCTCTTGTCCCCAAAACTGAGCTGGATGGTGAGATGGGAGATGCACATGTTGCACTTCAAGCAAGGCTTATGAGTCAAGCGCTTCGCAAGTTGAGCCATTCTCTGTCTCGCTCCAGGACAATCCTGTTATTTATTAATCAGGTTGGCTATTTATTTAGACTGAGCTAGTATTAGTGAAATAAGCTTCTTGATGGCCAAAATGTTAGTATGTTACTGATGAATTGTTTTCATAACTTACGTACATGCCTCTGTTTATTCTTAATAAAGTTGGCTTGGAATCCTCGCTTAATGTTGAATGGTATCCGATGCACCATTTGGCTTTGTTCACTCACTTTTTACACTTACAGACACTCCATCCACTCTACTAAGTTGCTACTCCATTTTTTCCAGTCCAGAACTTTTGAGGACTTATGTTTACCTATTAAACACACTAACTTGTGTTCCAGTGCATACCACACTATCCAGAGCATGTAGCCAGTAGGTCACTACTGTCATGACATCTTGTTTTTACAGCATAATGAACAAAAAGAATGGGAAGGGGACCCAAACGCAGCGTGGGCCTGTGGCGCGGAGCCAAGGAGGCCCGGGCCACCACGCCAGCCCTGGCCGCCCGAGGACCCAGCCCATGAAGGGCCGCCGTGCCAGCCCTGTCCGCCCGAGCCGCCGGCCTGGCCTCCCTGCTGTGGAGCAGATGGATTGAAACAGAACCACGGGCCGGTGGGATAGGGCGCACGCGGCTGCTGCTGGCCGCCGTCGCTGTTCCGCTTGCCAGAACCCCTCTTGCACCGTGGCTGGGAGCCAGAAGGCGCAGAGGAGGAGCGGCAATTGGAGCCGTAGCCAGGGGAAGGGGTGGAGGCGACGAGAGCAGTGGACGCCACCACCTTGTCCGCGTTCGTCAAATGCAGCTCCTTCAGGGCGAGCTGATCGAGTGCTGCAGCGAAGGTGATGTTCGGCGTGGCGGTGATGAAGTCCCCAGTGGTGCTGTAGCGGGGGTTGGCGCCGCGGAGGAGGTTGAGGACGAGCATGGAGTCTGCAACGGGCTGCCCGATGTTGCGAAGGGCATCGGCAGCCCTCTTCATCTTCTTGCCGTAGTCTTCAACAGACAGATCGCCCTGAGTCATGGAGTGGAACTCGTGACTCATGAAGATGGCGCGGGGAGCTTGGTTCGCCTGGAAGTGAGTTTCGATGGCGACCCAAAGTTGGCGCGCCGTCAGGTCATCTGTCATGGTGAAGTCCAGGACAGAGTCGGAGACAGAGCCATACAGCCAGCTGCGGACGCAGCAATTGGCTTGGTACCAGGCAGCATCGATGGGATTGGGAGGAGTCCTGTTGATATGCCGCAGAAGACCAAACTTGCTGTACATGGCCCTGAAGAAGGAGCTCCATTTGCTGTAGTTGGAGGAACAGAGCTCCAACGTCATGGGGACGTGGGACTTGACGGCGATGGTGGCATAGGGACTCACTGCGTCCGACATGGCTTCAGCAGCTTCTAGGGAAGAATTGCTGGTGATAGTGGACACAAACAGCAGTAACTGCTGGAGGAAGGAGAAGAACCAGTGCTGATGGTGTGGCGCCTGGTGGAGGAGAGGAGAAGGCGCCTGGGCAGCGGAGTAGAGGAGAGGAGAGGGTGCCTGGGGCAGCGAGAAGAGAGGGCATACGGCCGGCCTAGAGGACCCGGACTCGTGATACCATATTGAGAGTTGGGCAAAACACACCACACCACAGGAGGGGGGTGGGGGGGGGGGGGTCCTTTCATATATAGGCCATGTAGGCTGGCAGTTACAAGTGGAAGCCGTATAGGCTAGTAGTACAAGTGGAAGCCATATAGGCTAGTAGTACAAGTGGAAGCCGTATAGGCTAGTAGTACAAGAGGGAGTACAACTGAGCATATCTAATACTATTAGCCAACCATATTGCTAAATATCCAGGAACTATTCCCTCCAGTCACAAATAAGTGGCTTTTTGGGTCCATACTAAGTCAACAATTTGAAACTTCAATTACAAACTATTTTTTGTGTTTTGAGTTTAGATATTGAAAAATAAGATGAGTAGATCTGTATCAAAGAGTAGTTTCATACAAATATAATTTTGATATGTGTTTTAACTTTTAATAGATTATGACAAATAGTGGTCAAAATTGTGTTTTGAAGGCCATGTGTGACATACTAATGTCACTTATTTGTGACTGTGGGGAGTATTCTAAGTAGAGTTTTTGAATGGAATGGGCTAGGGTGGTACATGACTAATACCGATGATGCTATTTTCATTCATACTTATGATGTGACATCCTATAGCTCAACACAACAAATTGCAGTAAATCAGTTAGATTTGTGAAATTGGTTCTTAAATGTGTAGTTGCTTAATAGTTTGACCAAAATATCTTATGTTCAAAATTCCTCTAGTCCTCTCAATTTACTCAAGTTTTGATATTATGTCCAGTTCATTTTCCATATTTATCTAGGATAACAGTTTATCCCTGGGAATGTGTACAGGTAAGATCAAAGCTAAGCACATTTAGTGGGTTTGGAGTACCAGCAGAAGTAACTTGTGGAGGAAATGCCTTGAAATTTTATGCTTCTGTTCGCATGAACACCAAAAGGATAAGTCTTATGAAAAGGTGTGAAGAGGTAAAACATCATCATGGTAGTATTTGAACTTTGTAAAGCATCATCATGGTACTATTTGAACTTTGCTAAGTGTGAGATGTAACATAGTGCTGCATTTCGAATTTAGGAAATACTTTGACTTGCTAATAGGGCATCTAGTAATGTATACATTTGTTTACTGTGAACTCATACCCAGCATAGTATTGGCGAACTAAAATTAATTTTTTTAATGGTGAATAAACAGGAATTGGGAGTACTTTGAATGCCTATTGATGAATTTTTAGTCACTATTGATCCAGTCATGTAGCGGTTATGACATTGTTGTTCTTTACCT
The DNA here is from genome assembly GCF_000263155.2 of Setaria italica. Taxonomy (NCBI): domain Eukaryota; kingdom Viridiplantae; phylum Streptophyta; class Magnoliopsida; order Poales; family Poaceae; genus Setaria; species Setaria italica. The sequence continues at coordinate 16,188,010 of NC_028457.1, read as the reverse complement.
TATTTGAGAACAGTATAAGCTGTTTCCTAACCCAATTCAGTTGTACTTAAAAGGCTATTGGTGCGCAAATTCAAGTCAAGATTGTGAAGAACAAACATGCTCCTCCATTTAAGACCGTACAGCTTGAGCTTGAGTTTGGCAAGGGCTTAAGCCGTGAATCAGAGCTCATTGAATTAGGTTGCAAGCACAACTTCATAACAAAATCAGGAGTGTTCTATCATATGAATGGGCAAACTTTCCAAGGCAAAGACGGTATCAAACATTATCTTGCCAAAAACCGAGATGCCCAGGAAGATCTAATGACAATGCTAAGAGAAAAGATGATGCAAAATGAATCGCAGCTAGATAGACATGAGGAGGGTGTTAAACCGTATAAGAGTGCATCAGAGGAGATTGCCTCAGCAACAGATGAAGGTGTAAATGACGAGCTTGAGGCCTGAAGCTATATTTCCAAATTGTAAATATGCTGCTTGTCTTCGCAACTTGAAGGACAAACCTTTCGAACTAAATTTAACTAGGTGCACAATCAGAACCCAGTAGAGATTATGCATGATTGTTTCATCTTCCGTTCGTGTAAATACTGTAGTTGTAAGTGTTTTGCTCTTTTTTTTTTTGGGAAAACAAGTTAATGGCATAGGCCCTTATGAATGTTTGACAACGCTGGTCAGAGTATACTCCATTTTGGATATCAAGGCTGATTCAACATTCTTTTGATGCTTTTAATTTCATATCACTGCCTTTGTACTGGCCGACGTTAGGAATCTTTCTTTAACAAGTGTGCTCAGGCGCCAGGGCACGGATGCTCTAGCTATGTAGCTGTGTTCCTCCATCCTGCATATATAAGATTACAGAACAGTCTCCTACTTGTCTCTGTTTTGTACATGAAATATTGGTCTCTAGTGTAAATATTTGATCACCATTATGCACTTGATTATATTTATCAAATCCAACAAATTTATATATTACAGAAGCAGTTTTCAAGATGAATATGCACATGACTTTTCCAAACTATTTTAAAGTCTCGAAAGTTTGATCTGATCATGTCCACACCCCCAAGTATATGGACTAGAGTACTAAGATACAATCAATTTGTTCTTGTATGTAGCCTAGATCTGTTACCATAAGTTCCTGAAAGGTTATTGGTACAATTGAGTTTTCTTGCTCTTAGATAAAGCCACAGACAAAGCTGTAGACTGCTGCATGTCAGTCTGTTTGGATAGTGGGCAATGTGATATAATTCCTCATTTTAATTCAATTGAACTAACATTGCCTAGAACAATCCTCTTTTAAAAAGGGTGCACTGTCACTCAACATTAGAAAACAAGAGGTCTGATTGAAGTAAAGATCGAGGATGAGCTAATCATTATACGCTATGATACAAAAGTAAAGATTTGCGATAAGAAACCCTTTGTTGTTTGCGTGGCTATTTGTAAACTCAGGGCATACGGTTAACAAATGGATCTTAAAAGTTTCACTCACAAAATCACATTGGTTAACAATTTGTATTCGGTAAATCTTTACAACCATGCGGACAGCAACGCAGCATATATATACAATGTATCAAGGCACTCTTATTCACTTGAAATAATGTATGAAGCATTTCAACTATTCATGCTTCAGCACTTGCAAGTGGACTTCTCAACTTGACTTGGACCGGGAGCCCAATGATCGGTGTTAGCTTCGGATCCTTTTTGTAAGTTTCTTCATTGCAGTACAGCTTCCACCTGAACTGCCTCACCAGGTAGTGCATAGCCACCATTGTTTCTACCCTTGCAAATTCGTTTCCAGGGCACATTCTTGGACCTCCCCCAAATGGAACAAAACAATTCACAGGAACATGGTTCTCAAACCGTATTGGATCGAACTTTCCTGGCTCAAGGAAGAATTGTCATCTAAATGTGTAAAGCTTTGCGCCATTATGAACGCAAGCGGAACCATAGTGTGTGAGTGAGTTCTGACTTCTGATAGAAAGAGGGGATGCAAAAGGCACTTACTTTCCAGTCTTTGGCGATGTGGTAGCCCTGGTATTCGATGTCTTTGACAGCCGTTCGAAAGCTCCCAAACACTGAAGGAACTAATAAATGTATTTCTCCTTTCCTTTTACATTTGATGTATTACTTGTACTCCAAGCTATATTGGCCATATATAGAGGTCACCCCCTTATTAGGGTGTGTGGTGTTTTCCCATCTACTTCTCTACATGGTATCACGAGATTAGATTATGGGCCTCCTCTCCCTGGGCCTTCCCCGCTGATCCGCGCAACCTAGGCGCCCCCCCTATGCCACCGCCACCCACACTCCGCTGCACCTCCCCGACCGGCTCCCCCGATCGGCTCCCCCCCAGTCGTGCACCATGCCCTCTGCCGACTCCTCTGTGTCCGGCGACACCACCGCTCCTAGTGCTAATCCTGGACCGCCCCCTGCTATCAACGGCGGTGCATTTGTGCCACCACCTGGCACATATGGCTCCTCTGGCAGTGCGCCCCAAGCTCCTCCTGCCGGCGACGCGCCCGGCAACGGCGGCGACGGCTTCATCGTGTACCTGGCGGCGGCGCCCGCCGTCCACCCTTACGCCACCATCTCCGTCAAGTCTCACGTCCCCGTGACGCTGATGATGAAGTCCAACGCCTACTCCAGATGGGCGTCCTTCTTCAAGTCCATGTGCGGCAAGTTCAGCCTCAAGTCGCATATCAATGGCACGGTGGCGCCCCGTTCCCAGCACCTCGACTGGGATCAAGCGGATTGCTGCGTCCACTCCTAGTTCTTCAGCTCGATCGATGACTCCATCCTCAACCTCGCCATGACCGACGACAATCAGACCGCCTGGGATCTTTGGCTCGCCATTGAGGGCCTCTTTCGCGCCAACAAGCAGTCCCGGGCGATCTTCCTCAGCCACGACTTCCACTCCATGACACAGGGTGACTCCTCCATTGCCGAGTACTGCAGCCGCATGAAGACCCTCGCCGACGCCCTCCGCGACGTCAGCCATCCCGTTCAGGACTCCCAGCTTGTCCTGAACCTCCTCCGCGGCCTCAACCCGCACTTCTCCAACACCGCCGACGACATTGCCAACTCAACTGCTGGCTTCCCGTCCTTCACCCAGGCGTGGGACATGCTCGCCCTGAAGGAACTTCGCCTTACCAACGAGGAGAAGATCTCCAACTCCACCACCCTCCTTGCCAGGACCTCCTCGTCGTCTTCGTCCTCCAGCTATACAGGCGGGTGTCACCCGCCGTTTGGTTCTGTCCAGACTGGCGGCGGCGGCAGTAGCAGCCGCGGCGGCAAGAAGAAGTGGCAGAAGAAGGGTAGCGGCAGCTTCCAGGTGCCCCTTGGTGGCGGCAGCTCTCACGGCAGCGGGCCCCCACAGCCCATCGGCCCGTGGTTCTGCTTCAATCCAGGGACGACTCCTATGACACCACGGGCTTCCAGCAGGTTGGTGGTTAGCATCCGTCGGGTGGTGGGGGCTGGTGCGTCGGCACCCCTGGTCTCCTTGGCCCCCCTCCGCAGGCCCACGCTGCCTACGCCCCTATTCAGATGCCCACTCAGGCGTCAACCCGGGACCAGGCAGGTCTGGTTGCTACCCTGAACCAGATGGTGCTGCAGAACGACGGTTGGGTGGTTGACTTAGGTGCATCCGGCACATGTCATCCTCGGATGGTATTCTTCTCTCCAGACTCCCTCCCTCTCACTCCTCCATTACTGTCAGTAACGGTCACACCCTTCCTATCACGTACCATGGCAACTCGACCCTTACCACCCCCACCTCTCACTTTCGTCTTAACAATGTCCTTGCTGTTCCTTCTCTGATTCGTAATCTAATTTCTATTCGTTAGTTTACTAAGGACAATAACTGCACCATAGAGTTTGACACTTTTGGTTTTTCAGTCAAGGATTTTCTGACCAGACGCGTGATGCTTTGCTGCAATAGCACTGGCGATCTTTACACCATGCCTCAAACAACCAACTTTGTAGTGCCCCACGTCGGCCTCACCATCTCCTCCAGTTTGGGGCATCTCCGTCTTGGTCATCCTGGTCCTGCCGCCATCGCCACACTTAGACAAACTTCGTCCATTGCTTGTAATAAAGATAGTCATACTCTATGTCATTCATGTCAGTTAGGGAAACATGTGCAATTACCTTTCTCACATTCTAGCTCCCGTAGTTCTGCTCCTTTTGAGTTAGTTCACTGTGATGTTTGAACTTCTCCCGTAGCAAGCATCTCTAGTTATCACTACTACCTAGTCATTTTGGACGACTTCTCACATTTTTGTTGGACATTTCCTTTAGTTCACAAGTCTGAAGTCACCTCACACATCATTGATTTTTGCGCCTAAGCTGACATGTAGTTTAGTCTTCCTGTTCGAAGCGTCCAAGCTGACAACGGGACCGAGTTTGTCAATAAGACTCTCACATCCTTTTTGACTTCTCGGGGTATCCACTTGTGCCTCTCGTGTCCTTACACTTCTCCCCAAAATGAGAAAGCCAAGCGTGTCCTACGTGTTGGGAAACGAGGTATGCTACACTAGCGCAAATCAAAATTTCTACCGCGTATAACCAGGAAGAACTGCCGTATAAGGATCACGGGATTACCACTCGACGCACTACTGGTGCGGAAGATGTAGATATGCGTCGATGCAGTGAAGACGATCACGTAGTCGATCAACGTAGTCGTACGTAGTCGATCACGTCCAGCAGCTCCTCAGCAGCTCGTCCACGTGCAGCAAGATCGCCTCCGGTACCGCGGCTCGTCGTCGGCTCGTCAGCGGCTCGTCGTGGCTCGTCGGCGGCTCGTCCAAGTGCTGCAGGCGCAACACCTCCAAGGTATCCACACGTGCAGGGAGGAAGCGTCGCAAGCCGGACTGCTAGATCCGCGAGTTGCAACAGGCGAGGGCGTGGGAGGCGCGGCAGGTGTGTTTCGCCAAAAGGTGTGAACCCTAGGGCGCCCCCACCCCTCTATTTATAGAGGTTCCTGACGGGCCTCTGGATCCGAGGCCCATTAGTACTTCTAAACCTAATCCAACTCGGATCTGATCCGAATTGGGCTTCCAGCCCCTTAAGTGTGTGACTATGGTGGAACCACCTCAGATTAGCTTGATTAATCAGAGTTTAGCCGCCTAACATGCGACACCCCTGGTTAACTCAAGCCAACACGAAGCGCCGTCGGACTTCATCCGATTTAACCACTTAAACAGGATCGAGTTCAGCAACCCACACAAGGCGAGCGGTTACAGAGAATACAACGAGTCCACGGATTTTGAACAAGTTTTACTCATTTTGGTTCCACCATGAAATCCAACATTAGGGTTTACAAACAAGGATCAATAGAGAAAAGCTAGCGGAAGACTTTGTCGGGGTCGGACGTCCGGGCGAGGCCAACCAGAACATCACTGAGTCCTCTCCTCGCCGTCCGAGGAGGGGTCCCACTCGACCGTCCAGCCTGGCGGGAGCTGGGGCGGCCAAGCGCCAACAAGGGAGGGGTCGGGAACTGCAACTTCACCTGAAAAACAGGAGCCACAACAAGGCTGAGCTACTAAGCTCAACAAGACTTAACCGAGGAGGAGCCAACTACTCTTCCAACTAGACATGCAAGGCTTCTTGGCTGAGGGGTTTGTTTTGCCAAAAGCGCTAAGTATCCTATTTTCAAGTTTTAGCTCCGGTTCTAGATTTACTTACCAGTCTAGGTTGTGCAACCTATTCTAAGCAAACATCGAGCCAATCAAGTGTGTAGATCAAAACAACAACATTGCCATCATCAGATTCCTCATTTACTCAGGGTGACATAGCGATCAAGTAATCTCAAACTGTGAGAGGCAGATGAATCGATTCGAGTTCTTTAACCATGCATGGTGAACCTAGCCCCACGACATCCGCGCACCCGGAGGTCGCTTCCTGTGTCGGCCTTCCCCATCAATCCCCTAACCCGTGTCGGGCCCATTTCCTTTGGTGCAAGGTTCCACAGACCCGGTCTCTGCCGTTCTGTGACCACGCTTTGCCACCACGTGCGACAACCAGCAGGGGAAACTCCGTTCCAAGAACAATGGGGCGACCGCTCACGTCTAGGTTCAATCAGGTACTAGGCTTCCTCATCCCATACTAAGTATGAGGCTAGTACTTTCAAACACTTGATCATGAACACCACCACTGTCGGGCCTTAGCAAGTTTTCATAGACAGACGGGGCAACCATCCGACCACCAAAGTGTTACCCAACCCTGCCCCGTCTACCGTCCTTATAGTTGTAGCAGAGAGGAAACATGCAACTCCTACAACTCGCGAGTGATAGGAGATCACTCGGCTTTTACCGTCTCCTATTTAAGCAATGCAGCTACTCGGTCCAACAGCTAGTGCTCATATCAAGGGTTACTAAGCCATGTATCTAGGGTTTCACACAACTCCTAAACGTAAATGCACAAACATGCTATTCGGAAGGCATGTGCTGTTGGAGGTATGCCCTAGAGGCAATCATAGAGATGATGATATTCCATTTGTATCCATGATTTGTATATTGTGTTCATTGAATATCCATTAAAGGCTACTTGAATTGATTTGCAATTATGTGAATTGTATGTGAAACTCTTTACTTGTATGGTTATTCTAAAGTTGTCCCTAGTCGGAGTTCATGTGAGGACACACATGAATATTAGACTAGCACATGTATTAGTTGATGACTATGTTTCACAAGTCATGGACATGGAGATGTTGAACTAATAATGTGGACACATGTTGAGACATGTGTTAGGACTGACCCAACACGAGAAGTAGTTCTCTCTTTAAACAACATATACGCTTTGTCCTTAGACCTGAGATTGTCGCATGTATTCTAGATGTGGATCGACCTACTTAGGGGCTATCAAACGCTACGCCGTAACAGGGTAGTTATAAAGGTAGCTTTCGGGTTTGTCAAGAAGCATGCTATGAGACATGGTCAATCAAGATGGGATTTGCCCCTCTCTGATTGAGAGTGATATCTCTGGGCCCCTCGAGTGATCGGATCAGAAAATGCATGGCCATGCTACGTACGGTTAAGAGTTAACCTACAAAGGGATTCCGAATCACAGGATCGAGAAAGAGCGGTCGGCTTGAAGCTAGACCAAATATCGTGAGGCAAAGGGAATAGCATGTATATTATGTTGTGATGATTCGTCTGATATGATCTTCGTATGCGTATAGGAGTTGGAACGTCTTGCTAGAGGCCGCTACCGACTATTGGGCCGAGTAGGAGTACTCGGGCCATGTCTATACGTATCCGAACCCATAGGGTCACACACTTAAGGGGCTGGAAGCCCAATTCGGATCTGATCCGAGTTGGATTAGGTTTAGGAGTACTAATGGGCCTCGGATCCAGAGGCCCATCAGGAACCCCTATAAATAGAGGGGTGGGGGCGCCCTAGGGTTTCACACCTTTTGGCTGAACACACTTGCCGCGCCTCCCACGCCCTCGCCTGTTGCAACTCGCGGATCTAGCAATCCGGCTTGCGACGCTTCCTCCTTGCACGTGTGGATACCTTCAAGGTGTTGCGCCTGCAGCACTTGGACGAGCCATCGACGAGCCGCCGACGAGCCACGACGAGCCGACGACGAGCCGCGGCACCGGAGGCGATCTTGCTGTGCACGTGGACGAGCTGCTGAGGAGCCGCTGGACGTGATCGACTACGTACGACTACGTTGTTCGACTACGTACGACTACGTGATCGTCTTCACTGCACCGACGCATATCTACATCTTCCGCACCAGTAGTGCGTCGAGTGGTAATCCCGTGATCCTTATACGGCAGTTCTTCCTGGTTATACGCGGTAGAAATTTTGATTTGCGCTAGCGTAGCCTACCTCGTATCCCAACAGTGGTATCAGAGCCTTAGCTGCTTAGTTTTGGATTCGGGATGTGTGCATATGGAGATATGCGAGTTTTCTGTTTGATCTATGTCCTGGTTTCGTGCCCTTGCTGCAATGGTAGTGTAACGACATACTCCTACCGGTCGGTTTCCGCCATCGGAGTTAAGTGATACACGTAAATCCAGTTGCAGTGAGGGAAGATCAATATGATTGGTCGAATCGAGATCCAGGGTCATACGCCAAGCGCATTAGATGTGCAATGGTAGATGGGATCTACTGCCGGGGTCGGGATTTTGCCGTATGCGCATGCTTCGGTAAATCAGCCGTAACTTTTCGGTATGATCTTGGATCGGGGCGATTTCTATACGAAAATTGATCTACAGAAAAAGTTACACGTGAATTTCAACCGCTTTGCCGTTTTCGGCGAAATTAGATTTGCCAAATTCGGCTTGGAAGATGGAGTTTCGGGCCTCCGAAGTTTGGAACGTTAGGACGCCTAACTCTCTTTTGCAGGATGTATCTTGTGATCAGTATGGCCCCCTTGTGTATGTGATGCATGTGTGTAACTAATTCGTGACCTGCGTGTCGCGCGTACGACAACACGGCAGGAGCCATATGTGTTGTCACTTTATTGTATTTAATGGTCTGCGTACCAATCTGTGATGATCCAAGCAACTATGTAATCTTCATTACTAGATTCTTTACTAGCTATTAGGCGTAATAGCATGCTCTAGTTCTTGGAGGACTCATCACCAGGAGGATGGCGCACATGGAACATGGAGATGGAGATCACCATGGTGAACAGGTTCTATGGAGATGGAGATCACCATATGAAAACGGGCCATACTGTGTCACAAGCTGTGTGAATGCTATTCTGTTTATGTTTTACTTTCTGCATGCTGTGATGTTAGAAGTAGAACGATCCCTCGCAAATTTTAAGTTAGTATGCCTTCCCAACTAAAACTTGCACCGTCCCATGTCTTGTACAATTAGTGGTGGGTCTATGAAATTAGGGTGCCACTAGTTTTCCTTGACTAGATGGGTTTGTGTCGGACACTTACACGCATAAGGGTTGGTTTGCTTAACGAGGTCATCTTAACGGTTAAGGACCTTGGGGCATAAAGGTTGGGCGCCGAGACATAGAGATGTCACCCAACAACAGGAGTCATATGTGATATGATTAGCAAAAGTTGCTTACCGATCTACCTCGTTTGCTAGCGGTGATGCTAAAGCTCACTAGTAGACTTGTTAGTTGTGGATCCTGAATCACTAAGTTTCAATAGAGGGATATTGATTTTAGTGGGAGTAGATTCTGTTAAAATAGTTTAATGTAATTTGCTCTATCATGGATACGTTTGTCTTAGTGTATTTTGCATTACTTTTGTTGTAGATTAAATGGCACCTAGCAACACCACCACATCGTTTGCTTTGCGTTCGGTCCTTGAGAAGGACAAGTTGAATGGAACAAACTACTCGGATTGGATCCGCAACCTGAGAATTGTTCTCAGGGCTGAGAAAAAGGAAGATGTTCTAGACAACCCACTACCAGAAGAACCTGCTGAGGATGCACCCGCTGCTGCTAAGAATGCTTACAAGAAAGCATGTGATGCTAACCTTGAAGTAAGCTGCCTTATGCTTGCTTGCATGGAACCCGAGCTGCAAATGCAGTTCGAAACAAACCATGAGGCGCACGATATGATCGTGGCGCTTAGAGACATGTTCCAAACACAGGCCAGGACTGAAAGGTTCAATGTGTCTAAGGCCTTTGTTGAGAGCAAGCTAGCAGAAGGCGCAGCAGTAGGACCACACGTGATCAAGATGGTTGGTTACACTCAACGGTTGGAGAAGCTAGGCTTCCCACTGGGCCAAGAGTTGGCCACTGATTTCATTCTTTCCTCTCTTCCGCCTAGCTATGGGAACTTCATCTCGAACTACCATATGCATGGGACGGAGAAGGGATTGAATGAGCTGTGTGGTATGCTCAAGACAGCAGAGGCTGACATCAAGAAAAGCGCTAGTACCAGCCATGTGATGGCGATACAGAACAAGCCCAGCTTTAAAAAGAAGGGCAATTCTTGGAAGAAGAAGGGCAAGGCTGGAACGTCCAAGCCAAACCCACCGCCCAAGGTTAAATCTGGACCTGGACCTGCTCCAGATAAAGAGTGCTTTTACTGTCATGAACTTGGTCACTGGAAGAGAAACTGCAAGCAGTACCTAGCTTCGTTGAAGAACGGCGGAAGTAAGAGTACTTCTACCTCAGGTACGCTTGTTGTTAATGTTATAGACAACATATTTCTCGCTGATACAGTTATTAATTCTTGGGTATTTGATACCGGATCGGTTGCTCATATTTGCAATTCGATGCAGGGAATGATAAGAAGTAGAAGCGTGGAAAGAGGAGAAGTTGATTTCCGCGTGGGCAATAATGCAAGAGTTGCTGCTTTGACCGTCGGGACGATGCAACTCCACCTCCCGTCAGGATTTATTATGGAGTTGAATAATTGTTATTTTGTTCCTAGTTTAAGTCGAAACATTTTGTCTCCTTCATGCTTGATGAAGGATGGTTATTCATTTGCGAGTGAAAACAATGGTTGTGTGATCTCTAAGAATAATATGTTTATGGCTTTTGCACCTATTGTGAATGGATTGTTTGTTTTAAATCTTGATGGTTCACCTGTCTGTAATGTAAGTGCTAAAAGGCCTCGGCCTAATGATTTGAGTCCTACCTACTTGTGGCATTGTCGTTTGGGTCATATAAGTGAAAAGCGCATGAAGAAGCTCCATTCTGATGGACTTCTAACTTCGTTTGATTTTGAATCATACGAGACATGTGAGGCTTGCTTGCTAGGCAAGATGACCAAGACGCCTTTCACAGGATTTCCTGAGAGAGCAGTAGACTTGTTGGAACTCGTACATAGTGATGTATGCGGACCAATGAGCACGACGGCTAGAGGAGGATTCCAATACTTCATAACTTTCACTGATGATTTTAGTAGATATGGCTATGTCTACTTGATGAGGCACAAGTCTGAAACCTTTGAAAAGTTCAAGGAATTTCAGAATGAAGTTGAAAATCAGCGTGGCAAGAAAATTAAGGCCTTACGATCTGATCGTGGAGGCGAGTATTTGAGCCACGAGTTTAGCAATCATCTAAAGAGTTGCGGAATTGTTCCACAACTTACGCCGCCTGGAACACCTCAGAGAAACGGTGTGTCCGAGCGACGTAATCGAACTTTGTTAGACATGGTTCGATCAATGATGAGCCAGTCGGACCTACCGTTGTCATTTTGGGGATACGCTCTAGAAACAGCAGCTTTCACACTAAATAGGGTACCATCTAAATCCGTAGTTAAGACACCATATGAGATATGGACTGGAAAGGTTCCCAGTTTGTCTTTTCTAAAGATTTGGGGATGTGAAGTGTTTGTCAAGCGACTTCAGTCGGACAAGATCACACCCAAGTCGGATAAGTGCATTTTCGTGGGATATCCAAAGGAAACTTTGGGATATTATTTCTACAACCGATCAGAAGGCAAAGTGTTTGTCGCTCGGAACGGGGTTTTCCTAGAGAAAGAGTTTCTCAAAGGAGAAAAGAGTGGAAAGACAGTGCATCTTGAAGAAGTTCAAGATGAGCCAATCGGGCAAGAATCAATGAGTGATGCTAACGTAGCAGAACAAGTTGAGATACCCATGGCAAGAGAAGCACCGCCACAACCACGAAGGTCGGCAAGGCTCCGCGAAATGCGAGAAATATTATTGTTGGACAATGATGAGCCTGCGACATATGCAGAAGCAATGATGGACCCAGACTCCGAAAAATGGCAGAGTGCCATGCAATCCGAAATAGAGTCCATGGGAGACAATCAAGTTTGGAACTTGGTTGACCCGCCTGATGGTGTTAAAGCCATAGAGTGCAAGTGGATCTATAAGAAGAAAAAGGACATGGATGGAAATGTTCACATCTACAAAGCACGACTTGTCGCAAAAGGTTTTCGACAAGTTCAAGGAGTTGACTACGACGAGACCTTCTCGCCCGTAGTGATGCTTAAGTCCATTCGGATTATTCTAGCTATAGCTGCATATTTCGATTATGAGATATGGCAGATGGATGTCAAGACAGCTTTCCTGAATGGAAACCTAGCTGAGGACGTGTATATGATACAGCCCGAGGGTTTTGTCGATCCGAAAAATGCTGGAAAGGTATGCAAGCTTCAGAGATCCATTTATGGATTGAAGCAAGCATCTAGGAGTTGGAACATTCGTTTTGATGAAGTAGTCAAAGGGTTTGACTTCACCAAGAACGAAGAAGAGTCTTGTATTTACAAGAAGGTTAGTGGGAGCTCTGTAGTATTTCTAATCTTATATGTGGATGACATATTACTGATTGGAAATAACATTCCTATGCTTGAGTCCGTAAAGACTTCACTGAAAAATAGTTTTTCGATGAAGGACTTAGGGGAAGCGGCATATATTCTGGGTATTAAGATCTATAGAGATAGATCGAGAAGGCTTATAGGTTTGAGCCAAGATACTTATATTGACAAAGTGTTGAAGCGGTTCAGCATGGAAGAGGCGAAGAAAGGGTTCTTGCCTATGTCACATGGCATACATCTTAGCAAGACTCAGTGTCCTTCGACTGCTGATGAGCGGGATCGCATGAGTAGAGTGCCATATGCCTCGGCTATTGGATCTATCATGTATGCAATGATAAGTACTCGCCCAGATGTTTCATATGCGCTAAGTATGACAAGTAGACACCAATCTGATCCAGGTGAGAGTCACTGGACAGCGGTGAAAAACATTCTTAAGTACTTGAGAAGGACTAAAGATATGTTCCTCGTCTATGGAGGTCAGGAGGAGCTCGTTGTAACAGGTTACACCGATGCTAGTTTCCAAACCGACAGAGACGATTCAAAGTCACAATCAGGATTTGTGTTCACGCTAAATGGTGGTGCTGTTAGTTGGAAGAGTTCCAAGCAGGAGACGGTGGCCGATTCTACGACAGAAGCCGAGTACATCGCGGCTTCGGAAGCCGCGAAGGAAGGTGTTTGGATTAGGAATTTCCTCATTGAGCTTGGTGTGTTCCCGAATGCGTCCAGCCCATTGAATCTCTACTGTGATAACAATGGGGCAATTGCGCAAGCAAAGGAGCCAAGGAACCACCAGAAGAACAAACACGTAATGCGGCGATTTCATCTCATTCGAGACTTCATTAACCGGGGTGAGATCAAGATATGCAAAATACACACGGATCTGAACATTTCTGATCCGTTGACAAAACCACTCCCGCAGGCTAAGCATGATGCGCATGTAAGAGCTATGGGTATTAGGTACCTTCTAGATTGACTCTAGTGCAAGTGGGAGACTATTGGAGGTATGCCCTAGAGGCAATCATAGAGATGATGATATTCCATTTGTATCCATGATTTGTATATTGTGTTCATTGAATATCCATTAAAGGCTACTTGAATTGATTTGCAATTATGTGAATTGTATGTGAAACTCTTTACTTGTATGGTTATTCTAAAGTTGTCCCTAGTCGGAGTTCATGTGAGGACACACATGAATATTAGACTAGCACATGTATTAGTTGATGACTATGTTTCACAAGTCATGGACATGGAGATGTTGAACTAATAATGTGGACACATGTTGAGACATGTGTTAGGACTGACCCAACACGAGAAGTAGTTCTCTCTTTAAACAACATATACGCTTTGTCCTTAGACCTGAGATTGTCGCATGTATTCTAGATGTGGATCGACCTACTTAGGGGCTATCAAACGCTACGCCGTAACAGGGTAGTTATAAAGGTAGCTTTCGGGTTTGTCAAGAAGCATGCTATGAGACATGGTCAATCAAGATGGGATTTGCCCCTCTCTGATTGAGAGTGATATCTCTGGGCCCCTCGAGTGATCGGATCAGAAAATGCATGGCCATGCTACGTACGGTTAAGAGTTAACCTACAAAGGGATTCCGAATCACAGGATCGAGAAAGAGCGGTCGGCTTGAAGCTAGACCAAATATCGTGAGGCAAAGGGAATAGCATGTATATTATGTTGTGATGATTCGTCTGATATGATCTTCGTATGCATATAGGAGTTGGAACGTCTTGCTAGAGGCCGCTACCGACTATTGGGCCGAGTAGGAGTACTCGGGCCATGTCTATACGTATCCGAACCCATAGGGTCACACACTTAAGGGGCTGGAAGCCCAATTCGGATCTGATCCGAGTTGGATTAGGTTTAGGAGTACTAATGGGCCTCGGATCCAGAAGCCCATCAGGAACCCCTATAAATAGAGGGGTGGGGGCGCCCTAGGGTTTCACACCTTTTGGCTGCACACTTGCCGCGCCTCCCACGCCCTCGCCTGTTGCAACTCGCGGATCTAGCAATCCGGCTTGCGACGCTTCCTCCTTGCACGTGTGGATACCTTGGAGGTGTTGCGCCTGCAGCACTTGGACGAGCCATCGACGAGCCGCCGACGAGCCACGACGAGCCGACGACGAGCCGCGGCACCGGAGGCGATCTTGCTGTGCACGTGGACGAGCTGCTGAGGAGCCGCTGGACGTGATCGACTACGTACGACTACGTTGTTCGACTACGTACGACTACGTGATCGTCTTCACTGCACCGACGCATATCTACATCTTCCGCACCAGTAGTGCGTCGAGTGGTAATCCCGTGATCCTTATACGGCAGTTCTTCCTGGTTATACGCGGTAGAAATTTTGATTTGCGCTAGCGTAGCCTACCTCGTATCCCAACATGTGCAAGTTTGGCAAGAACACGTAGGATTTTCATGCAACCGGGGCTTGCCTGCAAACAAGGAGGGCTGGAACTGCTCGACTTCGGGGGCGGCTTCGACTTCCGCGGGCAGGATCTCGGCTACAGCTTCTTCCTCGGGCGCCGGGTGCAGCTCGTAGAAGCCGTCAGCGAGATGCAGCTCTACACGAATGCAATGCAAGGGTTAGCTTAAACGTTTGATTTGACAGCAACACTGGCTCTCCTGAGCCCAGAAACTTGCGACAAAGAGCAGGAGGTTGAGGCTGTTTGAGAGAGCTGATGATGATCAACAGGTAAGGGTAGGAAGGGAAACTGGTGGTTTGATCCTTGAACTAGAGGATGTGATAACTGGGATCCTCAGACGTAGGCGCTGAAGGGTTCCCACGTTTTACACATACACCCTCGAGTTGAAGAAAAAGATCACAGCCAAGCCCTCGGGCGAGGCGGACAAGGGTCGGCGAACAGACAGGGTCGGACGAGATGGAACTGGGGTCGGGCGGATAGGAGGGGTCGGGCGAGACGGACTTAGGGTCGGCACTCACCTTCTTCCTGAAAGGAAGCTTGGGGTCGGGAAGGAGCAGACTTGGGCGCGGAACTAAAGCTTCGAGAAGGGACTAAGACCGGCGATGCTCCGGCGGTGGCGCTTCTTGCGGATCACAAGAGAGCTCTACGCAGCACAAGGGAGCAAGCTGCGGGGTGACTTGGAGGAACTGAGAAGGAACTGGGAGAAGAACTTTTCAAGAACTGGGTGGGTGGCGCTAGAAGCTTGAGCAGGGAGCTAGAGGAGGCTAAGGGCAACAAAGACGGAGGGAACTCCGGCGACGGGGGCATTCCTTTTATAGCTGCTGGAGCAGAGGAACGGAAACATCGCGGAGAGAGTGAAGAGGAGCGGCGCGAAGGCCGGGGAGAAGCAATGGAGTGCTCTGCCGTGGCGGTGATTGAGCAAACCGGGCGGTGCTGCAGAACTCCGGGAGTGACGCCAGCGATCATTGCGCTACTCCGTCAGGGCGGCGTAGGCGCGGGTAGACCGGTGGTTGGGATTTGGCGGAGAGCGGGCGTCGTCGTGCGGGAGAGGTGATAGAAGTGACCGGTTAAACGGCACTAGGATCGAGGGCGCACAGGTGGGAGAACAAGCGGACGCGGCGCGGGGGAGAGCGCGGAACAACAGATTGTCGGGCGGCTTCTGACAGAGCGGGGAAAGGAACTGTCGCGGCCGCGGTCGGGGTTGGCGGTGGGGGAATCATCGTGTAGCGACGACCGGGCGGCGCAACTATTGCTAGAAGGGATGGAAAAGACGGGCGACATCGGTCTCCGGGGCCGGGATCTGGTATCGCGATGATGGGCGCGGGAGACGAGGGTCTGCAGAAAGGGGTGCAGAGGGCTTCCGCTGCTATTGGGGAAAAGGGCGCGGGACCCAACTCTGTTCCTCGCCAGAGACAAAACTGGGCGATGGCGTCGGAGAAGACGAGCCACGCGGCAGGAAAACTCTGAGGCGGCCATGCAACTCGAGTGCGGCTGACGCGGGGGATCTGGAAAAAGGATCTCACGGGTCCACCGGGGGAAAAGATCGGACGGGTGAGGAAGGTCAGCAGGATCCGACGGAGGGCTGAACTCGCCAGGGTCGGGAAAGGAATGAAGCGGTAGGGGTCGGATCTCAGGGGTCGGGACTGGCGGAAGACTGAGCACTTAGGTGCGGTCAACAGAACAACCGACTGAGGTTAAGGGCGGAGATCAAACCTAACTGGGAAAGGTTAGGGGTCGGTCGTTACAGTGACCCTATGGGTTCGGATACGTATAGACATGGCCCGAGTACTCCTGCTCGGCCCAATAGTCGGTAGCGGCCTCTAGCAAGACGTGCCAACTCCTATATGCACACGAAGATCATATCAGACAAACCATCACAACATAATATACATGCTATTCCCTTTGCCTCACGATATTTGGTCTAGCTCCAAGCCGACCGCTCTTTCTCGATCCTGTGATTCGGAATCCCTTTGTAGGTTAACTCTTAACCGTACGTAGCATGGCCATGCATTTTGGATCCGATCACTCGAGGGGCCCAGAGATATCACTCTCAATCAGAGAGGGGCAAATCCCATCTTGACTGACCATGTCTCATAGCATGCTTCTTGACAAACCCGAAAGCTACCTTTATAACTACCCTGTTACGGCGTAGCGTTTGATAGCCCCTAAGTAGGTCGATCCACATCTAGAATACATGCGACAGTCTCAGGTCTAAGGACAAAGCGTATATGTTGTTTAAAGAGAGAACTACTTCTCATGTTGGGTCAGTCCTAGCACATGTCTCCACATGTGTCCACATTATTAGTTCAACATCTCCATGTCCATGACTTGTGAAACATAGTCATCAACTAATACATGTGCTAGTCTAATATTCATGTGTGTCCTCACATGAACTCCGACTAGGGACAACTTTAGAATAACCATACAAGTAAAGAGTTTCACATACAATTCACATAATTGCAAATCAATTCAAGTAGCCTTCAATGGATATTCAATGAACACAACATACAAATCATGGATACAAATGGAATATCATCATCTCTATGATTGCCTCTAGGGCATACCTCCAACAGTCTCCCACTTGCACTAGAGTCAATCTAGAAGGTACCTAATACCCATAGCTCTTACATGCGCATCATGCTTAGCCTGCGGGAGTGGTTTTGTCAACGGATCAGAAATGTTCAGATCCGTGTGTATTTTGCATATTTTGATCTCACCCCGGTTAACGAAGTCTCGAATGAGATGAAATCGCCGCATTACGTGTTTGTTCTTCTAGTGGTTCCTTGGCTCCTTTGCTTGCGCAATTGCCCCATTGTTATCACAGTAGAGATTCAATGGGCTGGACGCATTCAGGAACACACCAAGCTCAATGAGGAAATTCCTTATCCAAACACCTTCCTTCGCGGCTTCCGAAGCCGCGATGTACTCGGCTTCTGTCGTAGAATCGGCCACTGTCTCCTGCTTGGAACTCTTCCAACTAACAGCACCACCATTCAGCGTGAACAAAAATCCTGATTGTGACTTTGAATCATCTCTGTCGGTTTGGAAACTAGCATCGGTGTAACCTGTTACAACGAGCTCCGCCTCACCTCCATAGACGAGGAACATATCTTTAGTCCTTCTCAAGTACTTAAGAATGTTTTTCACCGCTGTCCAGTGACTCTCACCTGGATCAGATTAGTGTCTGCTTGTCATACTTAGCGCATATGAAACATCTGGGCGAGTACTTATCATTGCATACATGATAGATCCAATAGCCGAGCATATGGCACTCTACTCATGCGATCCCGCTCATCAGCAGTCGAAGGACACTGAGTCTTGCTGAGATGTATGCCATGTGACATAGGCAAGAACCCTTTCTTTGCCTCTTCCATGCTGAACCGCTTCAACACTTTGTCAATGTAAGTATCTTGGCTTAAACCTATAAGCCTTCTCGATCTATCTCTATAGATCTTAATGCCCAGAATATATGCCGCTTCCCCTAAGTCCTTCATCGAAAAACTATTTTTCAGTGAAGTCTTTACGGACTCAAGCATAGGAATGTTATTTCCAATCAGTAATATGTCATCCACATATAAGATTAGAAATACTACAGAGCTCCCACTAACCTTCTTGTAAACACAAGACTCTTCTTCGTTCTTGGTGAAGTCAAACCCTTTGACCACTTCATCAAAACGAATGTTCCAACTCCTAGATGCTTGCTTCAATCCATAAATGGATCTCTGAAGCTTGCATACCTTTCCAGCATTTTTCGGATCGACAAAACCCTCGGGCTGTATCATATACACGTCCTCAGTTAGGTTTCCATTCAGGAAAGCTGTCTTGACGTCCATCTGCCATATCTCATAATCGAAATATGCAGCTATAGCTAGAATAATCCGAATGGACTTAAGCATCACTACGGGCGAGAAAGTCTCGTCGTAGTCAACTCTTTGAACTTGTCGAAAACCTTTTGCGACAAGTCGTGCTTTATAGATGTGAACATTTCCATCCATGTCCTTTTTCTTCTTATAGATCCACTTGCACTCTATGGCTTTAACACCATCAGGCGGGTCAACCAAGTTCCAAACTTGATTGTCTCCCATGGACTCTATTTCGGATTGCATGACATTCTGCCATTTTTCGGAGTCTGGGTCTGTCATTGCTTCTGCATATGTTGCAGGCTCATCATTGTCCAACAATAATATTTCCCGCATTTCGCGGAGCCTTGCCGACCTTCGTGGTTGTGGCGGTGCTTCTCTTGCCATGGGTATCTCAACTTGTTCTGCTACGTTAGCATCACTCATTGATTCTTGCCCGATCAGCTCATCTTGAACTTCTTCAAGATGCACTGTCTTTCCACTCTTTTCTCCTTTGAGAAACTCTTTCTCTAGGAAAACCCCGTTCCAAGCGACAAACACTTTGCCTTCTGATCGGTTGTAGAAATAATATCCCAAAGTTTTCTTTGGATATCCCACAAAAATGCACTTATCTGACTTGGGTGTGATTTTGTCCGACTGAAGTCGCTTGACAAACACTTCACATCCCCAAATCTTTAGAAAAGACAAACTAGGAACCTTTCCAGTCCATATCTCATATGGTGTCTTAACTACGGATTTAGATGGTACCCTATTTAGTGTGAAAGCTGCTGTTTCTAGAGCGTATCCCCAAAATGACAACGGTAGGTCCGACTGGCTCATCATTGATCGAACCATGTCTAACAAAGTTCGATTACGTCGCTCGGACACACCGTTTCTCTGAGGTGTTCCAGGTGGCGTAAGTTGTGGAACAATTCCGCAACTCTTTAGATGATTGCTAAACTCGTGGCTCAAATACTCGCCTCCACGATCAGATCGTAAGGCCTTAATTTTCTTGCCACGCTGATTTTCAACTTCATTCTGAAATTCCTTGAACTTTTCAAAGGTTTCAGACTTGTGCCTCATCAAGTAGACATAGCCATATCTACTAAAATCATCAGTGAAAGTTATGAAGTATTGGAATCCTCCTCTAGCCGTCGTGCTCATTGGTCCGCATACATCACTATGTACGAGTTCCAACAAGTCTACTGCTCTCTCAGGAAATCCTGTGAAAGGCGTCTTGGTCATCTTGCCTAGCAAGCAAGCCTCACATGTCTCGTATGATTCAAAATCAAACGAAGTTAGAAGTCCATCAGAATGGAGCTTCTTCATGCGCTTTTCACTTATATGACCCAAACGACAATGCCACAAGTAGGTAGGACTCAAATCATTAGGTCGAGGCCTTTTAGCACTTACATTACATACAAGTGAACCATCAAGATTTAAAACAAATAATCCATTCACAATGGGTGCAAAAGCCATAAACATATTATTCTTAGAGATCACACAACCATTGTTTTCACTCGCAAATGAATAACCATCCTTCATCAAACATGAAGGAGACAAAATGTTTCGACTTAAACTAGGAACAAAATAACAATTATTCAACTCCATAATAAATCCTGACGGGAGGTGGAGTTGCATCGTCCCGACGGTCAACGCAGCAACTCTTGCATTATTGCCCACGCGAAAATCAACTTCTCCTCTTTCCACGCTTCTACTTCTTATCATTCCCTGCATCGAATTGCAAATATGAGCAACCGATCCGGTATCAAATACCCAAGAATTAATAATTGTATCAGCGAGAAATATAATGTCTATAACATTAACAACAAGCGTACCTGAGGTAGAAGTACTCTTACTTCCGCCATTCTTCAACGAAGCTAGGTACTGCTTGCAGTTTCTCTTCCAGTGACCAAGTTCATGACAGTAAAAGCACTCTTTGTCTGGAGCAGGTCCAGGTCCAGCTTTAACCTTGGGCGGTGGGTTTGGCTTGGACGTTCCAGCCTTGCCCTTCTTCTTCCAAGAATTGCCCTTCTTCTTAAAGCTGGGCTTGTTCTGTACAGCCATCACATGGCTGGTACTAGCGCTTTTCTTGATGTCTACTTCTGCTGTCTTGAGCATACCACACAGTTCATTCAAACCCTTCTCCGTCCCATGCATATGGTAGTTCGAGATGAAGTTCCCATAGCTAGGCGGAAGAGATGAAAGAATGAAGTCAGTGGCCAACTCTTTGCCCATTGGGAAGCCCAGCTTCTCCAATCGCTGAGTGTAACCAACCATCTTGATTACATGTGGTCCTACTGCTGCGCCTTCTGCTAACTTGCACTCCAGAAAGGCTTTGGACACATTGAACCTTTCGGTCCTAGCCTGTGTCTGGAACATGTCCTTGAGCGCCACAATCATATCGTGTGCCTCATGATTTGTTTCGAACTGCATCTGCAGCTTGGGTTCCATGCAAGCAAGCATAAGGCAGCTTACCTCAAGATTAGCATCAAATGCCTTCTTGTAAGCAGCCTTAACGGCAGCAGATGCATCATCAGCAGGTACTGGTGGTAGTGGGGTGTCTAGAACATCTTCCTTTTTCTCAGCCCTGAGAACAATTCTCAGGTTACGGATTCAATCCGAGTAGTTTGTTCCATTCAACTTGTCCTTCTCAAGGACCGAACGCAAAGCAAACGATGCGGTGGTGTTGCTAGGTGCCATTTAATCTACAACAAAAGTAATGCAAAATACACTAAGACAAACGTATCCATGATAGAGCAAATCACATTAAACTATTTTAACAGAATGTACTCCCACTAAAATCAATATCCCTCTATTGAAACTTAGTGATTCAGGATCCACAACTAACAAGTCCACTAGTGAGCTTTAGCATCACCGCTAGCAAACGAGGTAGATCGGTAAGCAACTTTTGCTAATCATATCACATATGACTCCTGTTGTTGGGTGACATCTCTATGTCTCGGCGCTCAACCTTTATGCCCCAAGGTCCTTAACCGTTAAGATAACCTTGTTAAGCAAACCAACCCTTATGCGTGTAAGTGTCCGACACAAACCCGTCTAGTCAAGGAAAACTAGTGGCACCCTAATTTCATAGACCCACCACTAATTGTACAAGACATGGGACGGTGCAAGTTTTAGTTGGGAGGGCATACTAACTTAAACTTTGTGAGGGATCGTTCTACTTCTAACATCACAGCATGCAGAAAGTAAAACATAAACAGAATAGCATTCACACAGTTGTGACACAGTATGGCCCGTTTTCATATGGTGATCTCCATCTCCATAGAACCTGTTCACCATGGTGATCTCCATCTCCATGTTCCATGTGCGCCATCCTCCTGGTGATGAGTCCTCCAAGAACTAGAGCATGCTATTACGCCTAATAGCTAGTAACGAATCTAGTAATGAAGATTACATAGTTGCTTGGATCATCACAGATTGGTACGCAGACCATTAAATACAATAAAGTGACAACACATATGGCTCCTGTCGTGTTGCCGTACGCGCGACACGCAGGTCACGAATGAGTTACACACATGCATCACATACACAAGGGGGCCATACTGATCACAAGATACATACATACATCCTGCAAAATAGAGTTAGGCGTCCTAACGTTCCAAACTTCGGAGGCCCGAAACTCCATCTTCCAAGCCGAATTTGGGAAATCTAATTTCGCCGAAAATGGCAAAGCAGTTGAATTTCATGTGTAACTTTTTTTGTAGATCAATTTTCATATAAAATTCGCCCCATTCCGAGATCGTACCGAAAAGTTACGGCTGATTTACCGAAGCATACGCATACGGCAGTAGATCCCATCTACTATTGCACATCTAATGCGCCTGGCGTATGACCCTGGATTTTGATTTGACCAATCATATTGATCTTCCCTCACTGCAACTGGATTTACGTGTATCACTTAACTCCGATGGCGGAAACCGACCGGTAGGAGTATGTCGTTACGCTACCATTGCAGCAAAGGCACGAAAACAGGACATAGATCAAACGGAAAACTCGCATATCTCCATATGCACACATCCCGAAACCAAAACTAAGCAGCTACGGCTCTTGATACCACTGTTGGGAAACGAGGTAGGCTACACTAGCGCAAATCAAAATTTCTACCGCGTATAACCAGGAAGAACTGCCGTATAAGGATCACGGGATTACCACTCGACGCACTACTGGTGCGGAAGATGTAGATATGCATCGATGCAGTGAAGACGATCACGTAGTCGATCAACGTAGTCGTACGTAGTCGATCATGTCCAGCAGCTCCTCAGCAGCTCGTCCACGTGCAGCAAGATCGCCTTCGGTACCGCGGCTCGTTGTCGGCTCGTTAGCGGCTCGTCGTGGCTCGTCGGCGGCTCGTCCAAGTGCTGCAGGCGCAACACCTCCAAGGTATCCACACGTGCAGGGAGGAAGCGTCGCAAGCCGGACTGCTAGATCCGCGAGTTGCAACAGGCGAGGGCGTGGGAGGCGCGGCAGGTGTGTTTCGCCAAAAGGTGTGAACCCTAGGGCGCCCCCACCCCTCTATTTATAGAGGTTCCTGACGGGCCTCTGGATCCGAGGTCCATTAGTACTTCTAAACCTAATCCAACTCGGATCTGATCCGAATTGGGCTTCCAGCCCCTTAAGTGTGTGACCCTATGGGTTCAGATACGTATAGACATGGCCCGAGTACTCCTGCTCGGCCCAATAGTCGGTAGCGGCCTCTAGCAAGACGTGCCAACTCCTATATGCACACGAAGATCATATCAGATGAACCATCACAACATAATATACATGCTATTCCCTTTGCCTCACGATATTTGGTCTAGCTTCAAGCCGACCGCTCTTTCTCGATCCTGTGATTCGGAATCCCTTTGTAGGTTAACTCTTAACCGTACGTAGCATGGCCATGCATTTTGGATCCGATCACTCGAGGGGCCCAGAGATATCACTCTCAATCAGAGAGGGGCAAATCCCATCTTGACTGACCATGTCTCATAGCATGCTTCTTGACAAACCCGAAAGCTACCTTTATAACTACCCTGTTACGGCGTAGCGTTTGATAGCCCCTAAGTAGGTCGATCCACATCTAGAATACATGCGACAGTCTCAGGTCTAAGGACAAAGCGTATATGTTGTTTAAAGAGAGAACTACTTCTCGTGTTGGGTCAGTCCTAGCACATGTCTCCACATGTGTCCACATTATTAGTTCAACATCTCCATGTCCATGACTTGTGAAACATAGTCATCAACTAATACATGTGCTAGTCTAATATTCATGTGTGTCCTCACATGAACTCCGACTAGGGACAACTTTAGAATAACCATACAAGTAAAGAGTTTCACATACAATTCACATAATTGCAAATCAATTCAAGTAGCCTTCAATGGATATTCAATGAACACAACATACAAATCATGGATACAAATGGAATATCATCATCTCTATGATTGCCTCTAGGGCATACCTCCAACACTACGCACCCTTAATAATGTGACTTGCACATTCATACCTCCATGGCCGTCCCATACTGGGCCAAGGCGCTCGCCACTGCCACCTATCTTCTGAATCGGCGCCCCTCTTCTGCCGTTTAGAATGACATCCCCTACCACCACCTCTACTCCTAGACTCCCGAGTACTCTCACTTGTGTGCCTTCAGTTGTCTTTGCTACCCCAACCTCTTAGCCATGGCACCCATAAGCTTGCTCCTCGCTCCGCAGCCTGTGTCTTCCTCGGTTATCCCTCCTCTCACAAGGGGTACCGCTACCTTGACTTGTCCACCCGTCGAGTCATCATCTCTCGCAATGTTGTCTTCGACAGGTTCGTCTTTCCCTTCTCCTCCATCCTACTCACCCATCACAGCTCCACTTCGTTCTGTTGAGCCCCTCTGATGTTCCTGCTTCCACCTCGGTCGCTCTGTCATCAGACATTGAGCAGCCGCAGCCCTCACCAGTTATTTTGCAGGAACTCACCAATGACGACCCCACCATCCTGTTCCATGGGCCGACCGTGTACCCCGCTCTATCTGTGGGCGGGTCGCCGCTCTCCATCGCCCTCCCGACTGCTCCGACCGCGACTGCAGTGCTTCCAACCACGACCGCAGCGCGCGCGGTCGCACCCCCGACTGCTCCGACCACGACCGCGACACACACGGGTGTGGCCCCGACCTCGACGACAACGCTCCCGACTGCTCCGACCGCGACCATGGCGCGCGCGGGTGCACTCCCGACTGCTTCGACTGTGACCGCGTCACGCATGGGTGCAACCCCGATTGCACCGTCCGCACTGGCGCGCTCTCTAATCGGTTGGGCGAGCGGCCCAACCGCACCGCCGAACGCCCCGACCGCACCGGTGAGTGCTCTAATTGGTTGGGCGCACGCCTCGACCGCACCAGCGCACGCTCTGATTGGTCGGGCGAGCACCCCGACCGCACCGGCGAGCGCTCTGATCGGTCGAGCAAGTGCCCACGGTCCTCCCTCCACGCCTGTGGCCCTAGCGCCTTCCGCATCCTCCTTGTCGCCACCTGCCCCTCTATGCCATGTCACTCGGTCTGTGACTGGGACAATTCAGCAGCACCATTACCATGGCATGACAACCTCGACTTCTTCTCCACCCTCTCCGATTCCGGCAAACTATCGCAGTGCTGTGGCTAACGCCAACTGGCGCGCCGCCATGGTCGATGAGTTCCAGGCCCTCATCAACAATGACACCTGGCGCCTCACCCATGGCCGCCCGGTGCCAATGTCGTGTCGGGCAAGTGGATCTTCCGGCATAAGTTCCATGCCGATGGGTCCCTTGCCCGGCACAAGGCACGCTAGGTGGTTCGTGGCTTTTCCTAGCATCACGGCATCAACTATGACTAGACCTTCAGTCTGGTCATCAAACCGGCGATGATATGGACCATCCTCAGCATCGCCACTTCAAGCGCCTGGGCCGATCCACCAGCTGGGCGTGAAGAATGTGTTTCTTCACGGACACCTCACGGAGACTGTCTACTGCCAGCAGCCTATTGGCTTCATCGACCCGTGCCGCCCCCGATCACGTCTGTCTCTTGCAGAAGTCCTTGTATGGATTGAAGCAGGCCCCGAGGATGTGGTATCAGCGGTTTGCCTCCTTCCTTCACCAGCTCGGCTTCATCGCCTCCACCTCTAACACCTCCCTCTTTGTATACAAAGAGGGCCGAGCATCGCCTACCTGCTGCTCTACGGTGATGACATCATCCTCACTACCACATCCTCGACTCTTCTTCGGCACATCATGGGGCGTCTTGACTCCGAGTTCACCATCACGGATCTTGGTGACCTACACCACTTCCTCAGCATCTCCATCACATGTTCCTCCTAGGGCCTGTTCCTATCTCAGTGATAGTACGCCCTGGATCTACTTCAGTGGCTGGTATGGCTGAGTGTCACTCTACAGTGACTCCCGTTGACACCCATGCCAAACTTTCAACACACGATGGTGCCAAGCTCCAGGACGGCTCTGAGTATCGGAGTCTTACTGGGGCTCTTTAGTACCTCACTCTGACTCGACCTGACCTGGCGTATGCGGTTCAGTAGTTGTGCCTCTTCATGCATAACTGTTAAGATAACCTTGTTAAGCAAACCAACCCTTATGCATGTAAGTGTCCGACACAAACCTGTCTAGTCAAGGAAAACTAGTGGCACCCTAATTTCATAGACCCACCACCAGTTGTACAAGACATGGGATGGTGCAATTTTTAGTTGGGAGGGCATACAAACTTAAACTTTGCGAGGGATCATTCTACTTCTAACATCACATCATGCAGGAAGTAAAACATAAAGAACAACATGCACACAGTTGTGATACAGTATGGCCCATTTTCTTAGGGTGATCTCCATCTCCATAGAACCTGTTCACCATGGTGATCTCCATCTCCATGTTCCATGCGCGTCATCCTCCTGGTGATGAGTCCTCCAAGAACTACAACATGCTATTGCACCTAATAGCTAGTAATGAAGATTACATAGTTGCTTGGATCATCACAGATTGGTACGCAGACCATTAAATACATTAAAGCGACAACATATATGGCTCCAGCCGTGTTGCTGTACGCGCGACACGCAGGTCACGAATGAGTTACACACATGCATGACATACACAAAGGGGCCATACTGATCACAAGATCCATCCATCCTGCAAAACAGAGTTAGGCGTTCTAACGTTCCAAACTTCAGAGGCCCATAACTCCATCTTCCAAACCGAATTTGGGAAATCTAATTTCACCGAAAATGGCAAAGCCATTGAATTTTATGTGTAACCTTTTCTGTAGATCAATTTTCATATAAATTCGTCTCGATCCGAGATCGTACCGAAAAGTTACGGCTGTTTTACCGAAGAACACGCATACGGAAAAATTCCGACCCGGTAGTAGATCCAATCTACTATTGCACATCTCATGCGCTTGGCGTATGAACCTAGATTTCGATTCGACCAATCACATTAATCTTCGCTTGCTGCAACTAGCATTATGTGTATCACTTAACTCCGATGGCGGAAATCCGACCGGTAGGAGTATGTCGTTACACAACCATTGCAGCAAGAACATGAAAACAGGCCATAGATCAATCTGAAAACTCGCATATCTCCATATGCACACATCCCGAATCCATAACAAAACAGCTACGGCTCTGATACCACTGTAGGGATACGAGGTAGGCTACGCTAGCGCAGAACAAAATTTTTCTACCACGTAAACCAGGAAAACTGCCGTATATGGATCACGGGATTACCACTCAACGCACTGGTGCGGAAGATGTAGAATCGCGTCGGGGCAGCGAAGTCGATTAGCGTAGTCAAACATGTAGTCGATCATGTCGACGTCGAGCAACTCCTCAGCAGCTCGTCCACGTACAGCGAGGTCCTCCTCATGCCGCGGCTTGTCGTTGGCTCGTCGTGGCTCCTCGAAGGCTCGTCCAAGTGCTGCAGGTGCAACACCTCCAAGGTATCCACATGTGAAGGGAGGAAGCATCACAAGCCAGACTGTTAGGTCCACGAATTGCAATAGGGCGAGGGCGTGGGAGGCGTGGTGGCTATGCTTCGGCCAAAAGGTGTTAAACCCTAGTGTTGATGCCAGATTTTGACACGTATGAAATCGGCGTCAGGAGAGGAAGAAATCAGGAGATGTGGCAAGACACAGAGGTCACGGATGGAAATCGGCCGATTGGTGCTACAGTTGAGGATCGGCCGATTGTCCTTCGAGGGTGGAACTCCGCCTCGCTCGACCTTAGGTCCCAGGGTCGGAGTAGTCGGAGCCCCCGACATGTAGGCTAAGCTTGGCTTGTAGTAGTCCCGAGTGTCGGGTGTTACTCGGCTGTCTTTTGTTGATGGAGTTGGTAGAAATCGGCCGATTAGGAGGCTGGAGCAATTGGGCCGGTATGGGCCTAAAGTGAGCTGTGAAGATAAAGAGGGAGTGAGCCCATGAGAGCATGATGATCAACTCCAGTATGAATGATATTTTTAAATATTCGTTTTCGTTTAAAATTAGAGATAGAGTTCTAGTCGGTTAAGGAATCATTTGTAACAGGCTATAAATAGCCACCTTCATAGACCTGTAAACAACACCAAAAAGCAATACAACAAACTACTATTTTCTCACACTTACTTTCGAGCAGGCGACTTCGCCAATACTTTTTTCTTCTTTTTCACGAGTTCATACGGGTTGGCAGGGCTGCATCAATTTGACCTCCGGCTGATTCTGTAAGTTCCGTTTATCGAGTAATATCTAAGCTTTAATTTCAGGCGCATCGCTGTCGTTTCGTTTAGATTTATTCACTAGTTATCGATATTCACTAGAATCTTAGGTCTTGCCTGTCGTTCTAGTTTTATCACCAGTTATCCAGCTAGGAATTGGAACTTTCGGCTTTCTTGTACTTCGTTATTCAATCTATTGTTTTCTGCATAGCCGATTTAGATCTATTCCTAGTGTTGTTACTGTAGCGTTGTTTAGATTACTCTAGCAGTTTTCTTTACTAACGCTACCCGGTAATCGGCCGCATTATAGCCGATTTATTTATTATAGCAAATCAGCCGATTCGCTGATAAGCTATCTCGAGATCGGAACCTTAGCCGATCGCAACCTCTGGGATCTGACATGTTTCTTTTCTTGCTAATCAACAGGTCAGATTGGCCGGCACGCCGCGCGAACCGCACCAAGGCGATCACCCGAACAGGAGTTAAGCAGATTCTCCCGGGTCGTGTGTCCGACGCTGGGGATTCGATCAGACGATTTCTAGCGCCAACACACTTTTGGCATGCCCAGTGGGACCAATACAACTGCCACTATGTCAAAAGCTGCCGAAGTCTCGGAAGACAACGTCATCGAGGTGACAGAAGCAGACCTCAAGGACGACCAGAAGGAAGAATTGGAAAAGCAGATGGCATACTACCGGAAGACGTGCCTGCAATCCTTCAGTCGCACCAGGAGCGGGGAAACTGTCAAAAAGACTCCGTTTCCAACTCCCCGCCAAATCACAATCGCCGAGGACTCGGGCAAGATGTCCGAGATGGTTCAACAATCTGTCTATCAAGCTTTCATTGATCAATCCCCGGTGGTTTCTAATATGGTATACAATGCCGTCATCAGGTCCTTGGCCAATGGCCTATCCCAAGGGTATCAGGGGCCGGCGTATGCCCCACCTATTACGGCCCCGACCAGGAGTCATTCAAATATACCCTACTCGGCTCCTCAGCCGATCCAGGCTCCAATTGGAGGTCCCGGCACCTCCTCATCATCAATCCCTCTGGGGCCTAACAACGCGCCATATCTCCAGCCGCAATCCATTCAGTTATCCTCTGTGCAGTTGTCTCCTTCGAATGCAATGCCTTGGGGGGCACCATCGGCGTCGGCCGTCCAAGATCAATCGGCCAGCTATGGAAGCGTTCCAATCCAGGCACCTTTCCAATTGGCTGCGCGGCCGATGATGCCGCAATATCAGCCCATCGTGCTGGAGATGAGCAGGGGGGCAGAAGCAACGGAAGCACTTCGGGGCGCTGCGCCGATCGTGCTATATGACGAAGCGGCCAGTTCACTCAGACAGCCGATCCCGATTACGCAGCCGACCACATCACATCAAGCGCCACACGTTCTCGCCCACCACCCGGTCATCCCGTCGCCGGTCTACCAACACGTGCCGGTTCCGCAGCCGATAGTCCATCAACAACAACCAGACTGGACGGCACGCATAGCGGAGGTGATTCAAGAGCAATTCGGTTTAAAACCAAAGATGCAAACCTACACATACAAGACACCATACCCACCTACTTATGACTTACTGCCGTTTCCCCATCGGTACAAAGTTCCCGATTTTACCAAGTTTTCAGAGTTGGATGACACCTCAACTGTAGAGCACGTGAACAGATTCATCATCCAATGCGGAGAAGCAGCGGCGCAAGATGCTCTATGAGTGCACCTCTTCTCGTCATCCTATCCGGGTCGACCTTCCAATGGTTCGCTACACTGCCACCCAAAACAATAATTACATGGGCTGACCTGGAGAGGCAGTTCCACAAGTATTTCTACACGGGGGTACATGAGATGAAGCTTTCTGATTTAACCAGCCTCAGACAGAGGAGTGATGAACCAGTATCCTCGTATGTGCAGAGGTTCAGGGAGATCAGGAACAAATGCTACTCCCTAGCCCTGACTGATGCTCAATTGGCCGACATAGCCTTCCAGGGTCTCCTGCCTCATATCTCTACCAGCAGATACAATCAGCCATCGAACAAGGCAGGCTCAAATTTGAAGTCCCAACAAAGCCGGCCAAGCCGATGAAGATTGATCAGCACGCCTTCCCCACCAACATGGTTGACACGGGGAAGCATTTGCTCCAGACCAAGGTGCTGACATCTGAATCGGCTAAGAAAAGCGGCGCTGTGGACCCCAGAAATCAAGCGGCACCCGAAGATGTCAAGGGGAAACGGCGGATGGAGGATGAAGATGACGGATCAGGAGAACCACGCAGGCCCGTCACTTCCCAATTTCTGCTCAACAAATATCAACGGCAACAAGAACGCTCAAGATCCCGGGAAGAGGCGATGCGGCGACATGAAGATCAGTGGCGATGCCCATTCTTCATCCACTGCTGGGAAAGCAACCTTAGGTTGCCGTCGGCCGATAATTGCCCTGAGTGCAATGGCCCATATCGTAACAATCGGCCATTCAGGAGGTCTCGCTCCAGAGATGGAAGGCCAGAGCCGATCAGCAGGAACTGGCGCCAACAAGAAGACCGGCGCCCTCCAGTGCGTGATCGGCTGGGGGGCAGAAGTGACCGATATGATCGGTCGGAAGATAGGCATGAGCGAAACGATAGGCCAGGGGGCAGATTCGATCGGCGCAGCCAACCAGAAAACAAGGTCAGCGTTCACGATTGACTAGAAGAGATGGCCGAAGGTCGGGTATCAGACGAGAACCTCTTGGGACACGAACCAGAATGGGAACGCGCCAGGCCACTAACTAAACCGGTGAACCCCAGGTGGTGCCCTGATGGATTGACTAAGTCTCAAAAATGAAGAATCCAACGTCTCCGCCAGTGGGAACAATAGGAAGAAGAGCAACAACATACGATGGACGAGAAAAACGGCAGGCCTCAGGTCTGGCGCCCCAAAAGAAATGACAGGGGGGACGATGAATCGGCAGCCGACATCAGCATGGTTTTCATACTGCCGATGGAATTCATGACTCCTGCCGACCGACAGAACATGTCGGCAATAGGAGAGCAAATGGCACAATTGGCTTTAGAGCCAATGACAGCCACGTTCGAGAAATCCGAAGATGACAAATGACAACACCTAAAGGCATTGTTCCTCAAGGGGCATGTCAATGGCCGACCCATCAGTAGATTACTAGTGGACGGAGGAGTTGCTGTTAACATCATGCCATACGCCATGTTCCGGAAGCTAGGGAAGAGTGATGACGACCTGACTAGGACAGACATGATGCTCAAGGACTTCGAAGGCAACGTGTCTCCCGCCCGCGGCGCACTCTGCGTCGACCTCACCATCAGCAGTAAGACCCTTCCTACTAGTTTCTTTATTATTAATGGCAAATGGTCCTACAACATGCTACTCGGCCGAGACTGGATACATGCAAATTGCTGCATCCCGTCTACGATGCACCAATGCCTCGTACAGTGGGTTGGCAATAACATCGAAGTGGTCACCGCCGATTCTACATACAGCGTCGTGGTAGCTGATACGCAGCAATGGAGCTACGAGAATGTCAAGTGCATATCCGGGAGGATATGGGACACCGATTTCCTGAAGGTGTCCGATTTTGGTCTACAGCCGATCCGAGCAGTCGGCTCCGAAGATTCAGATTAAATGGATCAGTTCGTCCGGGAAGATGGAAAGCTAGGGCACGGGTTCACGTCGGCTGACTCATTAGAAATGATAGATTTGGGCAATGGCACCAAGCCAAGGCCGACATACATTAGTGCAAATTTGGATCCGGAATACAAATGTAAATTGACAAATTTATTACGAGAGTTTAAAGATTGCTTTGCTTGGGAATACCATGAGATGCCCGGGTTAGATCGATCTATTGTCGAGCATCGGTTACCCATAAAGTTGGGATATCGGCCATATCAGCAACCCGCACGGCGGTGTAATCCTAAAATCCTACCCAATATAAAGGCCGAAATAACGAGGCTAATCGAAGCAAAATTTATTCGGCAATTCCGTTATGCCGAATGGATCTCCAACATTGTACCCGTATACAAGAAGAACGGAAAGCTCCGAGTATGCATCGATTTCAGGAATCTCAATCAAGCCATGCTGATGGACGGATACCCAATGCCGACGGCCGATGTGCTAATAGATGCCGCCGCGGGACACAAAGTTATTAGTTTCATGGATGGAAACGCTGGATATAATCAGATACTAATGGCCGAAGAAGACATCCAAAACGGCCTTCAGGTGCCCGAGTCACCTTGGTTTATTTGAGTGGGTGGTAATGACTTTCGGTTTGAAGAACGCCGGCGCTACGTATCAGCGAGCCATGAATTACATATTTCACAAACTTATTGCCATTCTGGTGGAAATTTACATTGACGATGTCGTAGTCAAATCAAAGGGACACCAGGAACATCTAACTGATTTGCGGCAGGTACTGGAATGCACGAGGAAGCATGGGCTAAAGACGAACCCGAACAAGTGTGCTTTCGGTGTATCCGCCGGACAATTCTTGGGATTCATGGTTCACGAACGTGGGATAGAAATCAACCGGAAGACCATAGCGGCCATCAATAAAGTCGTGGCCCCGCAGAATAAGACTGAGTTGCAGTCCCTAATCGGCAAGGTCAATTTCATCAGAAGATTCATATCCAATCTATCCGGGCGTATCCAAGCCTTCACACCATTGTTAAAGTTAAAACCCGACCAAGAGTTCGTATGGGGAGAAGAGCAACGCAAGGCACTAGAAGATATCAAGCAGTACTTGGTCTCGCCACCAGTATTGGTCCCACCTCAAACTGGTAAGCCGTTTAAACTGTATTTATCAGCCGATGAACGAGCTATCGGGTCGGCTCTAGTCCAGGAGTTTGAGGGAAAGGAACGGGTAATATACTATGTTAGCAGAAGACTTCTGGACGCCGAAACAAGGTATCCCTCAGTGGAGCGGCTATGCCTATGCCTTTAATTCTCATGCACCAAACTCAGGCACTATTTGTTATCGGTAGAGTGTGTAGTCGTATGCAAAGATGACGTGGTAAAATACATGCTGTCGTTGCCAATCTTGAAAGGATGAATCGGAAAATGGATCTTGGCTTTATCGGAGTTCGATCTACGATATGAATCGGCAAAGGCTGTCAAAGGTTAGGTTATGGCCGATTTTGTTGCCCAGCACTGCGGACCAGAGACCACCGTCATGGAACCAGTGCCGTGGACCTTATATTTTGATGGTTCGTCATGTAGGGACAGATCAGGAATCGGCATCGTTCTCATATCGCCTCGGAGCGCAAGCTATGATTTCTCTCTGCCGATAGAAGCATCCGCCACTAACAACCAAATAGAGTACCGAGCCGTGTTAAAGGGATTACAATTGTTGAGGGAGATCAAGGCTGATGCCGTCAAGATTTTTGGGGATTCCATGCTTATCGTGGACCAATTGATAGGAAGGTCCGAATGCAAGGATGACGTATTAAAGATTTATTACGAGGATTGCCTTCAACTGCTGAAAGAATTCAAGTCCGCGGTTATTGAGCACATCCCTAGGAATCATAACGAGGATGCCAACAGGCTTGCCCAACACGCATCCGGATATCAGCCGATTCAGGGCACTATGGCTCTAGAGCTCGTGGCTGACGACTGGCGAAAAGAGATCGCCGATTATCTGAAAGATCCGTCTAAGAAAGTGGATCGACGGATACGATTTCAGGCCACAAAATGTGTTACTAGAAGACGACTTGTTCTACCGGACGATTGTTGGTGTTCTACTCAAATGCCTAGGAATAGAGGAGGTGAAGATTCTGATGGGAGAAATCCACGAAGGAGTGTGTGGAGCCCACTGTGACGACCGACCCCAAATCTTCCAAGTTAATCCTAACCTGAGGCCCCGATCACATGCCTTAGTGTTCCAAGCCTAAGTGCTCAACCTCCAGACCGGTCCCAACCCCTGAGACCCGACCCCTCTCCGCTGGTCTTCAGTTCCGACCCCGCCGACCCCAACTCACCGTCGGATCCTTCTAAGTCTTTCCCAACACGTCCTTTCTATCTGACCGGTGGACCCACGAGATCTTTTTCTCCCAGATCCCCTGCGACAGGCGCACTCGAGTTGCATGCCCGCTTAAGAGTTTCCCCGCCGCGTGGCTCAACTTCTCCGACGCCCGCTGCTCCGCCTCGTCTCTGGCCCGCGACCGAATGGATTCTCGCGCCCCCTTCCCCAATCGCAGCGGAAGCCCCTCTGCAACCTTTCTGCAACACCTCGCCACCCGCGCCCATCATCACATTACCAGATCCCGGCCGCAGAGCCCGATGTCATCCGTCTTCTCCGTCACTTCGACACAGTCGCGCCGCCTACTCTTCGCTACCCGACGATTCCTCCTCCGCCAACCCTGACCACGGCAGCGACAGCTCCTTTCCCCGCCCTGTCAGAGGCCGCCCGACAATCTGTTGCTCCGTGCTCGCCCGCGCGCCCGCGGCTGCCTGTCTTCTCACCTGTGCGCCCTCGATTCTAGCGCCGTTAACCTGGTCACTTCCATCAACTCTACCGCCTAACGACGCCCGCCTCCGCCAAATCTCAACCACCGGCATACCCGCTCCTGCGCCGCCCTGACGCCAGAGCCCAATGACCGCTGGCGTCATCCCCGAAGTCCTGCTCCACCGCCCTCGTCGCTCAATCGCCGCCCAGGCAGAGCACTCCATTGCTTCTTCCCCGGCCTTCGCGCCGCTCCCCTTCTCACTCCCGCGCCGCTTCCCTTTCTCACTCCCGCGTAGCTATAAAAGGGAATGCGCGAGCCCAGCCGGAGTTCCCTTCGCCATTGCTGCCTTTCCGCCTTTTCGCTTGCTCCCTGCTTGAGCTCCCAGCACCACCCCACTAAGTTCCTGAGGAACTCTCCTCTCCGCTCCACTCCGTTTTCCCCAAGCCACCCAGCCGCTTGCCCCTCCGCGCTGCGTAAGAGCTTACTTGTGATCCACAAGAAGCACCGCCGCCGCCGGAGCATTGCCTGAACTAGCCGCTGTTCAAAGCCTTAGTCCCTCCGCCCAAGTCTGCTACTTCCCGACCCCAAGCTTTCCTTGTAGGAAGAAGGTAAGCTGCCGACCCCTGGTCCGCCTCGTCCGACCCTTGTCCGCTTCGCCCGACCCCTCTTATCCTCCCGACCCCGGTTCCGTCTCGCCCGACCCTGTCTGTTCCGCCGACCCTTCTCCGCCTCGCCCGAGGGCTCGGCTGTATCCTTTTCTTCAAACCGAGGGTGTATGTGTAAAACTTGGGGACCCTTCAGCGTTGAGTCTGAGGACCCCTAGCACACCAAATCCTCTAGTTTAAGGGTCAGATCATAAGTGCCTTTCCTCCGACCCTTACCTCTTGATCTCGACCCACTCCCTTGAACCTTCCCACCCTCTTGCTTTTTGTCGCGAGTTTCTGGGCTCAGACTTGCAAGTGTTGCTGTTGAAATAATCATCTATGCTAACTAATGCATTGCATTCGTGTAGAGATGCGCCTCGC
Organism: Setaria italica; assembly: GCF_000263155.2. Classification (NCBI taxonomy): domain Eukaryota; kingdom Viridiplantae; phylum Streptophyta; class Magnoliopsida; order Poales; family Poaceae; genus Setaria; species Setaria italica. The sequence continues at coordinate 16,152,357 of NC_028457.1, read as the reverse complement.
CGACGGCTTCTACGAGCTGCTTCCGGCACCAGAAGATGACGGTGTAGCTGAGCTCCTGCCCTCTGAAGCTGAAGCCGCCCCAGAAGTCGAGCAGTTCTCTTCCTCCTTGCTCGAAGGCAAGCTCCGGTTGCATGAAAACCCTATGTTTGTTTGCCAAACTTGCGCATGCCTTCTTTAGCATGCTTGTGCATTTACGTATAGGAGTTGTTTGGAACCCTAGATGCATGACTTAGCTCCCATGATCTGAACACTAGCGGTTGGATCGAGTAGATGCCTTGCTTAAATAGGAGATGGTAAAAGCCGAGTGATTCCCTGTCACTCGCGAGTTGTAGGAGTTGGATGTCTACCCTTCTGTTACAACTGTAAGGACGATGGACGGGGCAGGGTTTTGGGTAACTCTTTGGTGGTTGGTTGATCGCCCCGTCTATCTATGAAACTTGACTAAGGCCCGACAGTGGTGGTGTTCGTGATCAAGTGTTTGAAAGTACTAACCTCATACTTAGTATGGGATGAGGAAGCCTAGTACCAGATTGAACCTAGATGTGAGCGGTCGCCCCATTGTTCTTGGAACAGAGTTTCCCCTGCTGGATGTCGCACGTGGTGGCAAGCTTGGTCACAGAAACGGCAGAGGCCGGGTCTGTGGAACCTTGCACCAAAGGAAATGGGCCCGTCACGGGTTAGGGGATTGATGGGGAAGGCTGACACGGGAAGCGACCTCCGGGTGCGCGGATGTCATGAGGTTAGGTTCACCATGCATGGTTAAAGAACTCAAATCGATTTGTCTGCCTCTCACAGTTTGAGACTGCTTGATCGCTATGTCACCCTGAGTAAATGAGGAATCTGATGATGACATGGTTTTGTTGATATATACATACCTTGGTTGATTCTATGATTGTTTAGAATAGTTTGCGAACTTAGACCGGATAATGAACTTAGAACCGAAGCTAAAACTTGAAAATAAGGTTTAATTTAGTGCTTTTGGCAAACAAAACCCTCAGCCAAAAATCCTTGCATGTCTAGTTCTGTGGAGTAGCTTTACTCCCTGTCGGTTAAGTCTTGTTGAGCTTAGTAGCTCAGCCTTGTTGTGGCTCCTGTTTTCAGGTGAAGTTGCTGCTCTCGAGCCTTCTTCCGCTGGCACTTGGCCGCCCCAGCTCCCTCCGGGTTGGACGGTCAAGTGGGATCCCTCCTCGGATAGCGAGGAGAGGGATCAGTGATGTCCCGGCTGGCCTCACCAGGGATGTCCGACCCCGACGCTTTGCTTCCGCTAGTGGTTTTACCTTCTGTTGTTTTTCTTGAAACCTTGTAAAACTCTGATGTTTATTTCATAACCAAACTAATTGGTCAAGTTGTTAACTCGGTGGACTTGTTGTATTCGCTGGAACCGCTCACCTTCGTGTGGGTTTGCTAAATGGTCCTGTTCAAGTGGTTAAATCGGAAGAAATCCGACGGCACTTCGTGTTAACTTGGCTTAGGCATGGGTGTCGCATGTTAGGCGACTTAACCCTGTTTAATCAAGTCAATCCGAAGTTGATCCGCCACAGCTGGTACCAGAGCCGGTTTAGCAATACAGAGAACACAACAAGCCCTAACACTTCTTTGAAAAGATAAATGTTGCAAGAAACTCTTTGAAAATTCTCGTACGATCGTTAAGGATGACTTTAGTGCGAGAGGCCCTAGGGGATTTTGGGGTTGTTTTAGGTGGCTAATATTTTATTTGGTTATCTTGCTAACCCTTCCAGCACTTCGCCACGTTTATCATACGTGTGCCGAGTTCCGCATCACGAGTATGCGAAGGTTGATAGGGAGTTCTATTCAAAGGACCCTATCATCGTGGTTGTTTTCGCCCACGTCTATCATACGTGCGCAGGTTCCGTATGTAATCCATACGAAGGTTGGTACGGTTTGATTCCAACGAGCCTATCATCACGATTGTTCGCCACGTCTATTATACGTGCGCTGATTCCGCATCGCGAGTATGCGAAGGGTTATACGGTTCCTTTCAAAGGGAACCTATTTCCACGGTTGAGTGCCGTTCCTATAGTGAGCGGTAATGTTTGGGACCTGCTCCATCTCCTTGGCGAGTTCTGCTCTTCGGCATTTGAGGTGGTCTATCATGCCAACGAGTCCAGGGTGGGAGTTCTCGAGAAAGTGGATTTGTTGATGTCCCTCCTGAGCCTGACGCTTGTACGAATCTTCTTCTTCATGAGTCTTGGACAGTTTGGCGCGATCGGCCATGTGACGTAGAGCCTTGAAGACCGGAATCCGCATTGACTCAATGTAAGCGGCCGGCGCCAAGGCTTCTTCTGCCTCCTCTGGGACTAGCTCGCTGACATTACCAAAGAGCTGCCTAATCGGCGAAGCATCCTCTACCAATTGGCCAATGTCCTCTTGATGAAGGGATTGTATGCTTTCGAGCTTGGCGCGGACGTCATCAGGGATAGAGCTCAAAGTAACCTAACGGGAAGCGACTTCTTCGTCATCAGAAAGCGCGACCGCAAACAAGAAGAGGCTATTGTTGGGGGTGACCTGTTCCTATGAAACGGTAGATGAAAAGAAAACAAGTCAGCCGATAGTGGTAGCAAATCGGCCAATAAAGGTTGGGAAATTTCTTACTTCTTTAAAACGGATTTCCTCCATCGGCATCTGCGAGACTGCCATTCTTGATTCTGGGACTGGCACCATTGGCTCGTCGGAAGAAGAGGACTCAACGACAATCAGCGCTCTGCTCGGGCCGGCCTCTTGAAGGGTGACCGACGGTTGGTCGGGTAACGTGCTTAGCGTACCAGTAACCTGCGTCGAAATGCGTAAGAGCATCATCCAAATAGTAGAGGATTGGGTTGAATTATCGTATACCTCAACAGGAGGGGGCGCTGGCATTTCAACAGCTGCTTGGGACACCACCGATTGCTAAGGATTTACTAGGGCAGTCTGTGCAGCCTAATATAGGAAGAGTCAGTATTGAAATAGCAGATCGGGAAAATTGGACAGTGAGTTTACCTGTATAGCCTCCACCAATAATAACGCGACGGCTGCTCCAGCTTCTGTGGCGACTTGAATGTCGACCTCTTCAGCAATCGGAAGGGTTAGTACGGCCGAAGTTTCCGCCAGTGCGATCATGGGTGGATCGGTCGATTCTGTACGAGCACGCACTCGGCGATTAGTCTTCTTGATAACTTTCTTCTCCGCCTGTTTCGCTCAGCTGGCGATGTCGTCTACAGAAGGGGCATGATAGCTAATGAGGGGGAATGCTGTGTACGGATAGCGATCCTCTATCGGCCGACCACTCCGGGTGCATTTTGGGGGAGCGCGGCTTTCAGACTGAAGCAACAGTAAGAGTCAGTATATATGTGTAAAAAATGAGGGGAGATGAAAATCGGCTAGGAAAAAGAGAGGTACCTCGACGTTCGGGTCGATGTTGGCTGGATCCAGGAGATTGCAGTATACTGCTGCAGAAGCGCAGAGCAAGTACTATTTCCATTCGGCCCACCATAGCTTGAACTACTGAACGGCGAAAGGAGCTACTATCCAACCGGTCAGATCTATGGTGGTGGAGTCTGGGATCCGATCACGCAGCCGGTTATAGTCAAGACCCTTGGTGAGTTCATCTCTGAACTTTGCCCGGCCGGCGAAGTATGCGTAAATCGGCAATTGACCTAGGCCAAATTGCCGTGCTGCGACGGAAGGGTTGTAGAACTCATAAGTAGGGGCATATTTTCCCAAGAAAAAGTTTGCCGGTAAGATCCCCAGTTTGATTAATTCATTTGTGAGGTTTTCATCGAATCGACCAGTGGTTGAGTCAAAACAAGAAGAGAGTTCGAAGATTGGGTCCTCCTTCTGATAAGGGAACCAGCTGGTTGCATCTTCGCTGAAGCCATTATAAAAGCACCTGAAGTATTCGGCCACCTTGGTAGCGGAATATGAGCAACCAGAAAAGGCCGATGCCGCTTCGCCGAAGGACGTACATCGGCGTCGGACGGTGGGATTTTCTGCCGATTCGATATTGGGGAATGTCATGTGCTCCACTCGTTGCTGGGAGATCTTGCTCATGTACAGATTAAGCCATAGGTTGATGAAACACCAGGGTCCACCGGGGTTTCCAATCGGCTCCCCTTGGGATAGTTTGACGCCGATTTGGTGCAGCATATGATAGGCTGCTCCCAGTAAGTGCTTTCCAAGGGGGACACAGGCCCCTATCGATAGTGCCTCGGACAGAGCCTGCGTGTTGGTGGATGGACCGGCTGCTCTCCCTCAAAAAAAAAATGTTTCTCTAGCCACATCATCAGGAAGGCCGCGTGCTCTCTGTTCTCGACTGTTCCGGCCCTTTTGTTGCATCTGATGAATCCCTTCCATCCGCCAATTCCCTTTGTATCCAGCCGATGGGATGTCTTGGCTAAGAGGCGAAAAGGAGTATCTAGAGAGGAAATGTCAAGGCCGGTCAACATGACCACATCGGCCAAGGTGGGAGTCATAGGTCCGTGTCCAAAGAGGAATGCGTTGAGAGCATCGGACCAGAAATAGGAAGCTGCTATCACTAAGGGCTCGTTCCTTTCCATTTGGGATAAAGATAGATCAATGCACTAGTCGATTTTGTGCTCGTCCCATTGGACTCTCTTGGAGGTGGCTATCCGTTGGTACCATTCTCTCCAGCCGGGGGTTTCATTCGGCCATGACCTGAAGCTACCTGACCATCTAGGTCCATGGTTGATTGTTTAAAAGGGATCCTATGGGTTTCCAAATTGATTAGGTCAGTGGGATCCGGGTTTCCCATGGGACCGAGACAGACAAGGCCTGGAGTTTCTGTGAGGCGAATGGTAATCTGATGCCTAACCGCCTAAAAAAGGAAAAAGGGGGTACGGAAGTAAGAACAGATCTAAAGTAAATACATTATTGTTAAGGAAAGTTTCGGTAATGACATCCGGGATGAAGCTCATCGTAGTTGGCAGGATCGCCGGTAGAGCTGCAGATGCTGAAGCCACTGATGGGACTTCGGTTGAAGCCCCAACTCCCGCCGATGGAGCTCCTTCTCCCGTCGATGGAGCCACCGCTGTTGCCGCTGGAACTTCTGTCGGTGGAGCCATCTACGGAGCTTCGGGTGTTGGTGAGGTGCCTGAAGGTGCCGCCATTGGAAAAGTAGGAAGGAATGTAGATGGAAGGAGATGCCGGGGAAAAAAAAACTGGAAGCTGAGGAAGGCACCAGAGGAAGAAGAAGGCCAGTGTGCTAAAGAAGGAAGACGTGAGCTCGTAAGGACGAGTACGGGACATGCTGATATTTAAAGGTGGTCTGAGAAGGGGTAAAAATGAATTTTTTACCGCGCTGGCATTTCGATTTTTTCGAGAGGAGTGGTTGTCATTGGCGCCCGTTTCAAAAAGATTGCAATCATCAAGCTGGAGACCGCGAAACGGAAGGATATTTTCAATGCGTTTGTTTCGGAAGGGAAGTTGAAAAGAATTTTGAAGTAAAGACTATGTTTTACTCCGAAACTGGGGGGCATGTGTTGACGCCAGATTTTGACACGTATGAAATCAGCATCAGGAAAGGAAGAAATCAGGAGATGTGGCAAGACACAGAGGTCACGGTTGGAAATCGGCCGATTGGTGCTACAGTTGAGGATCGGCCGATTGTGCTTCGAGGGTGGAACTCCGCCTCGCCCGACCCCCGAGTCCTGGGGTCGGATGCGCCCGACCCTCCGAGGGTGGAACTCCGCCTCGCCCGACCCCAAGTCCTGGGGTCGGAGGCGCCCAACCCTTCGGGAGTGGAACTCCGCCTCGCCCGACCTTAAGTCCCAGGGTCGGAGTAGTCGGAGCCCATGACATGTAGGCTAAGCTTGGCTTGTAGTAGTCCCGAGTGTCGGGTGTTACTCGGCTATCCTTTGTTGATGGAGTTGGTAGAAATCGGCCGATTAGGAGGCTGGAGCAATTGGGCCGGTAAAGGCCTAAAGTGAGCTGTGAAGATAAAGAGGGAGTCAGCCCATGAGAGCATGATGATCAACTCCAGTACGAATCATACTTGTAAATATTCGTTTTCATTTAAAATTAGAGATAGAGTTCTAGTCGGTTAAGGAATCGTTTGTAATAGGCTATAAATAGCCACCTTCATAGATCTGTAAACAACACCAAAAAGCAATACAACAAACTACTATTTCCTCGCACTTACTTTCGAGCAGGCGACTTCGCCAATACTTTTCTTTTTCACGAGTTCATACGGGTTGGCGGGGCTGCATCAATTTGACCTCCGGCTGATTCTGTAAGTTCCGTTTATCGAGTAATATCTAAGCTTTAACTTTGGGCGCATCGTTGTCGTTTCGTTTAGATTTATTCACTAGTTATCGATATTCACTAGAATCTTAGGTCTTGCCTGTCGTTCTAGTTTTATCACCAGTTATCCAGCTAGGAATTGGAACTTTCGACTTTCTTGTACTTCGTTATTCAATCTATTGTTTTCTGCATAGCCGATTAAGATCTATTCCTAGTGCTATTACTGTAGCGTTGTTTAGATTACTCTAGCAGTTTTCTTTACTAACGCTACCCGGTAATCGGCCGCATTATAGCCGATTTCTTTATTATAGCAAATCGGCCGATTCGCTGATAAGCTATCTCGAGATCGGAACGTTAGCCGATCGCAACCTCTGGGATCTGACACGTTTCTTTCCTTGCCAATCAACAGGTCAGATTGGCTGGCACGCCGCGCGAACTGCACCAGGGCGATCACCCGAACAGGAGTTAAGCAGATTCTCCCGGGTCGTGTGTCCGACGCTGGGGATTCGATCAGCCGATTTCTAGCGCCAACACCTAGGGCGCCCCACCCCTCTATTTATAGAGGTTCCTGATGGGCCTCTAGGTCCAAGGTCCATTAGTACTTCTAAACCTGATTCAATTCGGATCATATCCGAATTGGGCTTTCAACCCATTAAGTGTCTGACGCTATGGGTTCGGATATATATAGACATGGCCCGACTACTCCTACTCGGCCCAATAGACGGTAGCGGCCTCTAGCAAGACGTGCCAACTCCTATATGCACACGAAGACCATATAAGATGAACCGTCACAACATCACGTACATGCTATTCCCTTTGCGTCATGATATTTTGTCTAGCTTCAAGCCGACCGCTCCTTCTCGATCCCGTGTTTCGGAATTTGTTTGTAGGTTAACTCTTAACCGTATGTAGCATGACCATGCATTTCAAGATCCGATCACTCGAGGGGTCCAGAGATATCACTGTCAATCAGAGAGGGGCAAATCCCATCTTGATCCGCCATGCCTCACAGCATGCTTCCTAACAAACCTGAAAACTACCTTTTTAACTACCCTATTACGGTGTAGCATTTGATAGCCCCTAAGTATGTCGATCCACATCTCGAGTACATGCGACAATCTCAGGTCTAAGGATAAAGTGTAAAGAGAGAACTACTTCTTGTGTTGGGTCAGTCCTAGCACATGTCTCTACATGTGCCTACATTATTAGTTTGACATGTCCATGTCTATGACTTTGTGAAACATAGTCATCAACTCATACATGTACTAGTCTAATATTCATGTGTGTCCACACATGAACTCCGACTAGGGACAACTTTTAGAACAACCATACAAGTAAAGAGTTCCACATACAATTCACATAATTGCACATCAATTCAAGTAGCCTTTAATGGATATTTAATGAACACAATATACAAATTATGGATACAATCAAATATCATCATCTCTATGATTGCCTCTAGGGCATACCTCCAACACAAGGGACCATTAAAGTTGAGATCTACCCCAGTGTTACACTAGGATTAATGGATCTGATTAAAAATTTTGGACAAATATAATTTTTTTCCATGTCATGTTGTATTGACAAACTGATCACAAACTCTATTGTTGTAGGTAAGATTCAACTTACTGGATTGAATGGCGCAGGTGTAATTGGATCAATTTCCGCAGGTGGTGCATGCTCCTTGATGAGGACATCACCTATTCACCGGCTCGAATACAACCACATTAGCAACTTTTGATTCACAGGTAAAATAATTCTTTATCGTGATTGTATTTGATACATTTGATGAATTGATGCTGCACCATGATGTGTGTTCATTGTCATTTTTAGAAATACATACGTGGATAAAAAGAGTGTTAAACATACATGGAAGGCATGGAGGACCAAAGAAGTTTATTAGGGGCCAAGTCCAAGTATTCCCAACATCTTCCACCAGGCCACCACGTCACTTTTGGCCTAAGGAAAGAAAAAGATCAAATTCAACATGTTTTGGGGCTGGATTCGGACTGCAGCACTACACCAACTTGCGACGACCACCACGACCTCATCCGGACTCCGTTCTAGGCGTTCAACTACTCCTTGGAATCTTTATAAAGTCTATTTTCATATGGATCTAGACTTATATCCATATCTGTTCTAAGGCGGCCATAATGATTAAATTACTACCAAGAGGTTTTTCTGTCCAAGGTGTTGCGTCACCTTATTTTGGCCCAATGGGGCGTGTATCAAGTTGGGTTCATTAGCGACGCGTCCTAGGGTTGGAGCATGACCCCAACACCCTGTTGGTCATCCTCCCATGTTCATATACCCCTTAGCCACCACAAGGAACACTCTAGTTTTTTTTTGTTGAAAGTTTAGCCATTGCTACTTCGTTGTAGACGTGTGTGTCGACTAGACCATCTGTTCTACTCAATTCAGAACCCCAACTTTGTATTTTCAGATTGATTTTGATCTCCATATTTGCAGTTGAGTTGCTTGTTCTACTTATTCTTGCTTGTTCCTCGATTGCTTGTAGGAATTACCCTAATGGTTTGGTTGATCGTGCTCCACAAGATTGTGATGACCATTGGAGGTGGTGTATCGGTTGCTAAGGCACAATATCCTTGGATGGTTGTAGTCAGGCCGTGAGCGTCGTCTCCATTCCTAAATTAAGTTATCCCCCTTCTCTCATTGAAAGATCAGGATTCAACCCCATGGGTTCATAACACTCCTTCTGTTGCGCAGGTAGTGTATGGTCCTTCTGTTGCACCGAAGAATTAGCTACGTCCACGTCCATATCGAGGAGAGAGAGGAGGCATGAGAAGAGGAAGAGGGAGATGAGGCGCAACTTCTACGGGTCAGAAGTTCCCCGCACCAGCGAATTTGGAGACAAATTCCTATTTATTAAAATAGGGATTTGTATGAATCCTTAATAATCTACTGTATTGATAGAGTTTTGGACGATAACACCAAACAATTTTATTTACATACGACTGGACAGTAACAGTCATGTTGAGTATTTCAGGCAACAACTTGCTTCATGCCATGCAAACTTCACTAAATGTTTAAAACCCAGTACCAAGGTATAACAAGGTAAACAAAAGCTTCGTATGCACGACTCTGTAAATTACCTCATCGTCTTCCATGGAGAACCATGCCAAGGAGACCAGCTGCGGCGGCGGCATCATGTCCGTATCCGTCGTCGCCTGCGCGTACAGCGAGTTGTGACGCAGGATCAGGTTCAGGCCCTTGGTGGTGGCCTTGGCGGGCTTCCTCTGCTGCTGCTGCAACTTCCGAGCGCCGTGCTGGTGGTGGTGGCTGTTGTAGTAGTCCTCCGCCAGCACACGCATTTTGAACCTTTGGCACGACTGAATGAATGACGACTCATGGTGGTACCTCTGCCATAGCTTTGATCTTGAGCACCACGCTGTCGGACAGGACCACGGCCTCGTGGACCGTCTGAACAGGCCCTCCCACTGCTTCATGGAATCTAGCTCCCTGATCACTGTGGGCAGAATAAAAGCTGTTCAGACTCAACTAATTGAGCAACTACAGGTGCACAAGTAAACAGGGGAACACATTGCAGACAAGATGCAGGTTGAGCAGACTCAAATGGGGGAAACAGTGCACACAGCACAAGCAAAATGGATCGAATCAATTATTGCAGTGGAAAAAAAACTAGCATTCAAAATTCTAGAGGCATGAAGCACCACTTAAAAGCTGAACACAAGCCTTGAGTCCACACCACTGTAGCACATGATGAATGTTGCGACGGATTGTATTGAGTCAACGCAGGTACTATTTAGGGTTATATAGCACAGAAGTGCACAACATAACAGTATACGCAATAATCATGTCTGAATGCAGGTATTGTTCAAGGTTATATAGCATAGTAGTGCACAACATAGCAGAATACACAAGAATCATGCATTCAGACACAAACAACAATTTGAGTATATTCTCATCATAGAGTTAACAAGCTAATAACAACATTTTAGGACCATGTAGTAATGACGTTTTCAAACATTTGGTGAATGACAACATAATAGAATGACAGTTCAAAAATATTATATTTGCTCCTAACTTACCATTCCTTGGTATGAACAGGTGAGTTCCTTTTATGCCTTTTAACAGCATAATAGACTTCCTAGATTCATCATCAAGAAGGCTGTCGGTGTTAGCCACCATGGTCCAGGATTTCATCCGCTGTCCAGCCCTACTTGATTCTTGCTTATTAAGCTGGTCAGCATAAAGATTTGCTCATGCCAGCTGCCTTAGTACCAATATCGAATAGATACTCGTCGTTCTGTGTTTTGTCAGCTCATCAGCATACTCACATATGAAACTGCCTGAAGATACAGAACTGAGGGATCTTACCCCCAAACCTGTCCTACCAGTCTTGAATATTTCTAGTGGAGTTTTGACACCATGCTGACAAAGCAGTGGCAGAACATCGCACCGGCCGTCCAAAAATGCAGGGTCCACCTGTCATGGCACAAAAGGACACCAAAAGTATTTTTTAACTGTACAGAATACAGATTAAAGAAGTAAACAATGAGGTCATGCAAAATTGGAATGCAAGGAACCGGCAGAACATATAGAATTGTGTGCAGCTTGTGAAAAAAAAGAGCAAAGGATCTATTGATGCCAAAATAAAACAGATGAAACAATATGCATGTAAGTATATTCATGGCATAAATACAAAATTTAACTATCCAACCTATAAATTTTCAAACAGTTCCCTAGAATTCATGGATTGCCTTCCACCTCTTGTTGGATCGTGGAGCACCTTTCAAAACAATCTTCAACGGATCAAGTACTTGGTGCCACAAGGCTGGTTGGCTGCTGAGAAATGAGCCGGCAATGTCTCAAATGACGTCTCCTGTTGCATCCCATGCTCTTGCGTGTCTTGTTTCAAAATATCATCAAGTAACTTCATTACCCTCTCCGTCTCACCTTGGCTCCTAGAAACTTTGAATAAAGCACAATTGCTCTTTGAGCGAAGCGAATGGTAATGATCCATTTGTTCTGTCCAAACATGCGTGTTGGTATGCATCTCCGTTGGGAAAGCCTCTTGGCACTCATAGTCCATCTCACGTAAACACAACAAGGAGGGATGCTTTCTATACGAGCATACTTCATGATGCAGAAAGTATGCGTACATGGAATTCCTTCCCGCTCCAGCTTCCAGCAATGGCATCTAGCATCAACCAATGATGACCCAAAGGTACAAGTCACGTGAAAACAACGCTTGCTATTGCCTTGCAATGAAACCTCATACCTCAAACACCCATTCTGCAATGTCACCTCTGTCACCGACCAATTACTTGATTTTTTAATTTGGAAGCTCACTTTCTGGAAAAAAATTGGTGTGAAGATTTGCGCAGCACTTTTCTCAAGAACATTATCAGAAATCTTAGTGAATGGGATAGAACACAGCGCCTTCGCATCAAACTCAATCTCATTCCGATGAATGCGTGATATGCAGAACTCATAATGCTCCATTAAATCAACCAGGGACATCTTTCGGTCTAAATGGCTGTGAAGCCTTGAGTTCAGACTCTCGCTCCTCTGATTACTTTGCATGCCCAAGAAATGTCTCCCTCTTATGAACATCGCACCCCACTTCCTTCTAAGTTCGTACATCCTATTTACCCATAGGTTATCTTCTTTGATATTATGGGTACCTCTAAACTCTCTCCAAAACCAATCAAATTCACCCTCCTCCATTGCATGGCCAATGAACTTTCTCAAATCCTTGAGCTTCGAACCACGAAATCATTTCAGCATGTTCTGCTCTATGTGCCAATTGCACAATCTGTGATCTGCATCAGGCATCACAATCTCAATAGCTCTCACCATCGTTGCGTCCCCGTCAGTGATTAAGGATTTTGGATGCTTCTAGTGCATCGCCTCCAGTAAAGCCTCAAGCAGCCAGACATATGACAATATAGTATCATCCGATAATATACCGCAACCAAAGACAATTGTACTTCGATGATGGTTAACTCCTATAAAAGGGACAAATGGAAGATTGTACCGGTTCACGCGGTAAGTGATGTCGAATACAATGACATCTCCAAAAATGACTGTGCATCCGACCAAAATAGGTTCTTTAACCTGCCTTGTGCATCCACACTATAAGTGAAAAAGAACTTAGGACCTTTCTCTTGCATCTGAGACATATGATTCAACACAAATTATGCGTCACTTTCTTCAACCTTTCCCTTCTTGTACCTTGAAAAGAAATTGTACAAGTTATGCGAAAGAAATCGAGTCTCTCCTGGACCACTGTGGCTCGTCTCCATTACATCCATGATCTGAAATGGACGCAGCCCACTTAGCCCCTACTTGATTGCCTCCGCTTTCTAAGGATCATTAAGCCCTCGATGAGACCGCAAAACAAAAGCATACTTTCATTTTGCAAGGGCATGTGTATGGACATCCACAAAGTGCTTCACATACTAGATGCCATTACTTTCACTCCACTCCACTCCACATCAAGCCTAGCCATGCATCCACAATGAGTGAGGGCATGCGGCTGTCTTTTTTGATCCATCCTTTCAAAGTACTTAACCAATCTATATCCTTCACAGGAGCACATGAATCTTCTCCATATCACCTCTTTGGTGCCTGTCTTGTACCTAACTCTATCCTTTCTGATACTTTTTTTTCTCGAACTACACAAGGGAGCTGCATGTCATTTCATGAAGATAGAAAATAAAGTACATAGAGAGGGGGAGAGCCCCCAGACTAAGTACCAAACACACCACAACACTCACAAAACACTACACACACAAAACAAGGAAAGACCTAACCAGAGAGCACCAAGCCTAAGATGGTGCTACAAGTGACCTAGCAAGCAGCTCTTTGAGCTTAGAAGCTCTAGCCAAGCACCATAGGGTGCTTTCATTTGTTATGGCTTGCAGGAGCACCTGGGAGTTAGGGAGAACACCTTCAAACACGCAAGAATTTCTATGTTTCCAAATCTCCCAAGCCACCAAAATGATGAGAAAATTTAAACCCTTTCACCACTGATTTGGAGCAGCTCTAATGACTTTGCCCCCACCAAGCTAAGAAGCTAGAGGAGTTTACCGGCACATCAACTACCAGATTGAGATGTGAGAAGATCAATGTCCAAATTTGTCTGGTAAAACCATAAGATAACAGCAGGTGTGGGGCTGTTTCTTGCGCTTGGTCACAAAACAGGCATGCCGAGGGGTGCTGCAAGCCCCTCCTAGCCAGCCGGTCAGTAGTCCGTAACTGCTATTTAATAGCCAGTCAAACAAAGAACTTGTAGCGTAAGGGAGCCCAACTTTTCCGGATTCTTTTCCATGGGATAAACTTTATTAAGCCAACGAAAAGGGCTTCATATGCAGGCTTGCTGGTGTAGATTCCAAATTGGGTTAGCTTCTAGAGGTGTTGACCCGGGGTATCCTGATTTAGATGGAAACCATCTAACTGATCCCAAAGTAGCAGGTACTCCATCAGGACCTCCACTGAGAGGCCTCCTCTAATATCTGAAACCTAGTGCCTGTTGGAGAGGGCCTGTGCCACTGTTCTAGTTTTGACAACTCCCTTAGGAATAGTCTAAAATAGATTAGGAGCAATTTCAGCTAGAGTTTTTCCTTCCAACCATCTGCCTTCCAGAATAGGATCGTTTCCCCAACAACCGAGACCACTGACGTGTTAAATAAGGCTTGAGCCTTTTGGGGTACCTGGATATGAAGACCAGCCCAAGGACGAGAATGATCTATTTTTTGAGCCCAAAGCCATCTAATCCACAATGCCCAACCAAAGGACTCAATGTTGTGTATGCCCAAACCTCCATATTTCAAAGGGCGTTGTACCTTTTCCCATGAGACCAGAAAATTTCTACCATTTGCCTGTTCCTATCCTTTCCAAAGGAAACCTCGCCATTTTTTGTCAATAGCTTTGATAACTCATTTGGGCAGGTCAATAGCCAATAGATGATGTATCATAGAAGCCGTGAGAACCACCCTAGTCATAATCAAGAGGCTTGCTAGCACTACTAGATTTTTGGTCTATTGCAACGGCGGAAAAACGTTGCAAGATGCCCAAAATCGATGCAATATCTAGCAATTGCAACGGCGACTGGTTGGTTGGCAGGTGTGGCAAGTACTGGCGTTACAATAGCTCTTTGCAACATTTTTTGTGGGCCGTTGCAACTTATGGTAATTGCCACACACATTTTCGTTGCATTATAGAGTATGGCAACAGAGGATTTCGTTGCATTAGCATGTATTGCAACGCAAGCAGTTATTGCTATAGTACGTAGTTGCAACGTACAAACTCTGTGGTAATATGGTATTTCACAACGATTTACATGGTGGCAATAAAATATATTACCACATAAATTTGACGTTGTGACATATCCTATGGCAACTAAATTTCTTTCATGGAAATAAACTATATTGCAACGGAACCATTTTCGATGGCAATAATTAGTTTTGCAACGGAAACTATTACGTGATGATTGATCCTATGGCAACACAACTGCTTTCGTGACAATAACTTATATTGCCACGGAAACATGTTTGGTGGCGATAATTCAGTTTGCAACGGAAAATATTACGTTGTGACAGATCATATGGCAACACAATTGGTTTCGTCGAAATAAACTATATTGCCATGGAAACATATGTGGTGGCAATAATTCGTTTTGCAATGGACAATATTACATTATCACAGATTCTATGGCAACACAATTTGTATCAAACCAAATCCAATGTAGCAAAAATTGAATTTTTCATATTCGTCTCTCGTAGAGATAATACAATATAGCCAAACATGTAACAGATCCACAATACAATATGGCCAAATATCTATCAGATCGACAACCTTTACTGCCTATGCCACAAACAATATGGTCCAGCATCCATTCATGTTAGCATGAACAGCATCTACCAAAAACAGCATCCATTCATGTTTGCATAACCTGAAGAGGCAATCCTAGCTCCCCGGACGATCATCGTCTTGTCCATGAGATTCAGACCCGTCATCTGCAAGCCGTTCTGCTCCTTCGTGTCATGTTGTTTTTTGATGCAGAGGAGACCATTCAACACCTATTTTTTGACTGTCATGCTGTTTTTAGGCTTCACAAGAACATTATGAACACTACTGAGAAGAGCTCTATAATAGTTAATCATTTGAATAAAGATTATGGTGCAATTACCTTCATTAACAGAGAAGGTTGATCCTTCTTATGGAGATTCTTCAACTATCGATTCATCAAGTAGCTTGATTTTGTACTTGACTATACAAATACATGAACAACGCACCGGTAGGAAAACTTACATCTCCCCATGGCAACATACGGGCCAGCCTACAGTATTTACCCCAGCACATTATTTCTCTCAATGGTATAATTTTCATCAAGCATGCATATAAACAGTTTCATCTAACAGTACTATTAGATTTAGACGCTGATGCCAGTGATTGTTAATCTCCGTCGGGTCTAAACAACCATATCTCCACAGGCATCAAGATGGTGATCTAATCTTAATGGTAAAGATGACAACCATATCTCCACAGGCATCAAGATGGTGATCTAATCTTAATGGTAAAGATGTGAATAATGTAATGCACATCACCGGCAGAGATTAACAGTTGGCCGTTTCCTGGCATCACCGGCGGCGGCTGCACATCAGAGACAGCGAGGGGAGCCGATTAGTTGAGGGCTCCTCTTCTACAAGATCTTCTCGTGCTTGGCCTTGTGGAGCTCCATAGCCTAGTCGACCAGCATCTCGGCGGTGAGGCCGAAGCACTGCTCCTTCAAGTAGGTGCTGTTGGGATACGAGGTAGGCTACGCTAGCGCAAAACAAAATTTCTACCGCGTATAACCAGGAAGAACTGCCGTATAAGGATCACGGGATTACCACTCGACGCACTACTGGTGCGGAAGATGTAGATATGCGTCGGTGCAGTGAAGACGATCACGTAGTCGTACGTAGTCGATCAACGTAGTCGTACGTAGTCGATCACGTCCAGCAGCTCCTCAGCAGCTCGTCCACGTGCACAGCAAGATCGCCTCCGGTGCCGCGGCTCGTCGTCGGCTCGTCGTGGCTCGTCGGCGGCTCGTCGATGGCTCGTCCAAGTGCTGCAGGCGCAACACCTCCAAGGTATCCACACGTGCAGGGAGGAAGCGTCGCAAGCCGGATTGCTAGATCCGCGAGTTGCAACAGGCGAGGGCGTGGGAGGCGCGGCAGAAGTGTTTCGCCAAAAGGTGTGAAACCCTAGGGCGCCCCCACCCCTCTATTTATAGGGGTTCCTGATGGGCCTCTGGATCCGAGGCCCATTAGTACTCCTAAACCTAATCCAACTCGGATCAAATCCGAATTGGGCTTCCAGCCCCTTAAGTGTGCGACCCTTTGGGTTCGGATACGTATAGACATGGCCCGAGTACTCCTACTCGGCCCAATAGTCGGTAGCGGCCTCTAGCAAGACGTGCCAACTCCTATACGCACACGAAGATCATATCAGACGAACCATCACAACATAATATACATGCTATTCCCTTTGCCTCACGATATTTGGTCTAGCTTCAAGCCGACCGCTCTTTCTCGATCCTGTGATTCGGAATCCCTTTGTAGGTTAACTCTTAACCGTACGTAGCATGGCCATGCATTTTCGGATCCGATCACTCGAGGGGCCCAGAGATATCACTCTCAATCAGAGAGGGGCAAATCCCTTCTTGATTGACCATGTCTCATAGCATGCTTCTTGACAAACCCGAAAGCTACCTTTATAACTACCCTGTTACGGCGCAGCGTTTGATAGCCCCTAAGTAGGTCGATCCACATCTAGAATACATGCGACAATCTCAGGTCTAAGGACAAAGCGTATATGTTGTTTAAAGAGAGAACTACTTCTCGTGTTGGGTCAGTCCTAACACATGTCTCCACATGTGTCCACATTATTAGTTCAACATCTCCATGTCCATGACTTGTGAAACATAGTCATCAACTAATACATGTGCTAGTCTAATATTCATGTGTGTCTTCACATGAACTCCGACTAGGGACAACTTTAGAATAACCATACAAGTAAAGAGTTTCACATACAATTCACATAATTGCAAATCAATTCAAGTAGCCTTTAATGGATATTCAATGAACACAATATACAAATCATGGATACAAATGGAATATCATCATCTCTATGATTGCCTCTAGGGCATACCTCCAACAGGTGCTCTGGTAGATCTTGGAGCGCACAATCTGCTCCACGTCTAGATCGGACGGCGCAAATCTCCAAGCCATTCTGCTCCTCCCCGTCTAGATCTCCCTCATGGTGGCGGCGAAGGTGGGGGACGGCGGTGGTGAGGTGGTGCGTGCGCTAGGGTTGCGGCGAGGTGGGAGGCGGAGGAGGAGTATGAGGCGCTAGGGTTGCAGGTGAAGACGGAGATGGAGTTGAGGGAGGAGAATACGGAGAGGGAGTTGAGGGAGGAGAAGGCGTGGCGGCGGTGAATCCGGCTGGAGGGGAGGGGCACCACGGAGAGGGCGGAGAGGGAGGAGGGGGCGCGGCGGCGGCCGGATCTGGTCGGAGGGGAGGGGCGCCGCCCGCCGGTAAGGAAGTAGAGGGGGCGGGGAGAGGGGCGCGAGGGATGGGGTGCGCGCGGAAGAAGAAAGGAGGCCGGGAATGGAGGGGGGCGGGGGGCTTCGCCCGCGGTTGAGGGGAGGGGATGTTCTTTTTTATTTTTTTTCTCTTCCTTTTTTTATGCCTAGGAAACGGCCCAAGTTCAGATTTTCTTAAAATTTTTCTTTTTCTTTTTTATTTTATTGCACGTACAAAAATAATTATATAATATGCATCAATATTTTTTTATATACAATAAATTACATATAAGTTGCTTTATAGAAGTTTCAATAAATTTCTAGCTCATTGACTATTTTTAACTCTTTAAATGATTTTCTAGGTGCTTAGTGAAAATAATTCCATGTTGAACTATGCGTATCTCTAGTAAAATTTAAAAATTTACAAAAAAAATTATATTTAGTCTCACATGTTTCATTATAGCCCATGTCTTGGAGATAGATGAAAAATTCAAGTGTTTTATAGGGACAATTCAAACTTCTATCTTCAAATTACCACATAATAATTACAATAATATCTAAATTTGGTCAGAAAATTCTACAAATTTATATGACAACATATTTTGGGTCTATAAGCTTGACATAAAAGTTTCATAAGATTTCACAAAAATTGGAGTGTACGTTGGTCACAAAATGGATAGAGCTCTCATATTGATTCACACAACTCAACTCAAACTTTGAGATTTGAATACCTCGTAACATGTTCGAACTCGTACGCACCTCAAATTTTAACACAACCTTACATTTAACATATTGTTGATATTTGTGGATTTACATTGCCACTTGTTGTGCAAAAAAGTTATTTTTCTATTTTTTTAACTAACTAATTAATACACCCTTAACTCACAAAATAATTATTTTAAATACCTCTAACTACATTTGTACATGTAATATACAATATCTAAGTTGTCATGTAGTATTTTCAAGAATTGTTTAATATATTTAGTATATTCTATCATTTAAATGAATTTCTACGTGCTTATCGAAAGTAATTCCAAGTTGAACTATGTGTACCTCCAGTAAGATTCAAAAAATTCAAAAAAAATTATATTTAGGCTTGTATGTTCGATTGTAGCCCATGCCTTGGAGATAAATGAAAAATTCAATTGTCTTATAGGGATAGTTCAAACTTCTATCTCCAAATTACCACATAATAATTATAATAATATTTAAATTTGGCCAGAAAATTCTACAAATTTACATGACAACATATTTTGGGTCTATAAGTTTGACATAAAAGTTTCATAAGATTTTAAAAAGATTGGAGTGTATGTTGTTCACAAAATGGATAGACCTCCCACATTGTTTCACACAACTCAAATCAAACTTTAAGATTTGAATAGCTCGTATTATGTTTGAACTCGTATGCACCTCAAATTTGGACACAAACTTATCTTTACCTTGTTGTTGACATTTGTGGATTTACATTGCCACTTGTTGTAAAAAAAGTTATTTTTCTATTTTTTAACTAACTAATTAATACACCCTTATGAAGTAACTTGCAAATAATTATTTTTCAATAGTAATTTTTTCCCCTTTCTTCAACCTCAATGATGTTGCGTTTGATCTCTCCAATAGGGTGGGCACTAAAGAACTCAGTAATTAACCTACACTATAGATACATTGCTGTAACTAACATAGAATTTATTTCTTTTACTTTGGCTCCTATCCATCACCCAACTATTGCGTAGCGTGGTGGTGAGGTGCTCGAGTCTAAACTCTGGAGACCTTGGTTCGATTCCCCCATTATGCATCTTTTAACTTTTCCAAAATAAAACATGAGAAAATGAACGTATAAAATATTAAATACCATACTTCATCTTAAGTGTTGGTGTAGTGCAGTGGTAAGGTGTTGGAGTGTGGTCTCTAAAACCAGGGTTCAAAACCCACGCTTGTTGATTTTTTTTTCTAATTTTCGGTGGGCGCGCCGTGGCCGGGTGACGTGGCGCGCGGCTGGTGGCCGGGTGACATGGCGGGCAAGCGGTCTGGTGACGTGGCGTCCTTGCCCAAGGGTAGCCACGGAAGCAACCGTGCAACAAATTGTGTTAAAAGTTATTAAATACCAAAAATCTAAACCAAACAACATGTAGCTCAGTGGTAAGTACGGTGGTTCCCAGGAGGTTCCACGATCAATTCCTATACTTTGCATGTTTTTCTCTCTTTTTTTGGCAATCAGTGGTAATAGCATCTTCTTTCATGCAACCACTTAGTTTTTATTGGTATATAGGCACACATATTACAACGCACATGCGGATTAAGAATGCACCTCAAATTTGTGGCAATACTGTTTATGACTTCGCAAATGGTTGCGACAAAATCAATCTTTTGCAATGAAATTGCATAATGGTGGCAATAACATGAACCTATTGCAACGAATTTTCATAGAATTTGTTTCTGTAACTAACATAGAATTTATTTCTTTTACTTCGGCTCCTATCCATCACCCAACTATTGCGTAGCGTGATGGTGAGGTGCTCGAATCCAAACTCTAGAGACCCTGGTTCGATTTCCTCACTGCGCACCTTTTAATTTTTCCGAAATAAAACTCGCAATCATTTTTCAACTCGTGGCGACAACACCTATCTATTGCAACAAATTTCTTGTTGTTGCCATGGGCTATGTGGCAACGTAACAAATTCGTTGCAATATTGCTTCCTACTTGCAACATTACGTATTTCATGGCAATAACCCTTACATGTTGCAATGCAAAAAAAAAAACTTTATACCAACGCAAAAAAACCGTGGCAATTTGTTCAACAACTCGCAACCATTTTCAACTTGTTGCGACAACACCGACCTATTGCAACAGATTTTCCGTTGTTGCCTTGGGCTATGTGGCAACGTGACAAATTCGTTGCAAAAATATCAAAGCCTTGCAACATTGCGTATTTCATGGCAATAACCTGTCGATATTACGACGAAAAAAATTAATTATTGCAACAAAAAACACACGTGGCAATATCGCCTACGTATTGCAACGAATTTTCAAATGGTGGCAATAACACCTACAGGTTGCAACAAAAACTCGAAATCGTTGTAATAAATCCTACCTATTGCAACGAAATTTGAGTTGATGGGATGATGGCCGTGGCAATAGCCCTAAAATCTAGTAGTGTAGATTCATCAGGGAGGCTTTCTAGCTTGGGAGGTAACCAGCAACCTTGTCAATCAAAGGCAGGAGTACTTGCTTGGAAGGTTTTCTGATTGTAAGTGGTAAACCCAGATAAGTGCATGGAAACTCCTTTGTGGAGCATGCCAGGTGCTTCAAAATTTGCTGTACCTCTTCCTGTGAGCACTGAATTGGGAAAGCTGAACTCTTGGAGAAGTTTGTATGGAGTCCAAAGGCCTAACCAAAAATATCCAAAACCTGTTTCATTGTTCTGAGATCATCCACACATTGCCGAAGGAAGATAAGAGCATCATCCGCATAGAAAGAAGCCTTATGACTGGTCTGTTGAGCCGCGAGGGGTTGCAGAAGGTGGTATCTGGTGGCATATTTTATCAAGGAATTGAGAACATCCATTACCAAGATGAATAGCATGGGTGAGAGAGGATCACCCTGCCTAAGACCACGATGGTGGAAAAACTAGACCCTAGCTCACCATTAACCAATACCTGAGTAGATGAAGTAGACAGCACCAAGCATATAAGGTTACACCACCACTGTCCAAAGCCTAGATGGCGAAGAACCTCCAACAAAAAAGGCCAAGAGACATAGTCAAAGGCTTTTGAGATATCCAACTTTAGGAGAACATGTGCTTGTTTTTTCCCATGCAAAGCCTTGACCATCTATTGTACAAAAAGAAAGTTATCATGTATGTTCCTTCCTCTAATGAAAGCGCTCTGATTGGGAGGAACCAGGCTTGGCAAGAGAGGAACTAATCTGTTGGCCATGATTTTTGTCACCAACTTGGCAAAATTGTGAACTAAACTAAACTTATGGGCTTGAAATCCTTGACCGAGTTGGCGTCCTGCTGTTTTGGTAAAAGGGAGATGAAAGCTATGTTTATCAGCCTGAAATGAGCCACATGACCTTAATGTATAGCCAATAAAGCCGACATGATGTCATCTTTGATAATACCCCAACAAGATTTATAAAATCTGCCTGTGTATCCATCAGGTTCTGGGGCTTTGTCCAATGACATCTCCTTTATTGTAGTCCATACTTCTTCCTCTATGAAAGGGCTCTCCAGTGAAGAGACATCATGCTACTGAATCCTAATTTCTGCAAAGTCAATGGTATATTCCCTCTCCTCAGTCGTGCCCAACAAATTCTCATAAAACTGCAGGACTGCTTCCTGTTTATCTTCTTGGTCGACTACTGTTTGATCACCCACTTGCAACTTTGCAATGAAGTTTTTCTTCTTCCTGTAACGGGCTTGCTGGTGGAAAAAGGACGTGTTAGCATCACCTTCCTTCAAGTACAGAACTCTAGAACAGAGGTGAGCAATAGTACATTCAAGAGAAGCCAATCCCAAATAGTGAAGCTTAAGTTTCTTCCTCAGCTATTCCTCACTTGGAGAAAGATCCCTGGAATCCCTAGCAATCTCAAGATGATGTAGAATTTCCTTGGCTATCACTAGCTGAAGCTTGACATTACCAATTTTCCGTTGGCCCCATTTCTGAAGGTCCCTGCTAAGTCTCTGAAGTTTGCAGAGATGAAGATACTGGAGCATTCCAATTCTGCTGAACTGCTTCTGTAAAACCGGACATTTAAGTCCAAAAACTCTCAAAATAGAATCTGCACTTGCCTCTTGTACTGACCTTCAAACCCAAAACCAGTAGGCAATGATCAGACACAATCGAGGCGCTGCTCTGCAGGAGAGCATCAGGGAAGATATCCTCCCAATCAACACAGTAGAAAGCTCTATCAAGCCTCACGAGGGTGAGAGAAGATCTTTCATTAGACCATGTGTATTTCCTTCCTAACAGAGGAATTTCTTTCGCCTCAACATCATCTAGGAAGCGCCTAAACCAACCCATCATTGCTCGATCCAAATTGGTATTATTTTTATCAGAAGCTTGGTATATTAAGTTGAAGTCCTCTGCTATCAGCCATGGGCCAGAACATAAAGCTCGCATATCACAAAGCTCTTGCAAGAATGCTATCTTATCAACATCATCTTCAGGACCATAGACTCCTGTAAATCACCAATTGCGACCTTCTTGTTCCTCAAATTGAACTGAGATAGAATAATTATCCACTCTGGAAGCTAGGATCCGACACATATTGCTTTTCCAGGCAATCAAGATCCCTCCTCTCGTACCATCAGCTGGCAGTTCCACATACTTGTCATAAGTAGTGCTAAAAACTGAGAGGAAAATTCTCTGATTCATAATAGCAATTTTGGTTTCTTGAAGACAGACCACAGGAGCATTTGAGGAACGTATTACATCGCATACAGCATTACACCGACTTTTTTAGTTAAGGCCACGCGCATTCCAAATCAGAATAGAGATGGATTCATGACTGAACAAAAGAAGTTCGACTGGGAAATTGAAACCAGGAAGTTAAGGGAAGTCCCCTGCTCGAACCTCAGCGTCCTCTTCGATGTTCCAGCCGAAGATAGCCGCCATGGCAGCCACATGGCTCTCAGCGAGTTGGCTCCCCATAATCTTGAAGTAGGCATCTTGAGTCTTGAGATCAATTTTTTCATTGCACGCAAAACCTAGACTCCTCATAACCCCCCTTTGTGCTTCGGTGGTGACTGGTCCCGGAGAACATGGGTCAACTCCAGCCACCCTTTTGCTTCGTCGAGGTAAAGAACCTGAAGCCGCAGCATTGACGCGCCTCTTGTGAATAACGTCCTTTCTGATACTGAACATTTTATAGTATGCATAATCATTGTAAAACTCATCAAAATCTTCCTCCCTCGTAAAAGTCTTATTTACAACACTCTTATACTCCTTAATTTCCTCCAGGCTAACGTACCCTTCTGCCACCATTACGGTAATCTGCAAGAAAAAAAAATAAACGTATCACAACCACTTCAAAGAATACCTTTGTATCACCATAGGATGGTACCGAAGTTCTTCATCCCAACCTAACTAACAAAGCTTACCACATCTATAATTGCCCAACTTATATTAGCACAGTAATCACACTTGGCAAATGTTTCTTTTTGTCCAATCTACATCACTAACAGTACAACACTGATCACCCAATAATTGCATATTGTGATGTAAACAGGGCAAGGGTGTTATGCTACTATCCTAAATTTATGTTGCCATGTTTACATCAAATCAAATCACTACGAAAAGAATAGAAACAATCCAAAAGCCGTGTCTCGAAGTTACAAATTAAAGATCTACAATTAAATTTCACTTCATTATGTTTGTTTCCTATCTTAGATCAAATTATAATTTACAAACCATTCTACAAGACAAAATATGTGCATCTAATTCACGTATGATCAACAGAACTATCCGGTAACTGATAAATTCTGATAATACAGGAACTCTGCTGATTAGAGGAACCAGATCAGAAATCTTGGTATTATTTATTAATACTAATATATTATCACACCATCCTTAAAATAAACTTCTAGAAATGGATCACCTTGGAAAAATCCTCGGTAGAGACTTGAAGTTTACTCTTTATGCGCTTCTTGACTTCTGCTGAAGTCTCACCTTGACAAACAAGTAGAAAAAAAGGCCACAACGGGGATGAGGAGGCGGCGGCGGATGGTAACAGCGACAATGTGGATGACGTGGCACGGATGCGACCTAGGGAGTGGCGGCTGGCCACAGCCACAATGGGGATGAGGAGGCAGCAGCGACGGCCTGGAAAAGGAGGAGGTGGCGGCGGACTGGGAAGGGAGAAGGAGGAGGAGGAGGCGGCAACGGCGAATTGGGAAGGTAGGAGGAGGAGGTGGCGGCAGCGCTGGTGGCATTCTGGAGAAGCTGGAGGCGGCGGACTAGAAAGAGAGGAAGAGCCGGTGGCGGCGTGCGGGCGGTGGCGGCGGAGGCGGCTGAGCGCTACAGGTGCCACGACGTGTGGGCGGTAGCGGCAGGTGAACACTGGGAGAGGGCGCGCGGGAAAATGTAGTTCGGAAAAAAACACGAATAATATATGTTTTGTTAATTACAATTTTAACCGTATTAAAAAAACAGCCTATACTCCATACTACCACCTGGTAGTATTGTGCACCGTAAAAAAACTTTTAAAAAAATAAAGAAGAAGAAACTGATGAGAAAATCTTGTTCCCATTCCACCCACACACATCTTGCTACCACTTCGGTAGCAGCACAAGCGTTCAAAATTCAGCGCATAAACACCGACACAGCTTCGCTCGTTACTCCCTCTACTGCTACTGCTTCAATTTGATTGCTTCTAGACTTTAAAAAGCACCTAGAAGACCAACAACAAAACCTCTACTCTCAAATCACAAAACAATCCAAGAATCACTGACAAGTGATCACCTCCGCTCCGCAACCAAAAACACAAGAACAAAGCTCACCCGATCGCCGCACCAAAACTTTCGCGACCAGGCGAGATCACAAACGAACCACCCCTCATCTCCCTCAGTCCCCTTCCCCTCACCACCATCCTCTCCACAACACTACCACTGCTGCTGCTGTACAGTTCCTTCCAATTCCGGCAATGCCGCCACCATTCGCAGGTCACCACAGCAGCTCGGCGCGGGACGCCGGCAGCTCCCTACGGAGCTTGCACGAGAAGAGCCGGCATGCATCCATGCTCAGGTCGACGGCAGCCTCAGAAACACGAATACGGCAATGAAGGTGCATATCCCGTATCCGATACGTATCCGATACGGATACGCTTGGGATACGGCCGGGATATGTATCCGCGGCGTGTCGGTGTATCCTTGCTTATTTGGGTCGGAAACTAAGGAATGGAAATGTTTTGGCCCAGTCGATACGGCCCAGCCCAACTTACCACCACCAAATCTTCATTTGCCCTACTCTTAACCACCTCACGCAGCCGCCTGCCCGCCTCTGCCTCACACGCGCAGCCGCCTCTGCCTCCCGTCCGGCGGCCAACCTCCGCCCTCGCTGGTGACAAGAAGCCCCTGGCCCCCCGCGACGGCGACGAGGAGCTGCGCCCGGCCGGCCCCCCGCGACGGCCGGCTGCAACGCCGCCGAGCCCCTGGCCCCCTGCGAGTTCTTCGAGCCCCTGGCCCCGCTCGTGACCGTGAGTTCCTCTCCCTCCCCAATCTGATTTAGAGCCAGTGCACCCTGCCGGCCTGCCCCATTAGGCCAAAGGCCATTACCCCTTCCTGATTACTGATTAGAGCCTTATTGATTTTGTCCAATGTTCATTGTCGACCAGTATGGCATCTCCAAATTTGAGTAGTGCAGGTAGTGGTAGTGCTACTGCTAGTGGTAGTGTGGGATCTGGATCTAGAGAAGCAACTGATATCAAGGCTCCGCTGTGGGATCATGTCACCATTCTAGAGAGGCCTAAAGCTGGTGGAGGAAATGCTTTATGGAGATGCAACTATTGTCCATTGGAAAAAAGCAGCAGCTACACTAGAGTTGAAGCTCATTTGCTGTAGAAATCAGGGAAAGGGTACAAATGTCCGAAGGTTTCATATGAAATGCTGAGTGAGATGACGAGGGAAGTGGAAAGGTGCAAGGAGCTGGTGGAAAGAGCAAAGACACGCACCGTTGCTTTGCCTGTAGCTCCTTCTTCAGCCAATTACAACAAGAAGAACAAGAGGGGACCTGCTTCTATGTTGGAAAAATCTTGGGCATTGCAAGACCGCAAGCACTTGGATGCTTTAATTGTTAGAGCAATGTATTCTGGAGGGATATCTTTCAACTTTTTGAGAAACCCATATTTTAGAGAAGCTTTTGCATTTGCTTGCAGCCACAATTTGCAAGGTTACACAATCCCTGGGTATAACAGGGCTAGGGAATCACTCCTGAAGCAAGAAAGAAGGCACATAGAGACTCTATTGGAGAGTACCAAGAGCACATGGCCAGAGAAAGGGGTCACAATCTGCAGTGATGGTTGGTCAAATCCTCAGAGGAGGCCAATCATCAACTTCATTGCTGTTTCTCAGAAAGCTCCAATGTTTTTGAGGGCTGACAATTGTGACGGAGAATACAAGTCAAAAGAATATATTGCTGAGAAGTTGAGGGCTATTATTGATGAAGTAGGTCGACAAAATGTGGTACAAATCATCACAGATAATGCTGCAAACTGCAAAGGTGCGGGTCTTTTAATTGAAGCTGAAAATGATCACATATTTTGGACACCTTGTGTAGTGCATACTCTCAACCTTGCTATGAAAAATATATGTGAACCTAAACTGCCAAGGACACCTACTGATGAGGATATGCATGTTTGGGGACAACTAGAATTTATACATGATGTTAAAGTTGAGGCTAGTATGATCAAGAATTTCATAATGAATCATGGCATGCGTCTTTCCATGTTCAATGAGTTCAGCCATTTGAAGTTGCTTTCTATTGCTGAAACAAGATTTGCATCGGTTGTGTGTATGCTAAAACGGTTTGTTGAGGTAAAAGCAGCTCTCCAACACATGGTGATTAGTGACAAATGGAGCATCTACAAAGAGGATGCTTCAACTGCCCAACATGTAAAGGAAAAAATACTAAGTGATGTCTGGTGGGGCAATGTAGATTACATTCTTAGGATCACTACTCCTATCTATGATATGATACGCTTTGCGGACACCGACACCCCATGTCTTCACTTAATTTATGAGATGTGGGATTCAATGATTGAGAAAGTGAAGAAAGAGATATATCTGTATGAAGGGAAGGAACCAAATGAGGAGTCAAACCTCTACTCTGTTATTCATGATATATTGATTGCTAGGTGGACAAAAGGTAATAATCCACTACATTGTTTGGCTCATTCACTCAATCCAAGGTAACACTATACACTATACATTTCAGAATTCAGATTCTTTGCCCTTTATTTTTTCAGTTGCTCATGTTCTAAATTGTAATGCTAAATTGCCAAATGCAGATTTTACAGCAACAAGTGGCTTGAAGAAGGTGCTGGTCGACTACCCCCCCCCCCCACAAGGATAAGGAGGTATCACAAATGAGGATGACTTGCTTCAAGAAGTTCTTTCGCATACCGCAAGAGTTGGCTAAAGTAAAGGAAGAATACTCAAGGTTTTCTAGTTGTTCAGAAGAATTCAATGATCCTGATTCTATACATGATAGATGGGCTGTTTTCCCAATGACTTGGTGGACAAATCATGGACAATCTGTCCCTCTATTGATGAGTTTGGCCTTAAAATTGCTGAGCCAACCGGCCTCCTCTTCTTGCTGTGAAAGAAATTGGAGCACATATAGCTTCATCCATAGTGTCAAGAGAAATGCCTTAACTCCTGAGCGGGCTGAAGATTTGGTCTTTGTGCACTCAACTCTGAGGCATTTGTCAAGAAGAACTGATGCATACAAGACAGGAGAGACAAGGATGTGGGATGTTGGAGGAGATTCTTTTGATTCCCTTAGTGGTGTAGGTCTTCTTGAAGTTGCTGACCTCTCCATTGATGAGCCTGACTTGCAGACTATATCATTTGGATTGGGTGATCTTGAGGTTGAAAGTGTGGAGGAGAATGAGGAAGTCGAGGAAGAAGCTTGATGTTGATGGCTTGATGCTATCCTTATCCTATATTGCTAGTTTGCTACTACCTTTTATTAATTTCCTAAATAAAAACCTGCTATCATGTTATTCTGAGTGTAATAGACCTTAAATGTCTCTCTGTTGAACTTGAATATCTATTTTGTAATTTAATATGCATTGTTATCTATTTATTAATAAAATTGTTAAAACGTATCCGCGTATCGGGTTATTTAAGAAATTTCCGTATCCGTATCCTTCCGATACCGATACGCGTATCCGTATCCGTGCTGCTTAGACGGCAGCCGCCAGTGCCACGAACGCGGCGCCGCCCTCAGCGCACCCGACATGGGCCACGCCCACTACCACCGTGGGCTTGCTGCACCGCCCCTCCCCTTGCACGGTGGCCGACATCATGAACCCGCGGAAGCTCCCGAATGGCCAGAGCCCGTGCCTGAAGTCGCCGCTGCCGCGGGGCTGCAGCCGGGGGGACCCGCTCCGGCCGAACGGCTGCGCTGCCATCAGGTTGATTGCGAACCGCCCGCCCTTGGAGGCAGGGACACCGAGGAGCTATTGATCTACCTAATTCATCAGCATATTTTATATTCAATTCAACTCTATCATTTACGGATAGATAGGCAATCTGGACTGATGATTTTGCTGCAGCTACCCGTGCTTGTGCAACCTGAATAATTATTATCACAGCATCAGCATCAAAGAAAACATCAGGCATAAGATCAATTTCTCACTTGAATCCACATAAACATAAAGAGAGTATAGTAATCCCATGACAAAGAATGTTGCAGTCTGACAATTGGATGTGATCTGCTTTTAAGCTTTCCTTTGGCATTGAAGATGTGTGGCCTTTTACTTGCACTTTTGGACACATTAATTAGCTATCTCCATAGCAATGCCAAACATAAATATTTTAATATTTATTAGAATTAGTAAAGATTTCTTATGAATAAGTTAGATACACAACATAAGTAAAGTAAAGCATCATGATTTTTCCAGTTTCCATAAATCTATTAGGCCTTTATACTTTAATTGAGTGCAGTAAAATTAGTTCAGAAGAAAGATGGAAACACAAATAGGGATCTTCATAAGTAAATAATTGGCAGTCAAAATAAAATAACATGAGTCTCAGCATCCAACCTCAGCAACTCGTAGACATGATGCTATTTCTGTTCTTCCAGTTGCGTAGTCTTTTGCTTCTATACAATCAACTGCATTACTTTCTCCAGTCCTAATCTTACTTCCATCAATTATGCTAGCATCTTGGATCGCAGAACCACCCCTACCACTGCCCCTTAGCAGAGAATACCCAACCGAACACTCCAGGTCAAGTGAGTCCGGTTCTCCAAGTGAATTCGCTGATCTAGGAAAAAGGCTCGTAGTAGGTATAAAAGGGTGGGAACAACCAAGTTATAGGAAGTACAAGTACAAGGGGAGGATCTGTAACCACCAGAATGATCTTGGAGGCATTGTATGATACAACAGACCCAGTGGTGCCAGCTAGCAAGAAGTCACAAGTAACTGAAATGGAAACTTTGGTTTTCCCAGCAGACCTGTTACAAGAATGAAATAACATATTAGGGCATACTTGGTCTCTAGCTGAACTAAAGATGAGCACCAAATACAAACACTACTTCAGTATATTCAGTTTTCAGGCACTCAAGAGTCAACTGTGCTATGGACAAAAGCAATTCACTGGAAATTCAATATAGTGCTCCATGCAGTACCTCCCAGTCATATGGTTGATAAAAGAATTGCTGCAGCCATTGGAAAACCATGTATTGTTTTTTTCCTTCTGATCCTTGGCCAAGTCTGTATTGCCAAGATGTAGCTGATTGGAATATCACAACCTAAGGCAGAATAACTTTTTAGTAAACACTACTAGACAATTCGGTATTAGTGCCGGTTCGTAGGGTGCATATCTCCTGAAAATACATCCAGGATTGATCCGTCGAGATAAAAGGGGGTGGTCATTTATCACGGGTCCCTAACCAGGATATAAGACCCTCTTTTAGTCCCAGTTTGTAAAACCAACCGGGACTAACGGGGCTACCATGCCAGGCGCTGGACAAACGCCTTTAGTCCCGGTTGGTATTACAAATCGGGACTAAATGTCTCTTCTTTAGTCCCAGTTTGTAAAACAAATCGGGACTAAAGTGCGTGTATACAGCGCCATGCATGCGCCTGCATGGCACCTATAATTTCGTGCATCACGTACCCCTTTAGTCAGTTGAGAGTTTTTTATAATTAATGAAATCAATCAAACTATGTATAGTATTTAAACGAATCAATTTAACTATTACATACTTATATATACAATTAGCTAGTAGATATAAAATTCTTGATTAGTATATATATATATAGTACAATTAATTCCTAGCTAGCTAGCTATATAGCTCTAGGATCTTCGTCGAGGTCTTCCCGTCGAGGTGTTCCTCGGTGCTTCTTAATTCCATCCACCGTAATGAAATTCTCCTTGTGAATTTATGACCTTGTCCAACAGGAATCCTACGAGACTTTCGCATATTGTGTCTATTCTTTTCTTCATCTGTAATTTGGAAGTGAATAATGTTACATGAACAATTAAATATAAGGTGCCAGAAAACAATTAACTATTTATAGTATTATTTTATATTACGTACTTCCTGTTTTTCCTGCGACGTCAACCTGGCCTTGTGTGACAAAAAACTTTGCATGTTCTCACAAATATAGTACCCACATAGATTATTTCCTTGTTCCTGTCTTAAGCACGGGAAAAAACAAGTTATAAAATATTCATCATATAGAATGTACAAAATATGCAAACTTCATACGTACCGGGAAATGCACCTTGGCGTTGTTTTTTGATGAATTGTTTCCATGCCCTACAGATTTAAATAATGAATGATATAGTGTTAGGTGAAAATTTAGGAAACACACTTTTGTATTGAGATAAAGGTCCAGAATTATTAACTACAAGTGTAGAATGTCTTGAATCTCTTGGTACTCTGCTAGTGGTTTCCTCAAGGAATCGAGGATGGTAACTCGGCTTCTATCAGGCTCAATTACTATTATGATCCAGTGGTAACTGTGTACATAAATATTCATTAATTAGATAAGAAAAAGGATACTAAGATAGACGATATATGTACGTACAAACACTTACTTGGTACAAACACTTACTTGAAGTTGTATGGAAGTAGTGTGTAGCTCTTGCCACCTTAAAGGTCCAGCATATTGAAACATTCCACCAATGTTTTATCTGTAAAATCTCGTAGTTGGGTTTGGTTAACTACGGATGGATCCATGAAGCCAACATGTAAGTATCCTTCTTGTCGGCACTTCTGAATTAGCCGCCTACATAAAAAGGAAGACAAAGTTAGTAGGACGACGCATGCATAAAAAATAATGATATGGTCCAAAATTTACATATAAATAAATGGATACTTACAGAGCCCAGGCACTGATGAGAGAGACGTCTAGGGCATCTTGATGGTACACTTCATATATATCTTTAAATTCTAGCCAGAGGTATTTCTCACCTTCGCCGTAAAAATCTATCTGTTTTACCTTAAGGGCGAACATGGAAGTCCGGTCGGTGGACGTCTTCTTGTACCATTCATGGAATTCGTACATCTTTGGTGATAGGCTCTCTACCAACTCAGGCCTTACCATAGACTTTCCTAGCTCAAACGTCCATCTCGGTTGAAATGGCTGTGAAGCTGCTGGCTCGTGACCACCTAGCTCTATACATTGATCAAGTCGCACTCCAAATTCTTTCATGAATTCCAAAACTTGATCTTGTTGAGACTTGAGCATTGCTGCTATCCTTATAGCGTCTCCTTCTGGTAGATGATGAAGGCGACGATCAACAACACTTGAAGATGACTTTCCTTTTCTTTTTTTCCCTATATTCATCACCTCCTTGTTTGAATGTGACATCTTCTAAAAAAATTGTAATTTAGTTGGATCAATTGTTGGTTGTGTCTCCATCTCCCTTACTTTTTTTTTGTTCAGCCCTTTTCCTGAACAACTCCTTGCATTCTGCTTGGATTTCGGACCAGCGTTCCTCTTGAGTCATTGCATTCTAGCGTTCCTCAGGAGTCACTTCAGGCTCCTTATTTGTTTTCCTCTTTTTATGTGTTGGCTTGGGAGCCGTTGGTAGCGACTTCATAATCGGGTCTCCAGCAGGTTCCTTTCTCAGGGCTGCAAGTACCTTGCTCGGGACTGCTCTTAGTCCCGGCGTCGTCGGTGAGCAGGGAGAGTGTTGTTGTTGTCGTCGTTGCCAGCTGGATGTGGAGATGGAGACTTTGATCGAGCATGCATCGATGATGGTCCTGGTGCTGAAGGTCCTGGTGGTGATGGTCCTAGTGATGATGGTCCTGGAATTGACTGTGGTAGGGAAGTCGGTCTTGCCATTTGAGGAGATGGTTGCAGCTCGGGTTCTTCTGGGAGGGGTGCTGCCTCCATGCCCGAGATGACGATGTAGCATTTGCGCCATAGAATGATGCCTCCTTGAACCACATCTCCTAATATCCTTTCCCCAACGCCTCCCGGGAGCTGGAGCTCATAGCCTTCATATTGGCGATCAACGAGCTGCTCTACCGAGACACTAGCATAGCCAGGTGGAATCTCCATGGCATGGCTTGCTTGCATTGCCCAGCTTGGTAAGGCACTCGCGTACGCTACCTGTACATATAATAGAAATAAAGATATTATTAAACTCCAATCCTGAGGTGTGGTGGATTGATGGATTGAGAAGATTATTGCATAAATATTAATTATGTATAAGAGTATATCTTAACAGTCAGGTTGCCGACCAGTACATGCAGCTCACAGAAGGTGCGTTGCCTGATGAAATCAACAGCGAACTATTGCTGGTCCTGTGGATTGGGCTGTGCTCCTGATTGGGAAAGGGCCACTCAATGATTGACTTCGTCATGCATTCTTTGTTCTATAGATTGCACTTGAGATTCTAGGTTTTGCCGCCAGCTCTGCTCAGCCCGATCCTTTCTTCGCTTGCGGCTTCTGTACGAGTCTCTATCTTCTTTGAAACCATACTTCCACGGAACGATCCCGAACCCGCGGACACGTCCTGGGTGCTCAGGATTCCTGAGGGCCAATGTGAGCTCATCCATTTCTCAATCCACCACCAACCTCCTACCCTTAACATCTTCAATGTTCTTTGCGAGCTGTTCGCCCTTCAGACGTATTTCCTTAGTTAAGATCAACGTCCCATCCTCTTGGCTCAGTTTGCCTCCATGAGCAAAAAAATAAATTTTTAGCTCGTTGGCTCCATTCATGAGTTACTGGTACGATATCCCATTCGAGCAGGTCTTGTTCCATCGTGCAAAATTTGGGCATTACTGTATTGTAACCACCTTGCCCTAGCTTATGGTGCTCTTTCTTATGACTAGCATTTCCAACATTGGTGTTGACTTTTTGCTGACCGTCATGGCTCCTCTTGTACTCGACAAATGCCTCCCAGTGGCCGCTCAACTTTGGAAATTCGTTGAAATTTGGAGTTTTGTCCTCCTTAATGTACTTTGATAGCAATTTCTTAAATGTTTGAAATTGTGTGGCCATCTTCTTCAGCGTCCACACTTTCATATCCTTTTCAATAAATCCAGCGAGAAATATGAAATGTTGCTTGACCTATTCCCATAGCATATCCTTTTCTGTTTGCGGTAGTGCATCCAGATCATTTCTTTTGCCTCTCCATTTCATGAAGATGATGGGCACATTGTCCCTTACCATTGCCCCAAGCTGAGTCACGTACTTGATTGCCACATCGATGGGAGCAACCGGCCTGCCGTCTTCTAACAATTCTGTGATCTCTAGCTTTTGTGATCCATCCATCACCATGGTTCGACCTCGTGTATTCTTAGGGTTCGCCGATCCAGATGGCTAACAGTTCAAGATTCGTTAATTAGTACATAATAATAAAGAAGAAGACATTCTCAATGGGGTACAACATTATAAATGATATATACCTCGGCGGTATCTTCCGCCGCGGCAAGCTTTTGCTCGGGCTCTTCATTGCCATCAGCTTCAATGTTGAGGTATGTGTCCGCCTGGTTACTCTCTTCTTTGGTGTACATTACGTTATGATCTCTACCAGCAATAATGTCCTCCAGCATGAACCTTGCATTCTCATCGTCCGCCATCTCAACTACTCCAAACACACATGAAATCGTAATTATATGTACGTTAAGGTATATAAATGAAATCATAGATACGTACACATGAAACCGTACACAAAATTAAACTTACATGAAAACTTCTTAAAAAATACACAAAAAATCTTGAATGAACCTTAATTACATGAAATGTCTTTAATGTATTACAAGTTAATGTACATACATGAACTCATAGAAAAACAACATGAAACCATACTAATTTATACTAATTTCTACTGAATTCTATCAAAATTGAAGCGTAATTTATTTATAGAGATTTCTACTAATTTATTAGAATTTCTATAAAATTTGTACTAATTAGTAAAATTTCTGCTAATTAGTAAAATTTCTAAGAATTTCTACCTTCCTATACAATTTTACTAATGAAAAATTTTCTATTAATTTTATAACTAGAAAAAAGTAAATAAAAAAGCTTGCATCACTTCCTTGCATCACTGCCAAATTTATTCTAACTTCCTATACAATTTTACTAATCCAAAATTTTCTATTAATTTTGTAACTAGAAAAAAGTAAATAAAAAAGGCTTGCATCAGTGCCTTGCATCATCACTGCCAAATTTTATAACTCTAGAGCGCTGGGTGCCGGGGTTTTACGCACGCGGGCATGGAAGGTCGACGATGCGCGAGGGTGGCCGCAGCGGCAATGCGCGCGAGGCGGATCGGGGCTCGAGGCACCGGACGGAGGAGGGAGGATGGGGCACCGGACGGAGGTCGGACAGAGGATGGGGGAGGACGGGGCGTGGGACGGAGGAGGGAGGACGAGACGCCGGATGGAGGAGGCAGGATGGGGCGTCAGACAGAGGAGGCAGGACAGGGCGCCGGGCGGACGAGGGAGCTGACGGGGCGCCGGATGGAGGAGAGGACATGGCTTGCAGACGACGACGAACGGCGGCGCGGATGGAGGTGGAGGACGACGGTGCGGACGGAGAGGAGGTGGCGATGGGGATGAAGACAACCGGTGATGACGGGGACAGAGGCGGCGACGTGACGCCCGCGGAGCCGGCGACGGAGACGATGCGGAGGCTAGAGAGGAGTAAAAATTTCACTAAGTTACCGGGTGCGGGGGGAGTAGAAACGCTAGTTACTTTTATCCACCCTCCTACCATTTATCTCGGTTTGTAAGAAGAATCGAGATAAATGGCCTTTTAATCTCGGTTCTTCTTACAAACCGAGATAAATGGTCAACCCTTTTATCTTGGTTTGTAAGCAACCGAGATAAAAGACCTGACCTTCTATCCCGATTTTGACGCACCCGAGATAAAAGGACAATCCTATATCTCGGTTCGTAACTAGAACCAGGATAAAAGGTCACATCCAGGCGGGAACTGAAATTTACCCTTTTATCCTTGTTCTAATTACGAACTGAGATAAAGGGCTATACAAACTCGGATAAAAGGTCCCTCTCCCATTTCTTATCTCCCTCTTCTTTTTTAGAAATATATTTTTTTATGTTTTTGCTGGATTTCATGAAGCAAAAATTAAAACTTTACATATTTCAAACATGCAAAAATATATTTAATTAGCAATTATATTTACAATAAGTTTGAATGACTCATTAATTCTACAATAGTTATATTACCTTCTTAAATAACTATTTTACTGCATCACTATCATCAAGAAATTATCAATTAAATAATTTATACACATAAAAACAACTAATTTAAGCACACATGAAATTGTATCAAGTAGTACATGAAATTAGTCATGATCGCGGCGCAAGTACGGAGCCTCTTCTTTGGATAGCAGGATGCTAGGGTCAACTTCAACAGCGAATGGAGGCATGCCTGCGAACTAATCATAATTATCTGATTGGTCTATTTTGTCCTCGACTCCGACAATTTTTCTTTTACTTGGAAGGACTATGTGGCACTTTGGCTTCCATGGATCTTCTAGATTTCTCTTGGGTTTGGTAGACATGTTCTTCACATAGAAAACTTGATGCACATCATTGGCGAGTACGAATAGTTCATCACTGTATCCAGTCTTGCTAAGGTCCACTATTGTCATTCCATACTGATCTTTGGTTATGCCATTTAGCTTCACCCATTGGCAACAAAACAGAGGAATGCACAGCGGTCCGTATTCGATTTCCCATATCTCCTCTATGAAACCATAATAAGAGTCCATGCTACTATTTTCACCTATGGCATCTATGCGGACACCACTATTCTGGTTCGTGCTTTTCTGATCTTGCTCTCTCGTGTAAAATGTATAACCATTTATCTCGTAGCCTTGGAATTTCACAATTGTGCTAGAAGATCCCCTGACTAACCAAGCAAGTTGTGGGTGAATCTTAGAGTTACCCATAAGTTGTTTGCGCAACCAGGAGGAAAAAGTTTCCACGTGGCTTCTTGTAAGCCAGGCATCGGATCTCATCGGGTTTTTTAAAACTAACATCTGCTTGTGCTGCTCGATATATGGAGCCACAAAGGTTGACTGTTGTAGAACAGTGTAGTGTGCCTTGTTGAACAAATCAGCATCATTGCTCAAACAAACTTTCCTTCCAAGGGTACCCATTCCCCGCAGCCTTCCCTCATGGCCTAAAGTTGGAACCCCAATTGGGTCAATTGAGTCAATAAAATCAACACAAAACTCAATCACCTCCTCTGTTCCATATCCCTTGGCGATGCTTCCTTCTAGACGGGCACGATTAAGAACATAGTTTTTTAGGACTGACATGAACCTCTCGAAAGGCCACATATTGTGCAGGTATATTGGTCCGAGAATATTGATCTTTTTTACTTGGTGAACCAGACGGTGAGTCATAATATTGAAGAAAGATGGTGGAAATACCAACTCAAAGCTGACAAGACATTGCACCACATCGTTCTGTAGCTTTGTTAGCTTCGATGGATCGATTCCCTTCTATGAAATCGCATTGAGAAACGCACATAGCTTTACGAGCGGCAATGAAACATTCTCTGGTAGAACACCCCTCAGTACAACCGGAAGCAACTGGGTCATCAACATGTGGCAATCATGGGCCTTGAGATTTGTGAACTTTTTTCTTTCATATTTATTATTCTTTTTATATTCGAGGAGTAGCCATACGGGACCTTCAGACTATTCAAGCATTCAAACATGCTATCATTCTCTTCCTTACTGAGAGTGTAACTAGCAGGACGTAAGTAGTGTTGTCCATTATCTCTCTTTTCTGGATGTAGGTCATCCCGTTGGCCCATTTCTTTAAGGTCCCGTCATGCTTCCAGTGTATCTTTTGAGGGTCCATAAACACCCATGAAGCCTAGCACATTCACACAAAGGTTTTTCATCAGGTGCATCACATCTATTGTGTTGCGGACATCTAGGGTTTCCATATAAGGTAGCTCCCAAAATATTGACTTCTTCTTCCACATGGCTGCACGTCCGTCATCGTTGTTCGGAACAGGTTGGCTACCAAGACCTTTTCCAAATACTACCCTTACATCCTTTATCATCTTAAAGACACATTTTCCATTAAGGTGTAAAGGTTTTTTACGATTTTCTAGCACCCGTTTGAAATTCATCCCGCTTTCTCTCAGCTGGTGGTGAGCATGGAGAAATCAACGATGACCCATATAGACTACCTTCTTACAGTGCTTCAAGTACATGCTATCTGTGTCATCTAAGCAATGGGTGCAGGCTCGATATCCCTTATTTGTCTATCCCGAAAGGTTACTTAGTGATGAGGATATCACATGCTCGGATACAACCATATTGGCATCTTTTGACTTCGAGGTGAAACAATTCTTTATCATAATTATATGTGATACATTTGATGAATTGATGCTGCACCATGATGTGTATTCGTTGTCAATTTCAGAAATACATACATGGATCAAAAATAGTGTTAAACACACATGGAAGGCATAGAGGACCAAATAAGTAGATTGGGGGCCAAGTCCAAGTATTCCTAACGTCCTCCACCAGGCCACCACGTCACTTTTAGCCCAAGGAAAGAAAGAGATCCAATCCAACACGTTTTGTTGCTGGATTCGGACTGCAGCTCTAGCCCAACTTGCAATGGCCGCCATGACCTCATCCGGACTCCGTTTTAGACGTTCAAGTACTCCTTGGAATCCTTATGAAGTCTATTTTCATATGGATCTAGACTCATATCCATATCTATTCGGAGGCGGCCGCAATCACCGAAACACTACCGAGAGGTTTTCTGTCCAGAGGTGCTGCGTCGCCTTATTTTGGCCCAATGGGCCGTGTATCATGTTGGGTCCATTAGGGACATGTCCTAGGGTTGGAGCATGACCTCGACACCCCTGTAGTCATCCTCCTAGGTATTAATAAGGATTAGAGCCACCACAAACAGATTGGGTTTTATTTTGTTGAAAGTTTAGCCATTGGTACTTCCTTGTAGACGCGTGTGTCAACTAAACCATCCATTCTACTCGATTCAGAACCCCAACTTTATGAGTTCAGATTAGTTTTCATCTCCATATTTTCAATTGAGTTGCTTGTTCTACTTGTTCTTGCTTGTTCTTCGATTGCTTGCAGTACGAGTGCCCTAGTGGCCGGGTGACGCGCTCCACAAGATCGCGGTAGCCATTGGAGGTGGTGTATCGGTTGCTAAGGCACAACTTGGAAGGCTGTAGTTGGGCCATGAACATCGTCTCCATCGACCAATCGAGTTATCCCACACCTCTCATCAAAAGATCGGGAATCAACCCTAGTGGGTTCATATCAGTTGGTAATCGGAGCAAGGTTTATCGGTGAGAGATTTCCAATCCTTGGCTATGTTACTTTCCCATAGTCCAGAAAAAGCTAAAAAAATAGTAGATT
Source organism: Setaria italica (assembly GCF_000263155.2). NCBI lineage: Eukaryota > Viridiplantae > Streptophyta > Magnoliopsida > Poales > Poaceae > Setaria > Setaria italica. Next base: position 16,112,969 of record NC_028457.1, on the reverse strand, counting down.
AGTTTACCTGCAATCCTATAAACCCTTTGAGCCTTTGCTAGCACTACTTAGTTAGGGCTTGTTGAGTTTTTGGTTGCATCGATTGTGCCGAGTTGCTGGTCTTAGTTTTAGTCCTTTAGAGTTTTGAGTTCTTGTCACATTCTAGTCATAGCCGTGTGCTACCATATAAAACCTTATGTTGGCTGAATCTGAATACATCTTTGTGTTCAAGTCCGAGTAGGACTCTGAGTTTGCTTAAGACCGAATCCCACGTGGTGCTGAGTTCGAGTTGGAATCGGTTTGGAGTCTGAATTGACAGTTGCCTTGTTGCTGTCTTGAGTTCGAATCTGATTTCTATCCTTTCAGAATACCCCTGTCCTTTCGGAAAAAGTTTGTGTGGTGTGTGACTTTTGTGAAGTCCTTTTGTTCATATAATCAGATTTGAGGACGCCCTAAAAAAAGAAGAAAAAAAACAGACAAAAAAGAAGGAAAGAAAGACAAAAAAATAGGAAGAAAAGGGGCTGTTCGTTGTGCTTCTCTATTGTTTTTCGGTGGTGTGTTGTGACTTCCTTTGTGTCCAGGCTCGCGTCTCTAGCATGGTCTAGGCTAGGACCAGCACCGTACCACCGTTGAGTGATTATTCAACTTGCTTTTGTGACTAACGTGGTGCTAGTATATTTTCTTGCTTTAGCCCACCTATAGATCCACATATTCGACTACAGCTTGATAGGTTTTTACTGCTGCGGCACCGATACACTTCTCTCCATGGTTGTAGACTTGTTGGTTCCCGTCACCTCCTGTTTGGCTTGGTAAGGACTTGTAAGGGCTTGTTTGAAACAATTTGAGTTTGAGAGAATTACAACCGACACATCCTAGTAGTTGATAGGAGGATAAATACTATTTTTGTGTTTCTTGTTTTCTACTAATCATGGCAGGTGATACGGAGATTTTTAAGCTGTTGAAACTCAACCCTCATATTCAGGATGTCATTCAACACTTGCCGTTATGATGGTAAGTTTGATCCTGAAGCTTATATTGATTGGGAGTTAAAAGTAGATAATGAATTTGATGAGCATGACCTATCTGAGAAACAAAAGATTTATATTGCCTCTAATATTTTGACTGAATTTGCCTTGCTACAATGGAAACACATTTGTAGGCGTAAGAAAGTTCTAGAATCTTGGGAAGACTTCAAATTTCTTTTTAGAGATGCATTCATTCCGGCATATTATGCTAATTATTTGCTTGCAAAATTAGACAACTTGAAGCAAGATAGTAGGACTGTGAAAGAATACTTCCATGATTTTAAAATTTGTATCATGTTTGGTGGATTAGATGAATGCATGGAAGATGTTATAAGTAGGTTCATGAGAGGGTTCAATTCTGAAATTCAAACCTTGTTAATTAACAATTCTTATAGCCATATTGGTCAATTATTTTGTCTTGCTCTCAATGTTGAAAAGGAGATTGTATTATCTATGAATAATTGCAAGAATGATGTGACTCATAATGTCCAAAATTTGTCCACTCTGCATGCTAATGAAGAGCAACAAATAGTGAAACCCACTATCGATTTTCCTTTGTCACAAAATGAATTACTTGCTGTTCCTTGTGATAAAGAGGACTTATGTGCTGATGACTCTTTTACTTCTATGCCACAAGTAGTGAATAAGTGTGATAATTTTAGTTTGGAACCATACAAATGTGCTGAAGATAAACTTTTTCATCCTATTACTTGTGCACAAGATGAACTGAATTTGCTATCCTCTTTAAATACTTTGGGTTCTATTGAATTTGATGTTTTGTGTAATCTAAATTGTCTAAAAGAGAAACTTAAATTTGATTCTGGTTTGCCAAGTTTTAATCATTATTCACTTCATGCAATTTGCAAATATGACAACAAAGGAGAATATTTGGTGCATAAAGTTTATGTTTGCTCCAATTTGAAATATCCTTTTGGGCTACAATACCATGATCAAATAGAGGGCTGCACTAACACTAATAATATCTTGCAAAGTTTTTCTAGTTTTTCCCATATGCAACAGGGTAAGACCAAAGAAGGGAAGCATTACTGGTTGTGGCCATGCAGCATGGCCGTCGCTCCATGCTCCAACATCAAAATATGCACCAGGCCATACATGGATCAAAAATAGTGTGAAACACACATGGAAGGTATGAAGGACCAAAGAAGTAGATTGGGGGCCAAGTCCAAGTATTCCTAACGTCCTCCACCAGGCCACCACGTCACTTTTAGCCCAAGGAAAGAAAGAGATCCAATCCAACACGTTTTGGTGCTGGATTCGGACTGCAGCTCTGGCCCAACTTGCAACGGCCGCCATGACCTCATCCGGACTCCGTTTTTAGACGTTCAAGTACTCCTTGGAATTCTTATGAAGTCTATTTTCATATGGCTTTGGACTCATGTCCATATCTATTCTGAGGCGGCTGAAATCACCGAAATACTACCGAGAGGTTTTCTATCCAGAGGTGCTGCATCACCTTATTTTGGCCCAATGGGCCGTGTATCATGTTGGGTCCATTAGGGACATGTCCTAGGGTTGGAGCACGACCTCAACACCCCCCTGGTCATTCTCCTAGGTATTAATAAGGATTAGAGCTGCCACAAATAGATTCGGTTTTGTTTTGTTGAAAGTTTAGCCATTGCTACTTCCTTGTAGACGCGTGTGTCAACGAGACCATCCGTTCTACTCGATTCAGAAACCCAACTTTATGAGTTCAGATTAGTTTTCATCTCCATATTTGCAATTGAGTTGCTTGTTCTACTTGTTCTTGCTTGTTCTTCGATTGCTTGTTGGACGACTGCCCTAGTAGCCGGGTGACGCGCTCCACAAGACCGCGGCAGCCATTGGAGGTGGTGTATCGGTTGCTAAGGCGCAGCTTGGAAGGCTATAGTCGGGCTATGAACATCGTCTCCATCGACCAATCGAGTTATCCCACACCTCTCATCGAAAGATCGGGAATCAACCCTAGTGGGTTCATATCACTTAGTGTAGGCCAATCATTGATAGTTACGAACAACAGTGCTCGCAGGTTAAACATCTATTATTTATCCTCATCTCACACATGTACACCTTCTTCCTTCCAGAGCTGTAAAAGTTCATCAACCAATGGTCTTAGTTACACATCAATGTTGTTGTCGGGTTGCTTTGGGCCTTGGATAAGCGCCGCATCATAATGAACTTCCGTTTCATGCACATCCAAGGAGGAAGGTTAAACATACATAAAGTCACAGGTCAAGTACTATGACCACTACTCAACTCACCGAATGGATTGAATCCATCAGTACTTAAACCAAACCTTATGTTTCTTAGATCACCTTCAAACTCCGGGAATGCTCTATAAATTGATCTCCACTTAGCCCCATCAGCGGGGTATCTCAACATTTATCTTCCTTACATTCCTTGTTGTACCATCGCATCAACTTAGCATTCACCTTGTTCCTAAACAAGCGCTTCAAGCGTGGTATTATAGGGAATACCACATCACTTTCATGAGAACTCTCTTCCTGGGAGGTTGCCCCTCGACATCACCAGGATCATCTTTCCTAATCTTATACCGCAACACTTCGCACACGGGACAAGCATCTAGATCCTTGTATTCAGCACCGCGATAGAGGATACAATCATTAGGGCATGTGTGTATCTTCTGAACCTCCAATCCCAGAGGACAAACAATCTGTTTAGCTTCATATATTGTGGATGGCAATTCATTATTCTCGGGAAAAATCTTCTTTCCAACATCCCCTGGAATGCCTTATTGGACACACCATTTTTGGCCTTCCATTGCATAAATTCTAGTGTGGTACCTAGCTTTTTATGGCCTCCTTAGCAATCTGGGTATAGCAATTTTCTGTGATCATCTATCATGCGCTGCAACTTTGATGCTTCCTTCTGAGTTTCGCAATCTCTGTGTGCATCCCTAAGAACCTGACCGAGGTCATCAGTATGGCCATCTTCTGCAAACTCATCTTCCCCAGCCTCACCCATTGTAGTATCTGCAAAAGATTGGCCTATAGCGCAGTCTGGAATGCTGTCATCATCCTCCTCCTCTTCACCGTCTTCCATTACAACCCCTCTTTCGCTGTAACGGGTCCAAACCAAATAGTTAGGTGTGAAACCGTATCTAAACAAGTGGCTGTGAATAGTCCCCCAGGAAGTCTTCGAATAGCACTTCTGTTTACTGCATTGGGCGCATGGACAAGATATGAACTCGTTCTCTGGCTTGTTCACTTTGGCCACTTCAAGAAAATTATTCATGCCAGCAATAAACACCTTGCTTCGCCTGTCCGCGTTATACATCCATTGTCGGTCCATCTACATCGTATTACGCAAGCCATCAATAAAATGGATTACAATAAAACTATCCATCACATTGCTAAAATTTTAGATAGAAATACACAAATTAAATTTTCAGAAGTAAACAACATGATACACAACGACAAACTCAAATATTGCTGAAAGTTTACATAGAAATACACAAATTATTTAGGTCATATTTAATTTACAAATAACTAAACTATTAAAAAATTTAATATTTCCCACATAATTTACTTATTCTAAAAATGGCTAATTCCATACCTCTATCTGAAAAGTACTAAAGTATGAAATTACACCTACAATTTATATAGATAATTTATAAATATTAAAAACACATTTACTCTAATTTTTCCCTAATACATAAAATTGAAATAATCTCAATTCTACCTCACATTTACTGTCCATTCTCCCTCACATTCAAACTATCCATCACATTGTAGCTCAAAAACATGTATAAATACAAATCTTCTACATGCTTAACAACAAACAAACTCATTTTTCTCCCTCTTTAAAGTATAAAATAAAGCTTAACAACAATAAATGAACAAAGTATGAAGTAGCTAACCTTCACAACACTTTGGATGAGTGAAATCCCCATGAAATGACGAAAAAAATTCAGCAGCACCTCCCCTAGGCTTGCTTCGGCGCCATGGAGAGGATGAGCTTCTCTGTCTTTGTGGAGTGGAGTAGCTGGGGCTGGAGGAGTGGAGGAGGAAGAAAGGGCTCTTGTAGATAAGATTTTATCCCGATTGGTAAATCCAACTAGGACAAAAGGTTAGAGCTTTTGTCCCGGTTGGTGTTTACTCCCAGTTGGTAACGCCAATCGGGACAAAAAATACAATCTTTTGTCCCGGTTGGAATTACCAACCGGGAGTAAAACGGTTATCCCGGTTGATAACTCCAACCGGGACAAAAGGTTCGATCTTTTGTCCCGGTTGGTGGCTCTAACCGGGGGTAACAGGTGGCGCCGTTGGTGCCCAGAAACTAGTCATTTTAATCGAGACTAAAGGGTGGCCTGTAGTCCCGGTTGCAAAAATAGAACCGATAGTAAAGGTGTGCCCCATTCCAGCCTACCGTGGCGCGCCCCCTGTTCTCCCGGGCCGAAATTAAACCGAGACTAAAAGGGGTGGGATCTAAAGTCAGTTCTTTAGTAGTGACAGATTAACTAATATAGAAGGAAAGTAGAGGAGTATTCTGAATTCTGACCTTCTCATCTGCTATCATCCAACTCTAACTTTGGCAAGTTTCATAGAAGGAAAATAGATCTCCCTGGGAAGCATTGTCATGTTAAAATAATATCAAACATGTGAAGATAAGCAGATAGCAAACAGGTATTAAGTATACCTTAGGCAGCGAAGGATAGATTGGCATGCTACAGCCAATACAAAGACGGTCACTTTGAGTATTCAGTATCATAGCCACTGGGATATCCACTTCGACTCTTCCAAAAGCTTCACAGACTAAGTACCTCCATTTGCCAAAACAGCAGCACGTACAGTCTAAATAGTGAAATAGGTCAGTACACTGAATGTATAAGTAATCCAGATTCAAGAATCAGGAATAAATGATCTCAAATTGACATAGTTCCCCACAGCCTTTGCAGACAGCTTCCCAGGAGCATTTTGAACCTCTACAATTTCCATATTCAAACTTGAGTACTCAATGTAAACTTCAGTTTTTGGACCACCTTTAACGGAAAGCTAAGGAAGATAAAACTCAGCACCCCGTACTCCTCTCCATAAAAGTAAAATTAAAATGCCAATGATCTGGCAACAGCATGCTAGCAGTGCCATCCCCAAAAGAACATATAAAACTTCACAGGATGTATATATAGCTGGCATAAATTCATAGAAGAGAGCAAGTTATTAATCACCAGTGGAAAATGCGGCATTAGTCCCGGTTGGATAGGGTCATAAATCCCGAAAATCTAACTGAGACTAAATTTTCGAGATAAAAGGGTGGTATTCACCCAGGACTAAAGACCCCCTTTAGTCCCGGTTGGTTTTTACCAACCGGGAGTAAAAGGGCGGCCACGCCAGGCGCAGCACAGACCCCTCTAGTTCCGGTTGGTTTTACCAACCGGGACTAAAGCGGGTACGTGCATGCGCCTACATGGTGCATGCGCCTACATGCGCGCCTGCATGGCGCATGCACGTACCCCTTTAGTACTTAAGACTTTTTTCAAATTATTTTCCATATTAATATTTTATGCAAATCGTATATATATTTCATGACAATAATATATATACACATCAAACTAGTATTTATCACATCAATTCTTTGTATATTATACACATCAAACTAGTATTTATACAATTACTATATATACAATAATTTATCCTCTTCATTCCAAGGATCCTCCCGTCGTGTTGTTGCTTGGTGCGGCTATTGAACGTCCATCGTAATAAAATTCTCCCGCGGAATTTATTATCTCATCCACCAGGAATCCTATGAGACCTTCACATATTGCCAAAATCCTCTCATTCTCCAAGAGTTTTTGTTGAATAGTAAACATTAGTAATTTGGAAATATGTGAATGTTACACGAACAATTAAATATACTAATTTTCTAAGTATTTCTAATAAATAATTATAGTAATTTCAACTAATTCATAGTAATGCATATTAAAATAGTAAAAAAGGGGGCCCTTGCTACGCAAGGGCCCCAACGGTTCGGGTGCACGGGGAGGGGGGCCGCGTCGGCCCGTACAGGGCGACGGTGCATCGGGGTGGGCGACGGCGCAATGACGACGGGGCGGGTGATGACGGGGCGACAGCGCGGCAGACGGGAGACGAGCGGGCGTAGGGCGGCGGATCGACAAGTGTGGAAGATGAGAGGCACAGGGGAGAAGGGCGTGTCTTTAACCCCCTTTAGTTCCAGGTTGACTTTGCAACCAAGATTAAAGGGCCTTTAGTCCCGTTTGCAAAGGACACCTTTAGTCCCGGTTACAATTTGCACCTGGGACTAAAGGGTGCTTTTTGCGCGGGAGCTGAAAATGTCCCATTTAAAGGGGGATTTCAACCGGGACGAAGGGCCCTTTAGTGGGATTTTTCATTTTCCGCATGTTTTGCAATTACAATTTATATATGGTTTCCACTAGTTTTGTTAAAGAAAAAATAAAAACTTTAAATATTTTGAACATGCAAAAATATATTAAATTAACAAGTATATTTAAAATAAGTTTGAATCAGTCATTAATTCTATACTAGTTGTTTAAGTTTCTAAAATAATTATTTTAATGCATCACTATCATCAACGAACTATTCAATTTAATAATTTCAACGCGCAAAAAACGCAATTGATGTATCTGGTTAAGTTAACATTATTTATATTGATCGAATAAATCTTCATCGTAGAGCATTACAATATAATTCAAAGGTTCTGGGGGCCATAGAGAATTGCATAAAGGTGAACCATATTTAGTGCATTACAAGGTAACGTTAAAAAATTTCTTGATGAAAGTTTCATGGTCATGATCGTGGTGTAAGTACAGGGCCTCCTTTCAAGCTAGCATGATGCTTAGATCAACTTTTGACAGCGAATGGAGGCATGCTATCAAACTGATCATAATCATCTAACCAGTCTATTTTGTCCTCTACTCCCACAATTTTTTTCTTTTACCTGGAAGAACTATGTGGCGCTTTGACTCCCATGCTTTTTCTTTATCTTCTGAATTTTTCTTAGGTTTGCTAGACATGTCCTTCACATAGAAAATCTCGTGCACATCATTAGCAAGGATGAATGATTCATCATTGTATGCAGTCTTGGTCAGGTCCACTATTGTCATTCCATACTGATCTTTCGTTACACCACCTCTAGTTAGTTTCACCCATTGGCAATGAAACAGAGAGATGTTCAGCGGTCCGTATTCGAGTTCCTAGATCTCTTTTATGAAACCATAATATGAGTCCTTACTCCTATTGCTGTCTATGGCATCTATGCGGACACCACTATTCTGATTGGTGCTTTTCTGTTCTTGGGCTCTCATGTAAAATGTATAACCATTTATCTCGTAACCTTAAAATTTCACGATTGTGCTAGAATGTCTCCTGACTAACCAAGCGAGTTGTTAGTGAATCACGGAGTTACTCATTAGGTGTTGACGCAACCAAGAGGGAAAAGTATCCATGTGATGACGTAAAATCTAGGTATCGGATTTCGTTGGGTATTGAGGAAATAGAATCTGTTTGTGTTCCTCGATATACGAAGGCACAAAGGATGATTGTTGAATAACAATAAAGTGTGCTTTGTGAAACAAATCAGTATTATTGCTCAAACTTGATTTTCTTCCAAGGATCCCCGTTCCCCGCAACCTCCCCTCGTGGCATGATGTTGGAAACCACAATCGAATTAATTGAGCTAATAAAATCAACACAAAACTCAATGACCTCCTCTGTTCCATATCCCTTGATGATGCTTCCTTCTGAACGGGCACGATTAAGAACATAGTTTTTTAGACCAACATGAACCTCTCGAAAGGCCACATATTGTACAGGAATACTGGACCAACAATAGTAATCTCTTTGACCAAGTGAACTAGGAGGTGCGTCATAATATTGAAGAAGAATGGTGGAAATACTAACTCAAAGCTGACAAGATATTGTACCACATCGTTCTGTAGCTTTACTAGCTTGGTTGGATCGATTGCCTTCTACGAAATTGCATTGAGAAACACGCATAGCTTTACGAGCACAAATCGTACATTCTCTGGTATGGTAGAATACCCCTCAGTGCAACCAAAAGCAACTAGGTCATCAACATGTGGTAGTCATGGGTCTTGAGATTTATGAACTTCTTTTCTTTAATACTTATTGTTCCCTTTATATTTGAGGAGTACCCATATGGAACCTTGATACTATTCATGCATTCAAACATGCTATTCTTCTCTTCCTTGCTGAGAGTGTAGCTGGCAGAACGTAATTAGTGTTGTCCGTTATCTCTCTTTTCCAGATATAGGTCATCTCGTGGAGTTCACGTAGTCAATTATCCTAAAATAATGGTACAACATAGCAAAATCTTCGCCCTCCAAGCCATCTCTGCACATAACTCAATCTTCTACGAAGTCTATCGAGAGTCACCTCCACATATCCAATACCATAAAATAATGGTACAACAGAAGATCTTCGAGTTCACATACTCGAGCTGAATATCATAAAGGAATCTTCAAATAATTGTACAAATGTCTTTTGGAGCAAGTGCCACATTCTCATAATAAAAGTATGGTGGCACACACACAATATCCTGTCCAGGCAAAAGATCTGTTCACGGAGCATGCCTCATGGTGGCAACCCAAAACCAACCAAAAGCTGCTAGGTCAAGGTCAGTGAACAGATCTTTGCCTAAAGAGGATATTGGGCCAGCATACTTCTATTATGAGAATTAGGCTTCAAAAGATGTTTGGAATACTATTTCAAAATTCTTTTATGATATTCAACCCGAATTTGTGGACTCGAAGCTGTTTTGTTCTCCCATTATTTTCTAGTACTAGAGGGGCGGAGGTGACTCTCCATAGACTGTGTAGAAGATTGAGTTATGTTTAGAGAATAGTGTAAGCACATTTATACCATGTGTAGACACGTACTCTGGGATTGGAGGAACGGAGGTGATATATCTATTGTCGGTCCATCTGCATCGTATTACGTGGAAATGAACATAGGACTTCGTATTACATTAAGAACTTGATAAATATTAGGTAGGGAAAAAATAGAGTAAGTGTCTTTATAATATTTAGTTCTTGCAATAAACATGAGATAAATAAATTTTTGGTCAAAGAAATACAATTATTGTTAAAGTATAGTGACATTAAAAATTGTAGCAATGATAAAATTCTATTTCTTACAACTATAATTTATTTATCTTAATTTTATTGCAATGACTAAATATTAAAAATATATTTACTCTATTTTTTCCCATACCTAATATTGATCAAGTTTTTTTAACTAATATGAATCATATATAACAAGCAAGATATCCGCTCAAAAACATGTATAAATAAAAATCCTCTCCATTCTCCCTCGTTCTAAAAAACTCATTTTTCTCCCTCTCTAAAGCATAAAATAAAGCATAATAACAATAATGAAGGGAGGATGAAGTAGCTAACCTTCACAACACTTTGGATGAATGAAATCCCCGAAATAAAAAAAATTTGAGCAGCACCTCCATTAAGGCTGCTTGCTTGCCATGGAGAGGAGGATGAAGCTCTCGGTCAGGTGGAGTGGCTCTGGCTGGGGGAGGAAGAAGAGTTTCTAGTTTCATATGGAAGAAGATTTTATCCCAGTTGAAAATTCCAACTAGGACAAAAGACCTTATTAGTCCAAGCGATTCAATTGATGGACCCAAATTTTCAATTAAAGGGGGGAGCGTATATACCCAGGATGTATTTGCAATGGTTTGTACACCTCCACCTTTACAACCTGACTCAAAACTCTTTGTCCAGAGTGTTGCCTAGTACTGACCTGAGGATTGGGCATAGTAAGGGTCATCAACCAATAAGCATTGTCAACTTACATATAGAGATGTTATGCCAGTTTTTGCAGCTTTAATTGAAAATCTGGATCCATCAATTGAATCGCTTGGACTAATAAGCTCCAGAGTCTTGTCACCAAGGTGCAACTCAATGCCCATATATTTGAACTGCAAAGAATAGAGCAAATTAGCAACCTCAAAGAAATACAGTGGTAACCACTCAAATGTGCAAAGACTGAGACAGGCATTCGACGGTCACGTTATTAGGATTTGAAAAGGGAAAAACAGATAGGCACAAATAACAATTGTATTTGCAGTATTGAACCAACAAGATAACACAGTTGAAAAGGATAATATATTTTTTAATGTTGAAATGACTATACTAAACGTAGAGTCAAGACAAATGTAAACCAGAAAAGTGTCAAAATAGAAACAAAATCAAATTTAAAAAACAGAAGGGAAAATATGAAGTAAACACATAGTGCCACTAGGGGAAACACTAAAGTCGTCGAGTGTAATTTGTTTGCCGAGTGCATTATTGCGGGCACTCGGCAAAGGCCGCGTTTGCTGAGTGTATTCCTGATAACACTCGGCAAACATATTACACTCGGCGAAAATATGATTTGCCGAGTGCCAAAAAAACACTCGGCAAACTCACAGGGGACACTCGGCAAATAAAATCCACTCGGCAAACCCTTGAGCACGTGACCTGCACGTGCGGCGTCCGGTAAAGCCTGTGACGGACATTAGCTATTTGCCGAGTGTGTGCCGAGTGTTAGGCGCGACACTCGGCAAACCTTCATGTTTGCCGAGTGTTTTTATGGGACACTTGGCAAACATGAAGCTTTGCCGAGTGTTTTTTGACACACTCGGCAAAACTAAAAAAAAATTTCCCTCCTCCACCCTCCAAACTTTTTATACTCCACATGTATGACATTTGGCACTGCATGGTAGAAGGTGGACTATTTATTGACCTATTTGCTATATTTAATCAATTAATTTCATTTAAAGTATTTTGTTGATTTTAGTCAAAATTGAACTGCAGGTGATTGGAATAATGGAATAATATGAGTGGAAAAATCATATTCATGTTAGTGAGTCCAAATTGAGGTATCATCCGGAAAATGAAAAGAAATTTCGAACATTTTGTTAAGGAAACACGACTACGAACGTGTTGCCGAATGATTTTTTAATTCTCAAAAATACAAACGAAGTTTGAAAATCACGAGATTTTCCAAGATGCTATGATTTCATATGCACAGGCTATGGTAAAAAATTGAGAAGGTTTCGCATAAATTTGACATATGATGCTTAGAATTCGAAGCATCTCCGAAGAGGATTCGTAGAAGTTGGAAGGATCCGGTAAGATTTTGAGTCGAATCGATATTTGAATTTGTCATTGAGCTCAAATTTATTTTTATAGGCCATAGAGAACATAGATTGGTTCATGTCAAATTTTGGGAATTTTTCGGATCCGTTTGATAATTTTTATTTATTAATTGCAAGTATATGAATTTAATAGATATAAATTCAATATGAGCTATAAATCCATGAAATAATGGAATAATATTACTTAAAAAATGAAATATGCAATGTTTAGTGAATTTGACTAGGTTTATGCGAAGTTTACATACTTTTAATTACTAAAACTACTTTGCACATGCAATATAGGTACTTATTCGCCGAGTGTCGCAATGAGGCACTCGGCAAAGAATATGTTTGCCGAGTGTCCTCCCTCGGACACTCGGCAAATATCGTCGCGGGTCCATGTGGCAGCGTCAGTCAAAATTCCGGGGGGCAAAATTCCTTTGCCGAGTGCCCCTGATCTAGCACTCGGCAAAGACTGGATATTAAGCCGCGGCCCTAAGTCACGCACGTGCACACACCCGCCCACGCACAGGCACACGCACACGCACCGCACGCGCTGCCTGCCCGCGCTGCTCGCCGAACCCGCGCCGCCTGCCCCGCGCCACCCCCGGCCGCCCTCGGCCAACCCCGACCCCCGACCGGCCCCGACACGCCGCCCCCGGTCCCGGCACTAAGGTGAGTTGATTAAACTGAATATTATCTGCAATACCTGAATATTTGAAATATTATCATGCTTGAAATATTGTCATGCATTATGTATAAGTGCTTGTTGTGGAGTCGGCCATCGTGCTGTTGTATTGTTGCAGATGAGATTGTCGGCCATTGAGCCGTTTTATTTGATGCAGGTGTAGGAAACCTCCCCGTGCAGGGGAGGTGCTGTCGAAATTTTAACTTGACAGGAGTAAGTTTTTTTTTCAGGAGAGCCTACGTTACCGTCCTAGAGTCTTCACTTTGCAGGATAGCAAGGTGAGGCATCCTACACCTCTATTTCCATATAATGTTCGTATATCACGTAACCTAGTTAGGCATCTCCCGTTCGAAGGAGATACGGTTGGAAATATGCAGATCTTTGCATATCTATAACCGTATCTATTTTGAATTGTCCACGTTTTTTGGACAGCCCGAGAATGTGTAGGTGGGTTTAGTATCCATGGTCTATTCCGGTCCGAGATAGAGTTTCGGCAGCACCTCCCTATTGTTCTCCAGATACACAATCTCCTATCAAGGACATGTATTGAGATCG
>NC_028457.1:15936479-16099477 GCF_000263155.2 Setaria italica | reverse complement strand
AGGATCGTCAGTGGATGTACACGGGTCGCACTAGTCAGAATACGTTGACCAATGAATGGATTGACAAGATGGATGCTTTCTTGGAACGGGCGTTTGCAAATGTCAAAGGAGCTAGATCGACTTGGTGTCCGTGTAGCAAATGTGGAAACATGTGTCGGTAAACCAAGCTAGACATGAGCAAACATCTGGTGAAGAACGGATTTACGTCAGACTACACCAGGTGGATCTACCATGGTGAATCTGATCGTGGGAGAGAGGAGGTCTTGAGACAACGCATCGAGGAATATGATGATGATGCCGGGTGGCAGACATGTTAAATGACTATCATGAAGCACACTTCGAAGAAGCACGTAGGGAGGAGGAGCCAGAGGCTACCGCAAAGGCTTATTACGAAATGTTGTCTGCGGCACAGCAACCCCTTCACGGCCATACCAAGGTTTCTCAACTAGATGCCATTGCACGCCTAATGACTGTGAAGTCTCAGTTTAGTTTGAGTCGAGACGCGTTTGATATTATGTTGACGGTTTTTGGAAGCCTGCTCCCGGTTGGTCACATCTTACTGAAGAGCATGTATGAGGCACAGAAACTTCTTCGTGCACTTAAGATGTCATACGAGCATATACATGCTTGCCCGAAGGGATGCATCTTATTTAGGAAAGAGTATGCGGAAGCAAAATACTGTGTGAAGTGCGAATCGTCTAGGTTTCTAGAGGTAGACTCTGGTGACGGTCAGAAAAAGCAGCTCGCAATTCCTGTGAAGGTTCTACGGTATCTTCCTTTCATACCGAGGATCCAACGGCTTTTAATGACTGAAGAATCCGCGAAACAGATGACATGGCACAAAAATGGCCGTCGATATAATCTTGAGAAGCTGGTACACCCATCCGATGTTGAAGCCTGGAAAAGCTTTGATGCGATTTATCCTGCAAAAGCTCTAGAGGCCCGTAACTTACGCGTTGCGTTGGCAACAAATGGGTTCAATCCTTATGGAATGGCGGCCGCCCCGTACACCTGTTGGCCCATTTTTGTTATCCCCCTGAATCTCCCCCCTGGCGTCCTCTTTCAACGACATAATATATTCTTGTCGTTGATAATTCCAGAGCATCCGGGGAATAATATGAGTGTGTACATGGAGCCTCTGATTGATGATTTGCTCCGTGCTTGGGAGGAAGGGGTATGGACATATGACCGATCCACAAAGACAAACTTCAAGATGCATGTTTGGTACCAGTACTCCCTGCATGACTTGCCGGTATATGGGATTTTCTATGGATGGTGTGTTCACGGGAAGTTCCCATGCCCAGTATGTAAAGCATCTTTGAAGTTCATTTGGTTGTCGAAAGGTGGCAAATATTCTTTGTTCGAAAAACATCGACAATTTCTCCCTCCTGATCATCCATTCAGGCGAGACATCAAGAACTTTACCAAAGATGTCATAGTTACAGACCCCGCACCGCCGATGATGACAGGGGCCGCAGTTCGTGCTCAGTTAGACGCTCTCGAGGTCAATAATGAAGAAGGTGGTTTTTTGGGATATTGCGAGCAACATGCTTGGACGCAGAAGTCGTGCTTGTGGAATCTTCCCTATTTTGATGACCTTCTTGTTCCACATAACATTGATGTAATGCACACGGAAAAAAATATCGCCGAGGCAATTTTTGGTACCATCATGGACATTCCTGACAAGACAAAGGATAACGTTAAGGCTAGAGTGGATCAAGCGACGTTGTGCAACAGACCACAGCTAAACATGGCGCCTCCAAGAGCTGGCAAGTCGTGGAGGAAGCCTAAGGCCGATTTCGTTCTGACGAGGGCCTAAAGGAGGGAGGTTCTAGAATGGTTCCAAATGTTAATGTTCCCTGATGGCTATGCAGCGAACTTGAAGAAGGGAGTGAATTTAGCAACTATGCGAATCAACGGGCTTAAGAGTCATGATTACCATATATGGCTTGAGCACCTACTTCCAGTGATGGTTCGAGGCTATGTCCCTGAGCATGTGTGGCAGGTGCTAGTGGAGTTGAGAAATTTCTTCCGCCGACTTTATGCAAAGGAGTTATCTCGTACCATGGTTGCAGAAATGGAAACAATGGCGCCTGTGTTGCTCTATAAGTTGGAGAAGATCTTTCCACCAGGCTTCTTCAATCCAATGCAGCATATGATTCTACACCTTCCGTATGAAGCATGAATGGGGGGGCCTGTGCAGGGTCATTGGTGCTATTCAATTGAGAGATGTCAAAAGGTTCTTCAAACTAAATGTAAGATTATGCAAAATTGAAGCATCCATTGCAGAGGCATACATTCTGGAGGAGGTGTCAAACTTCACATCAAAATACTACGCTGACAACCTTCCTAGCGTGCATAATCCACCTCCTTGTTACAATGCCAGCGAAGATGAATTGAGCCTTAGCATTTTCCGAGGGCAACTCGGAAGTGCAAGTGGTGCGACCCGCAAGACCTTGAACCATGAAGAATGGCGCTCTATCATGATGTATGTGTTGACCAACCTATCTGAGGTGGAGCCGTACATGATGTAAGTTCTCAACAAACTTGTTTCGAACTAGTCCCAATTCTCTTGCCTAAACGTATATTTCTCGTTGCTACAGGCAATTTCATCGTCAATTCTGGCATAAATCAAGGCAACCGTACCCGCACGAAGCTGAGACTCTTCTCAAAGAGGGTGCAGGAAATGGAATGCCCGATTTCATTTCTTGGTTCAAATAGAAGGTACAATCCAATTTCTTCGTCGATTCTCGTACATACGATTAATATATCGAACCATCCTGCTTGAACTTGCAGGGCCGAACCGATGCGTCTATGAATGTCGAGTTGAGACAGGTTGCCGATGGCTATGACTATAGGGTCAGGTCGTTTGCCGGTTATGACGTCAACGGATATTGTTTTCACACAACCAGACACGAGCAGAGTCGGCCCAATCGAAGAACCACAAATACCGAAGTTTTTATACTAGGCTCTGATGGGGTCGAGTACTACGGAAGAATTGAAGAAATATACGATCTAACTTCTCATGGGTGCAAACCTCTTAATCCAGTTATATTCAAATGCCATTGGTTTGATCCATCTGTCGTGAGACGGGCCCCTAATCTTGGGCTAGTTGAAATTTGACAGTCATCCATGTTATTAGGAGACGATGTCTATATTGTGGCTCACCAGGCCACGCAAGTTTATTATTTGTCATACCCGTGCCAAACCGACAACCGTCTTAAGGGTTGGGATGTTGTGTACAAGGTATCGCCACACGGTAAACTACCTGTACCAAACAATGAAGATTATAATATAGACCCCAACACGTACGAAGGAGAGTTATTCCAAGAAGATGGGCTCGAAGGGAGTTTTGTGATAGATTTAACCGAAGCGATCAGAATGGAAGTAGACAACGAAAGGGTTGCTGCAGAGGACGGTGGAGATGAGGTTCAGAATGTGAAGGACTTAGAATTACTTCAACGATTACAATTAGCTAATGACAGTGATGACGACATTCCTCCTTCGGAGCACGGGCTTGACTATATCGACACGCGTGATAGTGATGATGAGACTTATGATCCAGCTAATCCCGATCATGATGATTATTTCTAATATATGTATGAGTCGTACTAATTTATTTATAATTTATTTATAATTTGCATATCTTTGTAATTATGTTTTGTTTATCTATGCTGACTGGTTTACTCTTTTTAATTGTAGGTCATTGAGCAATGGTGGGCGGTATGAGGAAGCTCACGTCGATTTGTGAGAGACTGGCCGCTACAGGGACTGGTTCAGGGTCAGGGTCACGTTCAGGAAGCGGTCGAGGGAGGCATCGAGGCAGGCCTCGATGTAGGGTTGAGGAGGAGGAGGAGGTGGTCCAGAGGCCTCGAGGGAAGGGTAAAGCGGCGAGGCCCCGTCGCCTAAACCTGAGGTGGAGGAGGAGGAGGAGGAGGAGGAGCTACCTTCCGCACACGCCTCTGGGGACGACGAGCAGGAGGAGGCGGAGAAGGAGGAGCAGCAGGAGCAGGAGGGGGACGGGGAGGCAGGGGATGGCCAGTCCAAGATATGGTTGCGAGGTCCCTCATCCCTCCCGAAGCGTCCGATACCAGAGCATTTACGCCCGCTGATTAAACCGGTTGGGACCAAGTAAGTAACTTTAAATATTCTCAATAATGTTCTTAGGTTGAAAGTTACAAAAACTAATAATTTATATTAATTACTTGTGCAGGAGTTGGATTAAGCTCAGTGGGGGTGACCAAAACCGTAAGGCCAACGGGATCCTTAGCCTTTTGTGCAGGGTTCACTTCCCTGGCTTGGTGGTGTACGCCGGACAGCAGCAGCCGGCCTACACGTCGGACCACTACGTCGCCGCTCCCGACGTCCCTGATCATCAACAGAGGAGATTCCCCAACATAGTGGAGCGGGTCAAGACCGAGCTGTGGGTAAGTACTCCTCGCACTAAATTGCTCAATACATCATCTATGTTCACGACATTCTTGAAAGAATAACTGTATATGAATCTATATGCAGGATTTCTGTAGATGCCAGGAGGGATTCGAGGCCAAGGCGAAGGCCGTCTGTGATGTAGCCGCCAAGAAGCTCGTGAAGGACATGCATTACAAGGCGCGCATCCAGGCCATCATCGAATTCCACGCTCAATATAGGATGAAGGTTAAAAAAGAGGAGGCAAGGACAATGAACCTGACCAAGGACCAATTCATGAGGGTAAGTAAAGAACATTGATACTTACTATTTAAGATTAATTAGGCTCAATTTCTTTTTCATATGTCACATGCTTGATGATGTAGGTGCCTCCGTGGTGGTGTCATGCGCATATCCAGTGCTGGGAGAAGATGGTCGACATGTGGTTGGAGCCCGGGTGGTTGGAGAACCACCTTGCTTGCCGGCAGCGGCGTTTGCAGATGCTGACTGCACCACACCATCAAGGCAGCCTAAGCCTTGATGAATATAGAGAAAAATGGGTACGCAACTTCAATTCTTTATTCTAACGTTCAATTCTACATGATTCCTAATCATTTTGTATTTTTTGCCGCAGTCGGCGTCACATGATGGCCGACCTTGCTCCCAGCTCAAGGCATGGGTCCTCTCCAAAAAGGGAAAGGCGACGGCCGATATCGATTTCAACCCAGACGACCTGTCCGAGGCGTACAACCATCCTAGCATACACAGTTGCGTCAGCGAGTATACAAAGATGGCTAGGGAGGTTCACGAGACAGACTTCGATCCGAGCTCCAAGGACATTGACGGAGAAATCGTGATGAGGGTGGGAGGAGGCAAGAAGCATGGCCGATATTGGATTGGTGACGGCGTAATCGACACGGCCTCTACTCCCACTCTCTCCCAGATCCGAGCTAAGAGCACGGACTCGAGCCCGGCGATACGGCCACGACCCACCACTGCACAGTTCCAGATGGAGGCTTTCCAGGTTCTTTCTCTTCCATTCATCGTTCGTTTGTTGTTATACTTTAGCTTTGCATTATAACATTGCAATGAAATATTGTAGGCCCAGGTGGAAGAAGCAAGGAAGAAACAAGAGGAGATGGCGGCGCAGATGGAGGACATGCGGCGGAGGATGGAGGAAGAAAATCGGATGAGGATGGACCAGATGTTCCAGTACATGCAGAATTTTGCTTCGAGCATGGGTCAATCTTTGCCTCCGCCACCGCCGATGCTATTCCCTCCGCCTCAGCCACCCACAACTACTCCTGTGAGTCACTTGACACATTGTTCTTAAGATTCAATACTTTAATTTTGACAACTTTAGATGTTAGCTCAGAATGTCCTATCCTATGTGCAGAATCAATCGGCAGCTTCGAATAATGAAGATCAAGATTTGTCGCAGTGGTCTCCTTAGCCTCCACGGAACTAGACTTGGTTGTGAACTTGGTTGAAACTAAATTGTGACTTGAACTTGGATTTATGGATTGTTTCGTGCTTATATTGAATTATGCATGTGATGTTTATGAATAATGTTTCTAATGGTGGTTGTGAATTATGCATGTGATTGTTTATTACAAATGCATATGATGATGTGTATTGTGAATTGAGAGGGTCCGTTATACGTGACAAAACGGGAAAAAGGGGGGGTACTGGACACTTTGCCGAGTGTAACACTCGGCAAAGAGGAGCCTTTGCCGAGTGTTTTGGCTTTAACACTCGGCAGAGGTGGCAGTTGCAGCTCCAGGCACCACTTGTTTGCCGAGTGTTTTGGCCAAAACACTCGGCAAACAACACTTCTTTGCCGAGTGTCAGGGCCAGGGCACTCGGCAAAGTGGCCGTGTTTGCCGAGTGCCTACCGTCTGGTACTCGGCAAAGCTGACGTTAGCCTCGACGCCGTCAACGCCCAGTTCGCCGAGTGTGTCTTTTCACCGAGTGTTTTTTGGCCGTTGGCAAAATGTTTGCCGAGTGCTCGAGTTTTGACACTCGGCAAAGTCCTGTTTGCCGACACAAGATTTGCCGTGTGCTATATGCCGAGTGTAACACTCGGCAAAACCTTTGCCGAGTGTTTTGGGTCTTCGCCGAGTGCCACGGGCACTCGGCAAATTAAGTATTTCCCGTAGTGTGCCTCTCGCAAAAACCTGAGAATCACCAAATGTTGGTCCATCTTGGGTGCCAGCTAACATTTGAAAATCCTTTGTGCTTCCTTCCTATAAATTGAAAAAAAAGAATCAGCATGCAAACAAAATAAAATTATAATAAAAATTCAGACCCTTATATATACCATAAGGCTGATGTGCTCCTCTGCGATTATCTGAATCCAGTCAACATTTGCAACTCTAGCCTGCAAACCAACAAAACAGCAGCAGAGAAGCTATTGTCAGTTCGAAATACAATGGACTAAAAGGAAGATTAGCACATCTTTATTGATGAAGTATAATCTGATGAAAATTGACTGAACTAAGGACGACAAGTACATACCCAAAGTTATCATTATCCCAAGAGAAATGCTAGATAAAGCATGGACACAGGAACATGGCTCAAGGGAGGTTGATGGCCATTTGACAAGTACAAACATAGTATGCAACAGAAGGCACTTGGTTGACTTTAGTATAAAAAGTATCAAGAGAATCGGGAAGAAAAGTACCAGAGAGTAAGTAGTTGCTTTAGGAGAAAGACCAACATCCTGGATTGCGACAATAGCTTTGCCTAAGCCTTTAGCCCCAAGAATCAATTGAGAACATAAGGATTTTCCTGGATGTTTAACTATTTGCACCACATGCGTGTCATTGGTAGAAGCATCTAGGGAGCACGTTCCACCCCTGACAATCAAATTTTCCTGCAGCACAAATTTATAAGAGCCTAAATAGCTAAGGGGACTTCATATTACTTTGGATCATGAAAAGGATCTATATGTGAGCAAAACGCACCGCCGCGCTCGCACCAGCACTCGAGGCGGCCCCACGGCATCCAGGTCCCGTCGACGGGGCAGAGGATGAGCCAGCCACCCGGGTTGGAGCGGCTCACGCGGTCGGTTCCCGGGGAGCCGACGAAGGGAGTCACCATCGAGGCCAGCGCCACCGGCGAGCCCGACAGGTCGTGCACCGTCACCGACCACCCCTTTCGCTCCTTCCCCGCGCGCTCCCGCTCCGACCCGAACTTGGCCAGCCAGTTGCACCCGCCGTTCCCCGGATCAGACTGCACCGACCTGCATGGATTGGATTCCATCGATTCTTCCATCAGGAATCAGCCGCATTTGCTTGAATGCACTGAGGAGACGGGAGGAGGAGTGGTCACCTTGAGCGGAGGTCTCTGTTGCTGCGGCAGGAGAACTTGCAGGTGAACATGGGCTGCCTCATCCGGCCCTGCACCTGGAGCACCTGCGAGCTCGCCGTCGAACTCGAACACAAACCTTGGGTCGGGCTCCGCGCGCACGGTCAGGTTCAGCTGCACGTGGCCGGCAGCAGCGCCGCCGAATGCCGCCCCCGCCGGCGGCGGCTTGCACCCTGCGCGGCGCTTCCCGATGGCGACCCACCCGCTATGGAACACGACGGGCTTGGCGGCAGCGGTCCTGAGGTCAAGGGGCACTACCACCTTCCCTAGCAACCTCCCCGAGCTGACCCCACACGTGGACCCCCTCCTCCCCGCATACACCGCCACCTTGAGCCACGCGGTGTGGCGCGCCCCGAAGAACCCGGGCTTGGCGGTGGCACGGTCGAGGTTGGCCTTGGAGACGTGGAAGGCCACGGCGAATGCGCCCATGCAGGACGCGGGCCCCTCCTCGGCGGGTGGTAGCAGCGGGGCCGAGGCTGTCTGGTTGGCGATCTTGTTGAGGCGGATCCGGCAGTAGCAGGGCGTCGGTGTTGGCGGAGCAGGGTGTGGGAGGAGGCAGGCAGGCCGGCTTGGCGTGGGCGGACGTCCTGCTGCGGGAGGAGGCGTCTCGATTCGCGCCCTCCGAGAGGTGCACGGAGGCGGGTGGGGCTGGCCGGCGGCGAGCAAGGGCGAACCTTAGTCGCCGCTCTTCCGCCCTAGCGTCATGTCCGTCGATGGGCGGCCGAACGAGGGGTAGGGATTAATGGGTGGACAAGGGGGAGGGAGGCGATGTATCCGTGGAGATTTTTTTAAAAAAAAGGGAGAGCTCAAGAGGCTTTCATGCAGCGGGACGAGCGCACGTAGCCTAGGATCTCGGGAGGTGGCAGCTCAGGCTGCGGGTACGCGTTCTTATCCGCACAAAGCAATCAGGCCTGGTTCATTAATAGCCGCGAAGCAGTCCAGCACACTCTCCAGGGCACGAAGCGGACATGTAGCCCCGCACCTTGCGATGGAGCACCTTGGGCTGCGGGCACGCGGTGATGGCGGGCGGCGTAGGGGCTCCCCACAAAACGCCAGACAGGCGCCTTTCCGCAAAACCGACATGGTCTCCGAATTTCTCATCTTTGTGAAGAAATATTCTAGAGCATAGGGGGGCGCGGGCGCCACAAGAAAAATGACCGTGTTTATTGTAGATCGGGAGCCTACCCTGGAGCCGATACGCCGCAAACCCAAGGGGCTCCCCTAAAAGCTGCGCGCCGCGGTGGTGGCCCCGGAGCCACCGAATCGACCGCGAAAAGATGCAACGTGACCCGCGCGGTTGGCTGCGGCAGCACCCTGGAATAAGGGGAGTTGATTGGTGCCGCCTCTCCCCTCTCGTCTCCCAACTCAATCAGATCACGAGGCCCCCATGGCCGAGCCTCCTCCTCCCTCATGTTTGCCATGGCTGCCCCCTCCCTGTCCTCCCCTCCTCCTCCCTTTCCACCAAAACTGAATGCCGTCTCCGTTTTGCTGCATCCCGAGACCCCAAGGTGCTGCTGGTGGAGGCCCCTCCAGCGTCCACATCTTACAAAACGTGGGAAGGCCGACGTCGACATCCAGTAAGTGCCCTCGCCATTGAGCCGCCCCCTGTTTTTTTTCCCCCTCTGGTGCCCTCCCTCCTCACATCTCCTTGCATCACAGGCCCCGACGACGACCTCCAACTCCAAATTATCCCTGATGCCGAGCAGAGGCCGTGCCCTTCCCGGTGTCATGCAGCCAACCCCTCTTTCAGCCCCATGTATTGCAGGCCCCTGAGGACATACATCCTCCCAATCATCACGGACGCCGAGATGATGCCGTAGCCCTGCCCCTGCTGACGATCCGCACCTGCCGGCGATCTCGCCCGTCATCGCCACCCGACGCCGTCGTGCCTGCCTCCGTTCACCATAAACCTCAACGAGGCCCCTATCACCTCTTCTTTGTTCTTTTTATGTTTTGTGATGTGATCCATACCCATAGCGCCAATCCAGTTGAAACCCGACGAGTTTGTCGCTCCTTCGCAACCAGCAGCCAGAATGCCGTTTGTCGCTCGCTTTCCCATCTATCTAGTGCTCTGGTAGACAATCCCTTTGGCCACAACCTGTTTCATATACCTGCACACACCCCTGCACAAGGGATCTCCCATTTGTGCAACGATTCTTGAGATATTAATCTCGACATGCTCAATGCTCCTGTTGTTTACACAGCCGTGCCATCCTGTCTCTCTTTCGCGTTCCCCAGAAATATAATTGTTCGATTTCCAATCCTTATACTGGCACATACCACGCTCCTAGTTGCACACCACCATGCAAGTTGTTGGAATATGGGCCTAAAAACATTCCAGATTTTATTTGGAGGAAAAACACATAGATGAAAATTGACGCAAGCATACAACACATGTAAACAGGCAACATATTGATTAGAACAAGGTGTTGCAGGGACATTACTCAATAATTTCGCGCAGAACATGGTCGAACGTGTTGTAGGTGTTGCAGAGTCATCAAGCGGTCGCGTGTAGACGCTGCCCAAAAACCTGATTGCCGCCCCGTGCAGGAGTCTCGCTGCAGTGGTTTCGGAGATCCCGCTTCCCTTCAAGTCCGGTGCACGCCGAGTTCGAAGGTCGATGAGGCGCAGCAGTAAAAGGTTCAGCGCAGCGAGTGGGAATGCGAGCGTGTTTTTTTAGCCTCTATTCAACCAGGACGTCTCCTAGTATTATAGACTCAATAGTGCATCAGTTTCCCCCATCAAACAGCCTCATAAAATAGTAGAAACTATTAATTTTGAATGACAGAAACTGCTACCATCAAATTGTAGAAATTGATGCTCCTTATTGCTGTTTAAAACGGCAGTTTCAATCTCATTGAGTCGCCATTAGGCTCAGCATAAAAAAAATAGTAATTGCACAAACAACATCTTGCTCTACACGTCACAAGTCACATGATTTTTCACGCGAAAATACGCGCGAGCTGCGCGTGCGTGTAGCAACAGTCTTTTTCTCTCTCATTTGCACCTATTTTGCATAGAAAGGAGACTCCCATATTTAAGCAAGACAACCTCTCATTGAATTAGCAATATGAGACTAAAGGTTGTGCGTGCTTTGAAATTTTCAGATTGGGCCACATATGGGCCAAAATCCAACAATCCCCCATCAATTCCAAAGCTACTGTACTAAACACTCCTTATATATGCTAGATTTTCAGTATAAGTCCCGTACGGATTGAACTTACACCTAGATCAACAAGGTCCATCTTCCAGCAGCTTGTGAATGGACTAAGCCTTGAATTCATAGCTTTTTGCTGTCAGATTTCTTTTGAAGATGCAACTGGTACTAGGCTGCCAAAACGCCAAGTCCAAACAGAGCTTTTAAAGGTCTTGCTCCCCAATCTTCTCATGAGCTTTCCAGAGATTACCCCACTCTCATGAACTACGACCTAATAGTTTAGCTCACATAGGTGTATTCATTTTAGGTATCTTGTAGGACGCTACCTTTTCCCTCAGTGGACACTAGAATACATTAAGACATAATAGCCAACCTTCCATACAGAAGAGAGTACATTATATGGAACATGGGTAATCTTAAATAATCTGTACTCCCCGTTACAGCAGTAACTTGTTTTCTCATTTTTCAAATCAGGGATCTCCTATCAAAGGAAATGAGTTACCATTACTTTGCAACTAAATGGGTCTCAACCCCATGTTTATATTTGCAACAGAAATAGCTGTCCGTGCAAGCCCTTGAGTAAAGGGATCTGCTAGATTTTTCTCACTGCAAATATAATTTACAGCAATTACTCCGGAGTTTTTCAGCTTTCTAACAAATTTAAGCCTCCGCTTCACATGTCTCGAGGACTTCATATTATCCTTAGTACTCATAACTTTGATCAATACCGTTTGGTTATCACAGTACATAAGGATTGCCGGAACTGGTTTCTCCACCAATGGCAAGTCCATTAGTAGCTCTCTTAGCCACTCGGCCTCAACAGTAGCCATGTCAAGTGCTACAAGCTCAGTTTCCATGGTTGACCGCGTCAAAATGGTCTGTTTACATGACCTCCATGAAACTGCAGCACCTGCTAGTGTAAACATATAGCCACTCGTGCGTTAATTTCATCCGCATCAGAAATCCAGTTGGAATCACTATATCCTTCCAACAGATGGATAACCAGTATAGTGAATTCCATATTCGGTTGTACCTCTCAGGTAACGTAGCACTCTCTGTAGTGCCTCCCAATGATCCTTCCCTGGATTGGAAGTAAAACGACTTAACTTGCTCACTGCAAAAGATATGTCGGGACGTGTTGCACCAGCAAGATCCTTCCCAGTTCGAAGGTCGACGAGGCGCAGCAGCAAAAGGTTCAGCGCAGCAGTGGGAATGCGAGCGTGTTTTTTCAGCCTCTATTCAACCAGGACGTCTCCTGGTATTATAGACTCAATAGTGGATCAATTTTCCCCATCAAACAGTCTCATAAAATAGTAGAAACTGCTAATTTTGAATGACAAAAACCGCTACCATCAAATTGTAGAAACTGACGCTTCTTATTGCTGTTTAAAACGGCAGTTTCAATCTCATTGAATCGCCATTAGGCTCAGCATAAAAAAATGGTAATTGCACAAACAACAGCCTGTTGTACAGGTCACAAGTCACGCGAAGATGCGCGCAAGCTACGCGTGCTTGTAGTACCAGTCTCCTCTCTCATTTGCACCTATTTTACATAGAAAGGAGACTCCCATATTTAAGCAAGGCAACCTCTCCTTGAATTAGCAATATGAGACTAAAGGTTGTGCATGCTTTGGAATTTTCAGATTGGGCCACATATAGGCCAAAATCCAACACAAGTTTGTTTGGACACAGGACCAACAGAGATCAGTTTATCGTGGAGGGCGTGCTCGCTGCCTGCTGCAGACGCGTCCTTAGTACCCGGCAGTTTTCTTGCATTCCCCGATAGACTAGTGAGCGAATCAGCGAATCCTTTAACTAGTGTGCATCTCTTGTAGTTGCACACAATTATGCAAATCAGTTTTTCAATAGGAGTTGTGAATACCACATTCCCAGTGATCATCGTGCTCGATGTCTAGTTGCTCGTGGTAATCAGCACATACCCTAATTGTATCCGCATCCCATGTTGATCCAGAAGTTATATCAGAGCGCCCTTTGGTGATGGTGTGTTCCCATATTCCTTCTACATTCCAGCAAAAGTAATTTCCCATATCTCTAAACAAACACTCAGCACGCGAGAAGCATGTTCTGCACCATCACTCGTCATCGCTTCTCGATCCGATTTTGGCGAAGCCCGACGAAACCAGCTTAGCCTACTTCTGAAATCGACTTGGCCTAATTTAAAAACCAGCTTAGCCTATATCCAAAACCAGCTTAGCCGGTTTTTGGTGGTTACAGTGACTCGGTCTTCTTGCATCCACACACGCGGTACATTGATTGGATTTTGCGTCAACACACTTTTTGGCAAAGAAAAGATACAGGAGCATTTATCAAAACCTCTGAAGACTTCTCCGGAACCTCGAGGAAAATATCGACTCGACTCTAACTCTGATCTAAACTAACCTAACTCTACATATTGAAAGAGTAATGGAGATTTACTCCTTGGTGGTGTGTGTTGGAAGTGAGGAGGGGGTCTCTATTTATAGTATAGAGTTGTCTTGCGAGAGTGGAGATACTCCTAGCATCCAAAAGGAATATTCCTCCCCCAAACTCTCTCCTGGTGCCACATTCACCTAGAAAGGATGGATTCGGATCGGATACGCATGGAATCGAATTTGAATAGCACTATTTACATATTTTAATTCGAATTTGAATACTAATACGAATACAAAATGAATAGTTCAAATTCAGATTCGCATTCGGATACTTACTTGACTCATAACGTAGTATCAATTTGCTTTATCGATGGTTTATAATTGATCAAAAATCATGTTACAAATAAGGAGTAATTTTGAACCTAGTGCAGTAGATATCTTATTGAAAACAACATATTTATTAATAAATCATCAAATATATCAAAAAATATAAAAATAAGTGTTTTCATAAACATATATATATCATTTAATAATAAAAATAAGTATATTAATTCATTAAAATATAATTTATTCATTTAATCAATAATATAATATATTTAAAATTAATATGATTAGCCATATTAAAATTAGTTAAATTTATCATTATATATCACTAGTAATATTATGTTATCATAATTAGTCATTTATCATATAGATAATTTTTTAGTAGTTTAAATGGTGTAAATTTAATTATTTTATTAGCAATATTAAAATTAATATCATTTGTATTTAGTATTTAGTAATAAATAAGTTTTAGATGGCTTCATTGCGTTCTTTATTTTCGGTGGATACGGATAATGTCGGATACTTCACATTTTTGTCAAATATGAATATGGAGCCGAGCACAGAAAAACACTGAAAATTGGATATGTATACATCCATTTGACATCCATATTAAAAACGAATATGAATACATATGCCCATATTAACATTTGTAGCGGATACGAATTCAGATGATTCGAATTTCGAGATCTCCACATCTGTCCCTACCTGAAATTGACGTCCCTAGCACTCAAACTCGTGGGGCACGCATCCTGGAGGCGGTGGAACGAAAAACCGGAGAAAATCGAGAGAATCCGTGCTGAACCCGAGAAACTAGGGAAAACCTGCCGCTGGCCTTTCCTCGTGCGCCACGTGCCCCCTCGGCCAGGCCGCTTCCTCCCGCGTCCCGCGCCGTGGCCCCTCCGCCTCCAACCATCGGACACCACATGGCCCCGGCTAGCTGCCCGCGCTTGCCCCTGCTGGGCACTGGCCGATGGGGCCTCTTGGCGCGCGCCCTACCTGCGTGGCGTGGTGCGCTAGTTGCTGGGTCCGCCCGAGGTGGAGCCCGCCTGGTACGGTGCCCGCGCGACATCAAGGGTGATGATGTCAGCAATGACATCAACACCTCTTATTATTTTCTTTATTTATTTTTTCATCCAAGCTCCAAAATAATTAAATAATATATCCATCTCGATCGTCTCGTCGAGCTCTTGGCAATGATGCCATCCAACTTGGCATTTGGAATTGCTTGTGATGATGATATATTTTGTACAATAATTGCACATACTCTCCATTATGCCATTTTATGTATATTTCGATATTTCCCGCAAAATAAGTTCAAAGCACCAAAACTCTAATAGAGTTTCATTCCGAAAAGCAATGAAAAAAGCCAATAATGCATTGAACAATATATATATACCCTGTTTATTCAAAGAGAGATTGGCGCTGCTGAAGTAAGTGTAATTTGATTATGTTGACACAAGTTCTGAGGAGCAAAAGAAAATGAAAATGAAAGAATAAAGAAATGGAGAAGGAAAACAGAAAAGAAAGAAGAAAAGGAACAAGAAAAATAAAAATGCTCCTTAGTACTTGAAACTTCATGATTATCTACATGATGGAATAGGGTAAAGGTCTGAAGTTCACTTAGGTTCAAGAGTATTGTATTCATTTTATTTGTGGTATGTTCTTTATTGCTAGTTTATATTTCATGATGAGTAGCGGGTCACAACTTGAACTTTAAACACTTAAGAGAGCAACGTGTCTTGTTATGTATAACTGAGTGCAGGGATGGCATCGAAGGGCAACATTGATTTCCTAATTAAGCAAGTATCCTAAACTTGTTTGAGGATGAGCATGGTTTAAGCATGGGAGGATTGTTGGCACTCGTTGTTGCTACCTTTTTAGTGCTATTTAAATGGGGTTTTTGGATTAATTATTACACTAACCCACCACTTGGCACGTGAAATAACCCCATATTCACATATGTGTTGTATTTTGGACTATGTTGCAAAATGGTAGGAAATACGACATAAACAGGCGACTTCTGTACAAGCTCGATTTAGACCTAGAATGTGGATAACACAAGCATCCTACACAAGAAAGACGAGCACCAACGGAGCCTAGAAGAGGGTGGGCCGATCGGCCCATAGGCTGATCAGCTTGGCATGTTTCACCCTCAAAATGCATCCACGTTTGATGGATCATCATTCCAGAGGACTTAGGGTGCGAAGCATGTTATGATGTGGCAAGTTAATCTCATGGTTAAGCTAAATCAACCTCAAGATTGTAAAGTCAAAAGGCCCATAGAAGCAGCAGACCTTGCACATGCCATATCTTCCTCATCTGGACTCTGATTGGGGTGAAATTAGTGTCTACACTAGAAAGATCTACAACTTTCGTATCGAAGGTTCGAGCATGTGAGGTGGGCAAGGTGGGGAAATCGACTAGGCTGATCGTCCAAGTACTTTCCTTGCCATGATCGACGTACCCTTCGATCCACGACATATGTAGGCTATATATATCATCATTCTCCGTCGGCATGCACATCCATTCACTAGAAGTTGGCGAAACAAAGGGATACACACCATAGGGAGCTGAGGGGGTTGCCGCAAGTCTTTAGAGATGTCTAGGAGATAGCTTAGGCTAAATCCTAGCCAACATGGCCTCCCTGCGCGGTTGTGCCATGGCGGAGTTTAGAAGCTAATAGTGGATCATCGATGGTATGTACTCGAATGTAATGATCTAATATATCTATTATGTGAGCAATGTTCTTCATGTCATCCGATCTGTTAACGACTCAATGCCTCCTTTTATGCTTTCTATCTATCATGAATATGTTTGTTCCTTAGTCTAATTCTATATTAGACTAGATAGCATGCCTCATGTAATCATGGAGATTAGATCTGGTATGTTGACCCTTCATGATGCTCAGACACGTTCACTTGTGTTTGTGCCCTAAACTGCCTAGATTGATAGGGGGATCGTGACACGGTCTACTTCCGTCTAAGGTGCGGGTTTTGGGAGGTTGACTGGAGATAGTAGTTTAAAGATTGCTTTGGATGAGATGTATGATGTGCTTGCTTATTGGCTGGAGATGCAACTAGAAGGATATAGGCTTTTGTTACCTTGGTTATGTTATCTCATATGTATCTGTGGATGTGGTCAACCTGTGTTCTTATCACTTATCTTTACATCAGGTTTACCCCCTCATATGTAATCAATGCTTCATGTTAAGATTGATCCGTTAGACTAGATAGAAAATCCTAGCAGTTCGCTACTGATCCACGGATTGATAAACTTTGAATGAAATACTCTAAGGGAAAAGCTACGATGATTTGTGCGCTTGCGGTTTACAAACTGGCGCGCTAACTGTCGCCAACATGGTCACCAAAACTACAGTCACTGAATGATTTGTTGCACCTTAGTGTGCACCACCGAATGAATCAATGGTCCAACTCCAGCTAGCCATTGAGCCACGGACGCTCTAACCACATGCATCACCGACTGATTCGATGATGCGCCTTGAATGTCACCGAATGGATCGGTGACGCACCGTTGTCTTCCTTTGCCAACCATCACCGGCTCAATCGCTGCTACAGTTTACTATGCCCTCCGTATGAATTGGTGAGGCCACAAATATTCTCCAAAAGTTCTAGAGCCAATCGTGAGCTAAGCCGATCACACCAACTCATTCAGTGGTGATCCACTATATCCACCGAATGTGTTGGTGCACACAGTACACGTCCTTAGCCTTTATGCTGTTCTTCATGTCATCGAGTGATTCGATTATCTTGCCAATGGTCACTGTATCATAGTGGAATGTATCGGTGCACATTTCCAGCAAGATTCGCTTCAAGTCTTCGTGTGTCTTTGTCTTAGCTTCAATACCATCATTTGTCATCGGATTCTTCTAAGCCTTTCTTTTTATTCTCATTTTCATAGCTTTGGAGTTCATCCTTGGGACCTACAAAATACCTACAAAGGTATATCTTGTAAACACATTAGTTCCAATGACTATGTTGACATTAATCACCAAAATCATTATGGCCAAGGGCGATTCTGACAATAGTTAGAGGCCCTAGGATCAAGTTGAGGCAAGGTTTTGTGGATCAATATATTTGACTCCACTTTGGAAGATTCCAACACAGGTAGGAAGGAAAAGTGGTGCTATATTTGAATCCATGCACCTGAAACTTCTGCCTCATACAGGTTAGAGGCCCTTATGGAATAATTGATGGGTAGTGTCAATTACAATGCCCTATTCAATCCAGGTGCCTGAGCTGGTGAAAAAGATCATCAAGTTGAAGGTGCAAGGCCTCACCGGCATTAGTGTGGGTATAGTTGGATGAAGCGCCGTATCAATCCACTACAGAGGCGCGAGACCATTGGCTTCGAGTTTCTTGGAGCAGATGACCCGTCCCAAATAAGCCGGGATGAAATAATGAGAAGGATCGATAAGTTCTTGCACGGGGCTCATGAAGTCCCTTAAAGAAGCCAATGCAACAACTATTTTTTTAAAAAAAATTGGTTTATATTTTGATAAATTTTGAATCCGTTCTCTTAAATTTTTTAAATAGTCAACGAAAATTGTTGAAGGTGGTTTTTTTTGAAATGTTAATACATATTTCTTAAAAATGTTGAATTTATTATTTCGTTGATTTTTTCATAAAATGTTGAATTTAGATATCTAATTTGAGACTCATAGAATTTAAAATCATAATGCTTATATAGCTTCTACAAGTTATATACGAGCCCCCTCACCCCCCTCACGGCGACACCAAAATGCACCCCATCCCTCCGTGCCTCCTTCCCTCACGTTACATGGGTCCCATTCATCAGCATCCTCGTTCCTCTTTGCTAGCTGGTGCTCGTGATCGAGACCGCCTCCGCCATTCTTGACCACGGGAAGCTCGAATCGAGCTCATTCCGACGTGGCCAGACCCACCTCCATGCTCCACTCCTCTCTGCCATCAATTCCCACACGTTTCTAGCTCCTCTTTATCTTGCGGCAAATGGCTCTAATGCCATTAATTTTGCAAATGATTCCTGGTATTCGAGTTTATGAAGCCAAATCGTGGGCACAAATAAGGTCACAAGTCAGAATTCGTGTAGCCAACTATGAAGTACGTACTAGTGCACAAAACTGATGATGCCAAAGTAAATAAGCTCCCGTGCTATATATTTCTACAAATCATTATTGCCTCAAAGGGGAGAAAACGAAAAATAAAAAATGAGAAGAACAATAACGATATGCATAATTACGGGGGGGAAATGTAGAACTCCAGCACCATTTTTGACCCAGCAGTGACGAACTGACGACAAGTCACGCCCCGATCTTGTCGAGGCTGTCGGAGACGGCCTTCATCCTTGGCCGGCGCTCCGGGTCCGCCTCGACGCACCCGAGCGCGACGTGGAACGCCGCGATCACCTCCTTCCGCGCGCCGGCGTCCCGCAGCACGGCTTCGTCGGCCAGCTCCGACAGCGGCCGCGCCTCCTCGAACCCCCGCCGCACCCACCTCTCGAGCTCCGGGGCCTCCTGCTGCTCGCCGCCGTGCCCCGGCAAGAAGGACGCCGACGACGACGACGACGCGGACGGCGAGCCGTGCTCGGGCGCCTTCCCCGTGAGCAACTCGAGAATCACGACGCCGAACGAGTACACGTCGGACTTCTGGCTCGGCGGCCGCGCGCCCGGCCCCGCCGGCGCGCGTGCCTCGGGGGCGCGGTACGCCGCGCCGGACCTGTCCGCCGCCAGGGCGGCGGGCCTGGCGTAGGGCAGCGCGCCGCCCATGATGCCGCCGGAGCCCGCGACGGAGTAGACGTCGGTGCAGCCGGCGATGGTGAGGAGGCGCGCGAGCCCGAAGTCGGCGACGAGCGCGTTGTAGTCGGCGTCGAGCAGGATGTTGGAGGGCTTGACCTCGCCGTGGACGAACCGGCGCGGGCTGCACTCGTGGAGGTGCGCCAGCCCGCGCGCCGCGCCCTTGGCGATCCGCAGCCGCAGTGACCATGACAGGCTTGGCTGCCCGGACCGGCCTGCACAGACCATGCGTGACAGTGGTTAGTGGATTGGAGCTCTTTCTGTTTTCTTTCTTTTTTGATTGATGATGAAAAAATTATAGTAGTTGAGTGCGTATGGGATAAAATAGATCATTCTGAATTTCTGATGGTTATAAAATTATTAATTAACAATTCATGATCATGAACATGTTGCTGTGTCCTTGAAATTCCATCAAATTAATACGGACGAACATTTACGTACCTTATTAGAATCCAAATGAAACGGATTAATTTAAGTGTCTCAGAACCCAAATAAAATATGAAGAAATGTCATTGGGCGCATGATAATAGCCTGGTTAACAGAAATCACATGGAAAAGTACAAAGGGAAGTGATTCCCAATTTAGAGTGTGCAACTTTTGAGTTCTTTTGTTCTTATTTTGGCGGCTCTGTTCGTTTCAGCTTATCAGTCGGCTTATCAGCCACCGAATAATATTTTTCTCTCACAACAAATCAGCCGTTTCAGCTTTTCAACCGGCTTATAAGTCCAGCCGAACAGACCTATATAATCTAAGGTTCTTCCTTCAAACACCCAGGAGTGCCAGGTATCGTTAGCTACCGTAAGTGAGAAAAATTGAGTGTTCAGAGACTTTGTTTCTCCAATAAGAAAGTACCAACCGAGCAACTGTGAATAAGGTAACAAATAACAAGAAATTTCCTCAAAAAAAGTAACAATAACAAAATATCTCGCGCGCTCTGAGCCTCCGAGGAACAACATCTATCTCAACAAATGTACAGTAGGCCTGTATGTTGAAATATATGGGCTTGGCCCATTTATTTAATTCAACTAAAACAATTAAAAGCCCAATAACAAATGCTAGGGAGATATGTGTTTAGTCCCACATGGGTATTTTAGGAAGATCTCAATGGACTTAAAAGGTGGACTCTTTGTACATCATTTGTGAAGTTGATGAAAGAGATTACGTTCCGCACGCGCGCGCTCATCTTGCTGAGGCCGTGTCGAGACGATCTTCTCCCTCTTCAGTTTTCTATGCGCTTTCTGCATCTCCATCGCTAGCACCGTGTGCACAGGACTGGTGAGAGCAGAGCCTCCGGAACCTCGCTTGCTACTAAGATCCTGCTCGAGATACGCAGGCGATAAGGTTTTTAGGGAGCGTTGAACGCGACTGCTCGCTCCCGGTTCGGCTACTTCATCTACATCCTGGTGGTCGCTCGCTGCTGTTCGACTACTTCGTCTACTTCCCGAAGGCCATTCGTGGGACTGCACTGCATCGACTCCTCACGGCATCAAATTTGTACAACTACATTGACTGAGGGCATTCCACGATTCATATAACTAATCCAGATGGTAATGGCGCATCCGGTGCCTCCGCCACTGGCCCCGTCCCAGGGTACATCCTGAATCTCCTTTGGTTATGTTTGTTCTTATTGATTAGAAGATTAAACTTGGACACTGGCACATATTATTCTATCACCGAGTCACTCAACATATTCATGATAATATTTTACGTGTTTAATTTTGGAATTAAAATGTACCGAAATATGCCTAGATTTGTAACAATCCAAAAACCTTATAATGTTGATAAGCTTTCGATATCTAGCTTTGCTACGTCAATTAAACCAAATGTGTTTGATGGTTCCAACTACAAGCGTGGGCATGAGAGACTTACGTTATGGTTGACGGCCATGAACGTTATGCTTGTCGCAGACGGAAAGCCCGAGGGCACTACCTCAGAGGATGGGAGTGCCTTCGACTGTGCTGATAGCTTTTTTCGTGGTGCCATCATAAGTGTTCTAGCTGAAAACATTGTTGACACGTACCTCTCGCTGCCAAATGGCAAAGTAATGTGGGATACTCTTGAGGCTAAGTATGGAGTTTCTGATGCTAGTAGTGAGTTGTATGTCATGGGGCAGTTCCTTGACTACAAGATGGTTGAAGACCGTCCTGTAGTAGAACAAACCCATGAGGTTCAGGCGCTAGCAAAAGATCTTAAAGACTGCAGCAAAGAGGCTCCATGTGTGTTACCCGACAAGTTTGTGGTCGGAGCTATTATCTCTAAGCTGCCATCTTCTTGAAGGGATTTTGCTACTTCTCTAAAACACAATAGGCAAGAGTTCAGCATCACTGATCTCATTGGGACTCTTGATGTTGAAGAGAAGGCAAGAGCAAAAGACACACGAGGGAAAGGAATTGTTGGAGCTTCAAGCACCAAATTTGTTTAGAAGAACAATTCCAATCCACAAAGGAAGAGGAAGAAGCCACCGCAGAACCAAGCGAAGACTAAACAGACAACTGCACCGGCTAAGAGTTTGCTTTGTGTGTGAGAGTCCGAATCACTTTGCTTCACAGTGTCCAAATCACAAAGGCAGGAAGTCTACCAACATGGTTATAAGCGAGTCTGGAGGAACATCGGGGTATGATAATTTATTAACTATAGTTCTTTCATTATGTTACTCACCCGAGTGGTGGATTGACACCAGGACTAATATCTATGTGTGTGCTGATATCTCCTTGTTCTCTTCTTACCAGGTTAGAGGGACTGGCTCCTTGTTAATGGGAAACAGATCACATGCGCGTGTTCTTGGTGCTGGTATGGTCAATCTGAAGCTTACTTCAGGAAACATCGTGCAATTGAAGAACGTGCAGCATGTCCCCACTATCAAGAAGAATCTAGTTAGCGGATCTCTACTATGTAGGGATGGTTTTAAATTAGTCTTTGAGTCCAAATGCATTCTGTCCAAATTTGGTATTTTCATTGCAAAAGGTTATGATAGAGGAGGCTTATTCTGCTTTTCTTTGTCTGATGATTGTAACAAAGTTATGAACAACATTGTTAATATTGATGAATCAAATGTTTGGCATTCGAGACTTTGTCACATTAATTTTGGTTGTATGACGCGCTTAGCTAATTTGAGTTTAATTCCAAAATTTACCTCTGTCAAAAATTCTAAATGTCATATTTGTGTTGAATCAAAATAAACTCGCAAGCCTCACAAGGCTGTGGAGGCGAGGAACTTGTCACCTTTAGAATTAATTCATTCCGATCTGTGTGAAATGAATGGCGTGTTGACAAAAGGTAGTAAAAAATATTTCATGACTTTGATAGGCAACTGCACTAGATTTTGTTACATCTATTTGTTGAAGTCAAAAGATGAAGCATTGCATTACTTTAAAATCTATAAAGCTGAAGTAGAAAATCAACTTGAGAGAAAGATCAAATGAATTAGGTCGGATCGTGGTGGCGAGTATTTCTCAAATTTTTTTACTTTATTCTGCAGGGAACATGGTATTATTCATGAGAGAACACCTCCCTATTCACCTCAGTCAAATGGGGTTGCCAAAAGAAAGAACCGCACTCTAACTAATTTAGTTAACGCTATGTTAGATACAGCTGGACTTTCCAAGAAATGGTGGGGTGAGGCTATATTGACTGCTTGTCATGTCCTAAATCGTGTTCCTACAAAGAATAAACAAATACCATTCGAGGAATGGGAGAAGAAGGGCTAACACTTTCTTACTTACGTACTTGGGGTTGTTTGGCAAAGGTTAGTGTGCCGATAACTAAGAAACGTAAGCTTGGACCTAAAACTGTGGATTGTGTCTTTCTAGGTTATGCTATTCACAGTGTTGGTTATAGATTTTTGTAGTAAAATCTGAAGTACCTGACTTACATGTTGGTATAATAATGGAGTCCAGAGATGCTATATTTTTTGAGAATATTTTTCTTATGAGAGATAAGACAAGTTCATCTAACGATGTGATAGAACACAGTGAGCCTACACTTGTGGAAAATCTTGAGGAGGATAATAATGAAGCTCCCAGAAAGAGCAAGATACAAAGGACTGAAAAGTCTTTTGATGATGATTTCATTGTATACCTCGTGGATGACACCCCTAAAACCATTGAAGAGGCATACTCATCTCCCAATGCTAACTATTGGAAGGAAGAAGTAAGGAGTGAAATGGATTCTATTATGTCTAATGGAACTTGGGAAGTCGTTGAACGTCCTTATGGATGCAAACCCGTAGGATGCACGTGAATGTTCAAGAAGAAGCTTAGGCCTGATGGTATTATTGAAAAGTATAAGACGAGGCTTGTGGCTAAGGGTTATACTCAAATAGAAGGAGAAGACTTCTTTGATACTTATTCACCCGTTGCTCGATTGACCACAATTTGAGTGTTACTTTCCTTAGCAACCTCTTATGGTCTTCTTGTTTATCAAATGAATGTTAAGACAACTTTCCTAAATGGAGAGTTGGAGGAGGAGATCTATATGGATCAGCTAGAAGGGTTTGTAGCAAAATGTCAAGAAGAAATGGTGTGTAAGTTGTTAAAATCTTTGTATGGCCTCAAGAAAGCTCCTAAGAAATGGCATGAGAAGTTTGATAAAACTCTTACGTCTGCTGGCTTTGTTGAGAATGAAGTTGACAAGTGTGTGTACTATCATTTTGGTGGGGGTGAAGGAGTGATACTGTGCTTGTATGTCGATGACATACTGATTTTTGGGACAAGTCTTAATGTGATTAAGGAAGTCAAGGATTTTTTATCTCAAAACTTTGAGATGAAAGATTTGGGAGAGGCTAATGTTATCCTTAATATAAAACTAGTAAGAGAAGGTGATGGTGGGGTTACACTCTTGCAATCCCATTATGTGGAAAAGATTCTAAGTCGCTTTGGTTATAGTGACTGCAAATTTGTTTCAACACCTTATGATGCTAGTGTAATTTTAAAGAAAAGTAAAAGGATAATGAGAGATTAGCTGAGATACTCTCAAATTATTGGTTCGCTTATGTACTTGGCTAGTGCTACAAGGCCTGACATCTCGTTTGCTATGACCAAACTAAGCCAGTTTGTTTCGAATCCGGGAGATGATCATTGGCATGCTCTAGAGAGAGTGATGCACTATCTAAAAGGCACTGTGGACTACGGGATTCACTATACTGGTCACCCAAGGATACTAGAGGGGTATAGTGATTCAAATTGAATCTCTGATGCTGATGAGATAAAAGCCATAAGTGGATATGTATTCACACTTGGAGGTGGTGCTGTTTCCTGGAAGTCTTGCAAGCAAACCATCTTAACGAGGTCAACAATAGAAGAAGAACTCTGTTGAGGCTAAGTGGCTTTGTGAATTCCTAATGGTCTTGCCGATAGTTGAAAAACTGATACTGGCAATTCTAATCAACTGTGACAATCAAATTGTGATCGTCAAGTGAACAGTTCAAAGGATAACATGAAGTTATCAAGGCATGTCAAGAGGCGGTTGAAATCTGTCAGAAAATTGAGAAACTCCGGAGTTATAGCTTTGGACTATGTTCAAACTGCTAACAATCTGGCAGATCAATTCACAAAGGGTCTTTCACGAAATATGATAGACAATGCATCTATGGAATTGGGCTTGAGACCCACGTGAGTTATTCTATAGTGGTAACCTATTCTATGTGATCGGATATCCCATGAAGTAGAATGGTTTTTTGACTGAGAGAAGAGAACCTTTGAATAGGATCATTCCAGTGAAAGGTGCATTTCTCTTCAATCCTGTATGGCAGGTTGGTTTATACCTTAATGTGTTCCAAGTGGCCTCTTTGAAACAAGGGAGTTGTTTCTTTGAAGCAAAGATGTTGTCCTACAGAACATCTTTTTAGGAATACACCTATATGAGTCTGACTACTGGTCATAGTCTATGAGATGTGGGTGATCTCTAGAAACTCATGAAAGGCCTGGAGTATAATTTATAAGCTCCAAACCGCGGGGATGCTTTCGCAGCCTAATATCAGTGAAGGGTTTTGGTCAAACTTGTTTGCACAAGACTGTCAATTCAAGGCATAGTCCATTGAATAGTTGTGAATAAGTGTAGCATTAGCTCTAGATGGAAGTTCAACTTAACAGTCTCCTTTAAATACTGGTATATCAAAGATTACACTAGATCTAAGAGCATTTCTAGTGTGGCTTGAAATTCTTGGTGGGGATTGTTGGAATATATGGGCTTGGCCCATTTATTTATTTCAACTAAAAGAATTAAAAGCTCACTAATAAATGCTAGAGAGCTATGTGTTTAGTCCCACATGGGTATTTCAGGAGGCTCTCAATCGACTTAAAAGATGAACTCTTTGTACACCGTTTGTGAAGTTGATAAAAGAGATTGGCATGCAACACGCGCGCGTGCTCGTTCGCCGGGTCGGGCGTGGGCTGGCGGCGTGGGCGTGGGCGAGTCGTGTCGAGACGAGATGAGCGATGCGACGGATTGATTGCCATTGATGTGTTGTGCTGACTGCTATTCCTAGAGATACACCAACAGGTATTCCTTTCAAGGCCGTTCGACTATTTCGACTACTTTCCGAAGGCCGTTCGTGGGACTACACTGCATCGACTCTTCACGGCATCGAATTTGTACGACTACATCGACTGAGGCCATTCCACGGTTAGTATGACTAATTCAGATGGTAACGGCGCAATCCGGTGCCTCCGGTACTGGTCCCACCCCAGCTTACATCCTGAATCTCCTTTGGTTATGTTTGTTCTTATTTGAAGATTAAACTTGAACACTGGTACATATTATTCTGTTATCGAGTCACTCAATATATTATCATGATAATATTTTACATGTTTAATTTTAAAATTAAAATATGCCTAAATTTCTAACACTGTAGTGCCACGACGTGTGGCTCAAAACAGTTAAAGCGTTGGGTGGAAAACTTTTATGCCCTAAAAAAAGCTCAGGCCACATGCTTTGCACTAATGAACACTCCAACTACTGTGATGGATCGATTTAAGGCAGTGTTAGCTGGAGATGATTGGGGTGGGAACAAAAGTAGGTACTTCATCACTACGGCCATGAATACGAACACGTGGCGACCACAATATTAACTCGCAAACTACAGCAACAGTATAGCAGCACGTGCATGTATATGCATCTAAGCATCTTGTTGTTTATCAAGCAGCATGCATGGTAATCCTATGGACTCCCTGCAAATAGAAGGATCCCAGTAAAACCATGCACGGTCAGAGACCTAATCAGTAGGGACTCTTCCGTGTTGTACCACACGCCGGGCAGAAAGCTGCTCCTTGATGCCGAGGCTGCCCTGTCTCCCCACAAGGGCAGGAAGCACCCTGCCTCCGATCATTGTAGAACTGTCGTGTTTCTCACAGGCATAAAGCTTCTAACTGCACGGACATGACATGATCACTTTTTACAAGCAAGTACTACTGGGGTACTACAATGTGGTGCTCAAAGACGGTCTTTTTTTCTCCCCTAGAGGGTTAACGTACCTAAGCTTTAGCCTTAGAGACATGCACGTCCCTTTTGTCAAAAAGGTTGACGTATACTGATTACCGGCTGAGCACCGTGAGAAAAGCAGCGACGAGCTTCTTCCCTCTTTCTTTATGATAAGTTTATTACGTGATTTATCTACTCACAACTCTTATCAAATGAACACTGTTCTTGTTCATCGCCGCCACTCCTCAGGCACTGCTTTTCCCTCCGGGAACCTTTTGTTTGCTCCCATCACCACTTTTTGGAGGCTCCGGCCCGAGGATTTTTTTATTTTAACCTATTTAATCCAAAATTTTATCAATAACTCCTCCCAATCTATATTTCCAAGCCAAACTCTATGGCGCGACTAATAATTGAATTACATTGCATGCAACGGTGTGACCAATATACCATGATAGCATAAACAAAAATCGAGTATAATGTGGAGCTGACGTGGCGAGCTAGTGACGCCAAACCATTTTGGCAGTCACGCTATACAAGATGCCGTGACCAGCTCTTTGAGCTGCTAGCTGCCTGCCTGTACTCTTAAGTGCATAAAAATACATATCACTTTGCCTATTTCGTTCCCTCATTTTAATTAGCTAATAACTTTTTAAAATCGCTAAACTCGACAAGTATATAATCGCTAAACTCGACAAGTATATTCTATAGAGTGCATACGTTCCATTTTCAGTGTTTGCACTCCAAAATATGGTGTGGAAATTTGGAAATCCAATTTCTAAATAGGCTAAGTGTTATTAGTTGTACCTATAGAGATCAAAACCAAGCGACGGAAACTTTGATTCAGTTATCTGTCCATGCTCCAAGGCTCTAATACACGTCATTTGTAGACATCTCACGGTGTTTGTTTGGTTTTTTCTTTTATCTTTTTGGGGGATTATTTTGTGTTCTTAACTTGGAAGGAAATCATATTTATTACTTGTAAATCGTAATTAAGAGTTAAAGTGGATTAAGTTGGTACGAATAATCTTTCTGAATTTTGATTCATTAGTGTGAATCATACATGTATTTGAATGGTTGTTGTTGGTTCGTACTGGGAAACATAATTTATGTGGCCAAGCTTGACCGAGCCAAGCCAAAACTAGCTTTTTTTTCCTCATTTTGTTAACGAGCCGAATGGAGCTAGCTCGTTTACACAACAAGCCGCATTGAGTTGAGCTGAGCCGGCCCGTTAACCAACTCCATGTCTAGACGCATGCTGCACATACGCATTTGTCAAGCAAACATCGTCCAAGCTCTCGCTATCTTTCTAAGGTGACGGCTACAGTTTAGGTAGCAGATTGGATTCCTTGAGCTCGAGTGCGTGAGAGGCTTACAACGGGGTGCTCCTAAGCTTGTATTGTGTTGTGTGTGTGTGTCCGTGGCGGCTGCCCATCCATCAACC
Source organism: Setaria italica (assembly GCF_000263155.2). Lineage (NCBI taxonomy): Eukaryota > Viridiplantae > Streptophyta > Magnoliopsida > Poales > Poaceae > Setaria > Setaria italica. Next base: position 16,071,200 of record NC_028457.1, on the reverse strand, counting down.
CCTGTCGTGGTGGAAAGGGCATGCGACATGCGCCCCTTCACGCATGAGAGTTGGCATGCTACCGCTCGGTCAATGGCGGGCGCCATGCGGTTGGGGCTGCCCTTCCCGACCTCCCGCCAAGAGGTCAGGTAGCATTCTCTAGCCGGTGCACATACCAGGACCCCTTGTGGCCCGCTTCCTAGACGTGGTTTGGTGTTGGGGTGGGCGAGACTGTACCGCCCAACCCTTGACGCGGACGCGTCGGTGGGTAGGTGCGCAGGGTCATGCTCATAGCGCGTCATACCGGTCATGATGGCTCCCCTCCTCGAGGCCGCGTGGGATCGGTCCTTTGGGTGAGGCGTCGGAGGGAGGTCCACCGAGGGAGGTCGGAGGGGTGCCACGTGTCCCATCCATCCCTGAGGTCGGAGAGCAGGCCCTCGGGAGTCGCTCCCCTAGGGGTACCCGTGGCTCAGGTACCCGTCACAATGACATGCGGGTCCCACCTCCATTGTTTATGGAAGATGTAGGTTAAATTCTTGCGTGAGCACTAAGATATTAAGACCCCTTCTAAAAATCTTCATAATTACATGCGTTAGTTTATCTGAATCAGTAGCTCTCTCAATCACCAGCTATAAAAACATTAACTCGAAATAATATCATAGCAACAATTTACTATGACATGACGATGACGCTATTGTCACGGAGTCTCCGCAAAATAAAGCCACCAATAACTCCTATGTTCCACCCATATTATATCTACAGTAGCTCCATATTGTATATGGATGACAACAACCAACACAGTTTAATCAGAGGATATGTGCCAATCTTATTTCTTGTCTTCTTTTGTTTCACGAAGTAAGCTCACGATTAAAATCTTTAGTATCAGTAAACTCCTTCCTAAGACCCCTCAATTTTAGTTAGAACTGGAGTTCATCTGTTCAATAACACTTAACCTATTTTGAAATTAGATTTTTCATTTTTTACACCATGTTTTAGAGTGAAAACACGTAAAATGGAACATGTACACTATATATTATACTTGCCAAGTTTAAAGAATTTAAAAGGTCATTGGCTAGTTAAAACAGAGAACCGAATAAGGCTAAATAAATTGAAATTTTGTGCACTTGAACAAGCCAGCAACCTCGCTGTTGCTTGTCACGCTGGAATGCACGGCATGGCTAGCGCCCCCTCACTTGGACACGTACGCGCCACGTGGAAATCAATTTTGTGTTACATTTTAGTATAGATTGGGAGGGGTTAGTTATAAAATTTTAGATTAAAAGGGGTTAAAACTAAAAAAATCCAAGAGTCCAGACCTGCCTCCGCGACTGCAAGATGATTGCTTCCGGGCCATGGCCCTACACCAATACAGTAGTGAGCCCAAAAGGAGTCGGCACAGACACAGCTGCCTTTCGGCTTCCCCTGTTCCTGGGTCAGCCGGTGGACGGACAAGACCACCTTTACCCCAGTTCCGTTCGGTCCTGGAGCCCTTAATTCTGGGTGTTTTGTTCCTATCAATGCCTAGAAACTGCAGTTACCCACAGCATGCTAAATGGCCATTTTCCCTGAAGTGTTAGCATGATCCGCCGACCAAAGCCTGGCCGAATTCATTCAGCGAACCAGCAGGAACAGGATGGAGACAGGGACACTGCCGGCTGAGCCAGGGCAGAGAGGACAGAGTGAGTGAGCGACCAGTGGACCATCGGCGCTGCATGCAGCGGGTTGGACGCGAGCCAGCGCGTCAGCGCCCAAACATTTGCGGGTATGGGAAGGGAGGGAGGGAGGGCTCGCCGTGGTCCACCGCATGGACGCTCCCGGCTGGCCGGTTTGGATGCTTTCAGCGGAGTCTCGCGGCGGTACCAGCACCGGATGAAGACCTATCCGTGTGCGTGGCTCTCGTGACGACCTTGTTGCTGCAGGTGGCCGGTCAATATATGAGAGAGAGCAGCTGGGCTTGTAGCCCGGTGGTAGCTCTCCAAGGGTGGAGGCTCACCGGCGGGGCTTCGAAACCCCGTCCTGCACTTGGCCTCCGAGAAGGCCGTGCAAGGGTGCGCTATTAAGAGAGAGAGCACTTGACGGATGCCAGTGGTATCTCAAACCTTCGATCAAAGCCAACTGGGAGGATGTACTAATCCATTGTTCAAGGGAGCATAGTGTTAAGTATGTAACACCCAGTGCTAGCAGCATGGAAAAGCAGCTTCGAAAAGTGTTGGTAGCTCATAAAAATGGAGAACTATTGCTCAACCAAATATAATTGTGCACGCGTGTAAGCTGCTTTCCCCTCTCATGCTCTCACAGTCTCACTAATCTCCTCTGCCTTTTCCTCCCTACCTTTTCCCGCGCACCAGAACTTTTCCAAGAGGCTCTAGAGTCTAAACCAGGCCGGCAAGATTTTTTTTTTATGAAACCAGGCCGGCAAGATTGTAGACCAGGCCTACATCTGCTTGATTTCTGGCCGAAAGGAACGAGGGCAGCTGCTTTTTTTTTGGCTTCCCCAGTTCCCCTGTTTCTTGGTCAGTCGAAGGACGTACATCCCTTTGGCTGTTTTGCACGTTTTTTACAGTATATCTAGAAAACTGCAGTTAACCAGGCCATTACCCATACTCCATATCGATCGAGTCTATATGGTCCCCAATTTTCTGCGTCCCCTATTCACATTAAAACGGAGCACCATTCTCAGGGATAGGAACAGAATGGCGACACCGACTCTTACTTGGCGATGCCCAAATCCCAAACATTAGCAGAGGCTCGAGCACCGTGGTCCATAACCACTCCCGCCTGTTTTGGAAGCTTTAATTTTAACATAACGCCATGGCTCTGTCCCTCGCTCGACCCCATGTCTATTTGTTTCGCACTGCTGACAGGTGACCTCCCAAGTCCCACACCGTCGACTATTTGGTTGGCACCGGCGCAATATTTGTTTGTTACCCGTTCTAGCGTTGCACCGCTCTCAATCTCTGCTGCCATACTTCCAACCCATGCTACGCGTGAGATCAACCAGTGCCATCTGCCATGTGCAATGATGTGCTTCTTTCGCCTCTTGGCATTCCCACTCCCAACAAAAAAGACCTATCGAGGTTTTTTTTTAGAAATAGGAGGGTTGCCTCCTACTAATTATATTTATATTTAAGAGGACAAGAGATCAAAAAGACAATAGGTGTTCTCCTATCTTGTGTTGGTTCCATAGTTAGTCGAAATCATGACTCTATAAGCTCCGATTTTACAACTTCAGGATCATGATTAAAGGTCTTTGTTCTATGATTCTACTTGATAGAATGCATCTTCTACTGTTCTATTCCCTCCGTACTAAATTATAGATCGTTTTGACTTTTCTAAATGTATAGTTTTTGTTATTCATCTAGATATATGTAAATACGTGACAAAAGCTAATGTATTAAAAAAATAATCAAAACGACCTATAATTTGAAATGGAGGGAGTACAATTTATATTGAAGATTTCGTATAATTACAATCTTATTTAAAGAGCATCGATTTAGAATCTACAATTTTAATATTGTTAGTTTGGTTCATGGGCCTACTTTGTTCGACGAATTAAGTCATCAATATATGTAGTTTCTCTTGGCTTCACCCAAAAAAAGGTCCAAGGTGGCAAAAGGTATGATGAATAAAACTAGGTAGCATGGGACCATTGTGACGGAAATCATGGATTCACGTGTTCTTCCAATAACCGTCGTTCACCATTGTAAGTTGGGGCCGGGCCTTTGCTAGCTTCGAGTGAAATTGTCCGGTTCCTAACAGGAGATGAGTAGATGACCACGTCCTCCACCCACGGCCATGGATTTGTCTCCATCGATCGTAATGGAGAAGCCAAATATGTACAGCCACGCTTCCATTTGTTCGCGTCTGCCGCGAGCTGCCGACGTTCTAGGCAGGACCCCAAGCCGACGTGGCTTGCCCATCCGTGCCACTGACAGGTGGGCCCGACGGCCCGACGAGCGCAAGGAAACAGAGGGGGTTTCAAAGCAGAACAACCGGGATGAAGGCGAGAGGGCAGGGGCACTCACCGCGCAGCGCCGCGGCGAGGTTGCCGTTGTTGACGAAATCGGTGACGACGAGCTTCTCGTCAGCGGACCAGTAGTATGCGCGCAGGCGCACGACGTTGGGGTGGCGCACCCGCCCGACGGCGCCGGCCTCCGCTGCGAACTCCCGGTACCGCTCCGGTGCGGCGGCGCCGCCGCCGAGCCGGCGCACGGCCACGGGCGTCGTCCCGTTACCCACCACCACCTTGTACACGATCCCCTTCCCGCCCTTCCCCAGCACGTACGCCGAGGAGCGGAGCAGCTCGTCCAGCTCCATCTTGAACCCCTTGTCGATCGCCACCAGCTCGCCGCCGACGTCCCCTGCTCCGGAGTTACCGCCGCCGCCGCTGCACTTGCCGTCTCCGCCGCCGTCGTCGTCGGAGCAGTCCGAGGACGAGTCCGTGCACGCGTCGGCACGCATGCACGGGCACGGGCATTGGCCGCGCCCTTCCTCCTCGTCATCGCCGCCGCCGCCCTTGTCCTTGGCATTGTCTGCGGCTCGGCGCCGGTCGCGGACCTTCCAGTACACGTAGACCGCGACGACGCCGATGAGCGCGACGCCCGCCGCGTCGGCGACCGAGATGAGCACGATGAGGCTCGTCCTGATCGGCTGCCGGGCGCCTCCGGACGCTGCGGCCGAGGACGACGGGGCCGGCGGGGACAATGAGGACGAAGCCGACGGGGCCGCGGCGCGGCAGGGTACCTGGAGCGGGAAGCCGCAGAGCCCCGGGTTGTTGAGGAACGCGGTGGGGCCCTGGCTGGCGAGCGACCCCGACTGCGGGATCTCGCCGGAGAGGTTGTTGAAGCGGAGGTCGAGCGTGACGGTGGCCGGCAGCCGCCCGAGCTCCGCCGGCACCCCACCGGAGAGGTGGTTGCGTGACAGGTTCAGCGTGCCGGCGAGCGCGGGTAGCTTCCCGAGCTCCGCGGGGATGGCGCCGGAGAAGTTATTGCCCGACAAATCCAGCATCTGCAGCCCCGCCATCCCCGTCCACACCCCCGCCGGCACGCTCCCGGAGAACCCATTGTCGGCAAGGAGCAGCCGCTGCAGCTGCCCGCACCGCGCGAGCTCCGGCGGCAGCGCGCCGCCCAGCGTGTTCCGGGACAGGTCGAGGTTCTGCAGCCGCGGGAGCGCGCACAGCGCGGCGGCGGGGAGCGGGCCCGTGAGGCGGTTGTCGTAGAGGAAGAGGGAGCGGAGGGAGGTGGCGTTGGCGAGCGCGGGCGGTACGGCGCCCGAGAGCCGGTTACCGTGGAGGTTGAGGCGGCGGAGGAACGGGAGGGAGCCGAGCTCGGAGGGGAGGTGGCCGGACAGGTTCTTCGCCGCGACGGCCACGCCGACGACGCGCGGGCCGGAGGAGGAGGTGTTGGCGCAGGTCACGCCCACCCAGCGGCAGGGGTCGGCGTCGGCGTCGGACCAGGTGGAGAGCGTGGAGGACGGATCGTCCGTCACCGCCGACTTCAACGCCAGAAGAGCCAGCCCGTCCGCCGACAGCGCGTTCGCCGCCGGCGGCGGGAGCGCGAGGAGGAGGGGGAGGAGGATTCCGAGCAAGTGCGGTGAGCTCCTCATCTGTCTGAATCTGATTGCCCTTGGCCCCGTTCGCCTCTGCGATTGGTTGGTTCCGTGCTCTGCCCTGGCTGCGCTGCCGGTGCCAGGTAACCGTAGTGGCTTTCTGTGTGTCTAGAGAGGTGATGGCGGGAGTTAGTGAGTGAGGGAGGGTGGTGCAATGATAATCGTGTCACTACGTAGTGAGAGGGTGAGACCGGGGAAGAAGAACCCAGCATTTAAGGGTTTGAGCGGCATTATCGACAATCATGTGGACCGACCGGCATCAATTAAGCTAACACAGGAATGCTTGCTCGCGCCACCACTGTGCATCAATCACCGCACGCGTGCTGCTAGCGTCGCTGCATGATTGTTTTGTTTCCTTTCCCCCCCCTCGCGCCCCATGGCAGGTGGACCCCACAGGCCTCGGTCAGAGGCTGGGTTGGTGGTGGCTAGTGTGCAGGTGAAGGATGCTGGCGGTACTGCAGCTTGCCTAGCGATAGGCTTTCGTTCTCTAGAGGGCCAGGGGATTCATGCATGGCCGTGGCCAAGGTAGCGAGGTGGTGGTTAGAGCAGCTCCAGTGACCGAACCGAACACACCGGGGGCCTGTTGGCTCACGATAGGTCAAATTTTAGTCCATGTTACATCAAATGTATGATGTAAACATAAGTTAACTACAAAACTAACTGCACAGATGGAGGCTAATTCAGGAGACGAATCTATTAAGCCTAATTAGTCCATGATTTGATAATGTGGTGCACAGTAACCATTTGTTAATGATGAATTAATTATGCTTAATAGATTTGTCTCGCTAATTAGCTTAGGATTTCTGCAATTAATTTTATAATTAGATTATGTTTATTTTTTCTAATTAGCATCCGAACATTCGATTTGATAAGAGCTAAACTTTAATTCCAGTATCCAAACAGCTCTTGAGCATGCCACAGGCAAAAAAAAAAATCGATATTTGCAGACGGTTCGAACCAGCAGCGCCACTCTGATTAAAATATTCCACCAAGAGAACTGGACAGCTGGCGTCTCGCGCAGCCCATGCAGCTCAATCATCCTACAATTCCGATTTTTTTATTGTTTGCTCCCAGCCAGCAGTCGAATACAGCGCTGGAGCTCTCGAACCAAAGTCCACCAAAGCTATGTGTGTCAGTTTGGTTCGCTGTAGCACTGGAGCTGCTCTTACGAGTGTGATTGGCGGGGGAGGGGCCCGGGTCTGGTGGTTGCATGCGCGAGAAGGAAGACGGCATGCGGCGGCAGGGGAGACTGGGAAAGGGAGTGCGCCCGGTGGAGGGGAGTAGAAGGGACGCAAAGCTGAGGTGGAGCGTGAGCTGTGTGAGGAAAGTCTAGCGCGTGGTGTGCGCGCGAGAGGTGGCGGGAATGATGATGGGGCCAGCCGTTGCGGTTGCGAATCCCCTGCGCGTTCTGCATGCTGAGTGCCTTGTTTGGTGCCTGTTTTGCTGCCGCGTGCCGCCGGTGAAGACGTACGCTGCTGATCGGTTCCAGTCTCAAGCCAGAATATTGTGGGGAAGGATCGGAGGGCTTTGAGAAACTTGTTCAAATGAGTTTTTAAAACTCATTTAAATTATTTTCTGCACAGTTTCTTTAAAACATCCCTTATTTATCTAGATCCTAATAAGGCACGTCACAAAAAGAAAAAAAAAGAAGATAAGAAGCTAGTATAGCCGAAGAGGAATTTCGCCGGCCCCCATATCTTCGAAGCAACACCAAACATTCGTCGAGACACGGTTCAGTGCTACATGCTCCAGCATTGTGGCCTTTGTTTATTGTCGGCGCGCATTGATGACGAGTAAGAGCAACTTCCCTAAAATTATATATTGGGGGTTCTTTAAAAAAAATTCCCCAAAAAATATATCAATCCACAGCAGATCGCTAATAAATAGCCCCCAATATTTTAAAACAGGCCACGTCATCGTATTGGGCCCATCGGAAGGGACACGCGAGCGTGCGGGAATCAGGATTGGGGAGGAATGCCAACGCTAAAATATACGCGGTGGTAGGCTGTTTTTAGCGTTGCTAAAAAATTGGGGAAGGTTGGGTGGACTGTTGGAGTTTGTTTTTTCTCCTTTTTCGTAAAAAGATATTAAGGTAAGATTAGCAGCCTCTTGAAGTTGCTCTTCGCATCGACGATTCTTGTTTAGCCGAGGCAAGATACGAGGTAACAGTTTCGAGCTAGCGTAGCATCGCGTGTTACCCAAAAGGCCATATTCACCGCATGTACGGACACTTGATTTCTAAAGGAAATATGGGAATTCTGCTCCAGCAACGACTTGAGCGGAGGCTCGTGTACTTCAATAACGAAAGAAACTCCTGTTTCTTTTTTGTTTGTTTCTTCCTCTCGAGAAGACATGCCCACAAACGGCGTAAACAAGTTCAGAAGGAAGATGGATCGTTCATGCATTCAGAAAGGAGTAAAAAAACCGGGGAGTATGAACAAATACTCCAGTTTGCAGTGCCACCTCTGACCTGAAAACTTGCGGCGATTCTATCAGGCCAACATTAGTGCCACGTAGTTTTTCTTAAAGGCATGCTGTTACGAACCTCAGTTCTAGTGCATCCTCAAAAGAAAAAAAAAGGTCGGTTCCAGTGAAAAAGCAAAGAATCCATTTCAAAGTTTCTTGATTTTTTTTAAAAAATCGAAGTTTCTGTACAGATTTCTTTCAATTCCTGACAGCTTCGAATTTTCTTTACAAATTTGTCAAAGCCATCATTGTGAGTGCAGTTGCTTTCATCAACCAATATCCTTCACAAAATCAGATATGGCTACTCATGCACCACTACGGGGTGTTTGGGAGGAGGGGGTTAAATTTTAGCCCCCGTCACATCGAATGTTTGGAGATTAATTAGGAGTATTAAACCTAAACTAATTACAAAACTAATTACACAATCTCTCGGCTAAATCACGAGACGAATCTATTAAGCCTAATTAGTCCATGATTTGATAATGTGATGCTACAGTAACCATTCACTAATGATGGATTAATTAGGCTTAATAGATTCGTCTCGCAATTTAGCCTAAGAGTTCTGCAATTAGTTTTGTAATTAGCTTATGTTTAATCCTCCTAATTAGTATTTGAACATCCGATGTGACAGGGCTAAAGTTTAGCTTCTGGTATCCAAACACCCTCTACATGTAGCTACCTAGGACTCCCAAGTCCCAACTATTATCTGACAATCGAGAACTAACAGGCACATGCATCATTCGAGATAAAGAGTAAGCTGACAGCAACACAAGTGTAAACTGCCAGCAATCCATCTCATCAGGAGGCAGAAAAATAAAAGTCACGCAAGTGGCACATCAATTGCATTATCTGTAACAGTCGATGGAGAGGAAGGAGCAACGGAAAACCTACATCTGTGCAATGTGCTTTGTGATCCTTACATGTCTTCGCCATAATATATCATCGCCTTCAACATCACGTATTGGATGGGTCCTTAACGGTAGTTGAAGATCGACGACAGATTGTCATGCAAGCTATTAACTGACAGGCATCTCAAGTGATATTTACATCACAAGCACCACCATTTTGACAAAGATCAAATTTGAACTAATACAGGATATACCATGTAAAAGTGGCCAACACCGGCATGCTTACAATTGACAAATGCTATGCACAATTTTGACCGACCTGTGACGTTTCATGCACTAATATATGGGTAGGAACTTATTAGTTGAGTAAATATACTCCAAACCAAGTATTAGGAAGTACATGTGTATTTTAGGATGTATTTATCCTTTCCTTGTACACTTGATGTATTTCTTTGTACACTTGATGTATTTCTTGTACTCCAAGCCATATTGGCTATATATATAGAGGTCACCCCCCTCATTAGGGTGTGTGGTGTTTTTCCATCTACTTCTCTATATGGTATCATGAGATTAAGATCGTGGGCCTCCTCTCCCTGCACCTTCCCCCTGCTCCGCGCAACCCTAGGCGGTGCCCCCCCTCCCCGACCGGCTTCCCCCCCTGGTCGTGCGCCATGTCCTCCCCCGACTCTTCTGAGTCCGACGACACCACCGCTGCTACTGCTAATCCTGTGCCGCCTCCTGGACCGCCCCTTGCTGCCAACGGCGGTGCATCTGTGCTGCCACCTGCCACCGGCGGCTCCTCTGGCGGTGTACCCCAAGCTCCTCTTGCCGGCGACGTGCCCGGCAACAGCGGCGGTGGCTTCATCGTGTACCCGATGCCACCATCTTCGTCAATTCTCACGTCCCTGTGACGCTGACGATGAAGTCCAACGCCTACTCCTGATGGGCGTCCTTCAAGTCTATGTGCGGCAAGTTCGGCCTCAAGTCGCACATCGATGGCATGGTGGCGCCCCGACCCCAGGACCCCGACTGAGATCAAGCGGATTGCTGCGTCCGCTCCAGGTTCTTCGACTCCGTCGACGACTCTGTCCTCGACCTCGCCATGACCGACGACGATCAGACCGCTCGGGATCTTTGGCTCGCCATCGAGGACCTCTTTCGTGCCAACAAGCAGTCCCGGGCGATCTTCCTCAACCACGACTTCCACTCCATGACGTAAGGTGACTCCTCCATCGCCGAGTACTACAGCCGCATGAAGACCCTCGCCGATACCCTCCGCGACGTCGGCCATCCCGTTCAGGACTCCCAGCTTGTCCTGAACCTCCTCCACGGCCTCAACCCGCGCTTCTCCAACACCGCCGATGACATCGCCAACTCCTCCGCCGGCTTCCCATCCTTCGCCCAGGCACGGGTGAAGAGTCCCCATATCAGCGGAGACTAAATGTGATACAAATATCAGTCCCAGGAGGCTGATAACTCATTTATTCAATAGATGGTTCATAAACCGTACAACTCCCAAGGGAGCGGGCACGAAAGCCACACCGAAATGATAAGTAAATCAACAATAGTAGCGAGCCAAGCTACTATCAAGAGATAGCACTCAGGACTACACGGCAGCGGAAGCATTCTGCAAAGGCCAACACCATAGGCAGCGTTGGATGCGGAAGCGACCTTCTACTCGAAATCCTCGGTGATGAAGTCCGGGTCTTCCTCTGGAGCAACAAAACAAGGATGAGTACAAAAGTACTCAACAAGTCCAACCCCATCCACGGAGGGGGATACAATAAAGAATATGCATAGGATATATCAAGGAGAAGGCTCGGGTTTATTTGCCATAAAGCTAGGTTTTCCAACACATGTAGGGGTTCATTTTCAAAAGGGGTTTTCACAAAGCATTTTCTTTAGTAACCGAATCAATAAGAGGGGTTGATCCTACACAAAGGATCCAAGTTTTAATACTACTGGACTCCCCGTCCACAGTAGCTCACGGCACAACTGCCAGACACCTTCTAAAATTCAACTCACACCATGAAAACCATCCATCACCCAAACACTAGTTATGTGTCCAAGCCGTAACTTGTCTAATATCGTGGACACGGCTACCCCAATAGGTTTTAACTTTGCAGAGGTTGTACAGTTTACCCACAAGTAGGGTACCGCAGCACGATCACCTTAGTGTCAGTGTAGATCCTATCAAAGCCATTTCCCCATTAGCTAAGACCGACTAGCCAACACGGAAGCAACCAAGGGGTTAACGACCTTCCAACGAGGTCTTAACCGGGATCTAAGTTCACAAAGTTTTTAGTCCTTCTCCATGGTCTCCCGTTGCTCACTAACTCTCCTGATGGCTAACAGACCAGCTAGTGGGATTTATGCCAAGCTGCTGCCCACACAACGGTCGAGTGGTTGCACGATAGTGAGTTAGGCAAGATGGCACATCAACTTGGTCCGTAACTATGACAAGATGGATATCTCCCAACCTTGTTCAACCACAAAGGTACGAGCCCAACTTATTGGCATTTCACACAAGAAACACTCATTCATCTCATCTAAACATTCCTTTCCTTTATTTCCGAAAACCCATTTTCTCATTTGAAAACACTCACACATTTATTCTTTAAATAAACCATTATAGTCATGATTGAATTGAGTAACAAGGTCCTAAGCATTCTAGCAGTAATTATAGGAATGTTCATAGCAATCAAGCGGTGGCTATCCAACTATGTTTCAGCAGTAAAATAATATGCAATTTTATAAAACAGGCCAACAGGTTGTGTTTGAAAAACTAGGATTAAATATGCATCAAAGGGTGAGATTGGACTTGCCGTCCTCGTAGTTGGCCGGGAGTTCTTGCTCGTGGTGCTGGTCCTCAGGCTCGGGCTCGCGGTCAAACTCCTCCTCGTGCTCCTCCTCGGGTACTCCGCGATCTACGGCACACACAATCGGGCACACAATAAATAAAAGAAAATTAAAGTTTTACCCGTTGAGCTTCGATCAGAGAATGCGAACGAAAAATAGAAGGAATGAGTATTTTCATGAGATTTGGAGATGACTCGGTGGAAGTATATTAGAGGATGACGTGAATTTGGGATTAATTGGAGGAAGTTTGGCGTAAGAAATGAGGAGATAACCGTGTATTTAGGGGTTAAAACAAAGCTTTGGACCCAACTGTAAGAACCAGGGGCCTATTTGTGAAGATTTTTGGGTGGTGGAAGGGCATGTCCGCGAGAAATCCTTGAGAGTGGTGGGAGGGCTGTTTTGTGAATATGGGAAAGGTGGGGGTTAGATCAAAATTGGCGGGGGTGTTTTTCTCCTTCTTCTTCCCCTGTACCGAGACAGAGGGATGGGGGTGTCGGGATACGAGGTAGGCTACGCTAGCGCAAATCAAAATTTTTCTACCGCGTAAACCAGGAAAACTGACGTATAAATATCACGGGATTACCACTCGACGCACTGGTGCGGAAAATGTAGAATCGCGTCGGGGCAGCGAAGTCGATCAGCGTAGTCGAACACGTAGTCGATCACGTCGATGTCGAGCAGCTCCTCAACAGCTTGTCCACGTGCAGCAAGATCGTCTTCGTGCCGCGGCTCGTCGTCAGCTCGTCGTGGCTCGTCGGCGGCTCGTCCAAGTGCTGCACGCGCAACACCTCCAAGGTATCCACACATGCAGGGAGGAAGTGTCGCAAGCCGGTCTGCTAGGTCCGCGAGTTGCAACAGGCGAGGGCGTGGGAGGCGCGGCAGATGTGTTTTGGCCAAAGGGACGAAACCCTAGGGCGCCCCACCCCTCTATTTATAGATGTTCCTGACGGGCCTCTAGGTCCGAGGCCCATTAGTACTTCTAAACCTGATCCAACTCGGATCACATCCGAATTGGGCTTCAAGCCACTTAAGTGTGTGTGACCCTATGGGTTCGGATACGTATAGACATAGCTCGAGTACTCCTACTCGGCCCAATAGTCGGTAGCGACCTCTAGCAAGACGTGCCAACTCCTAGACGCACACGAAGATCATATCAGACGAACCGCCACAACATCATCTACATGCTATTCCCTTTGCCTCACGATATTTGGTCTAGCTTCAAGTCGACCGCTCTTTCTCGATCCTGTGATTCGGAATCCCTTTGTAGGTTAACTCTTAACCGTACGTAGCATGGCCATGCATTTTCGGATCCGATCACTCGAGGGGCTTAGAGATATTACTCTCAATCAGAGAGGGGCAAATCCCATCTTGATTGACCATGCCTCACAGCATGCTTCCTGACAAACCCGAAAGCTACCTTTATAACTACCCTGTTACGGTGTAGCGTTTGATAGCCCCTAAGTGAGTCGATTCACATCTTGAGTACATGCGACAATCTCAGGTCTAAGGATAAAGCGTACTTATTGTGTAAAGAGAGAACTAGTTCTCGCATTGGGTCAGTCCTAGCACATGTCTCTACATATGCCTACATCATTAGTTCGACATCTCCATGTCCATGACTTGTGAAACAAAGTCATCAACTAATACATGTACTAGTCTAATATTCATGTGTATCCACACATGAACTCCGACTAGGGACAACTTTTAGAATAACCATACAAGTATAAAGTTTCACATACAATTCACATAATTGCAAATCAATTCAAGTAGCGTTTTAATGGATATTTAAGGAACACAATATACAAATCATGGATACAATCAGATATCATCATCTCTAGGATTGCCTCTAGGGCATACCTCCAACAGGGGGGAGGGGCGGGTCTGGCGGCGGCCGGCCAGCCATGGCTCGCCGGCGGTGAGATTGGCGGCGGGGGAAAGTGGAGGAGGGTGAGGGGAGCCCATTTTGGCCCCTTTGTTGGGTTACGAGGTAGGCTACGCTAGCGCAAAACAAAATTTTTCTACCACGTAAACTAGGAAAACTGTCGTATATGGATCATGGGATTACCACTCGACGCACTGGTGCGGAAGATGTAGAATCGCGTTGGGGCAGCGACGTCAATCAGCGTAGTCGAACACGTAGTCGATCACGTCGACGTCGAGCAGCTCCTCAGCAGCTCGTCCACGTGCAGCAAGGTCGTCCTCGTGTCGTGGCTCACCGTCAGCTCATCGGCGGCTCATCGTGGCTTGTCCAAGTGCTACAGGTGCAACACCTCCAAGGTATCCACACGTGCAGGGAGGAAGCATCGCAAGCCGACTGCTAGGTCCGCGAGTTGCAACAGGGCGAGGGTGTCGGGCATGCATCCCAGGCCCACGAGTAGACCTTGGACGCCCCACTAAGGGACATACTCGGGTATGATCAGGACAAGGGGTAGGAGTATCCCACTCGGAGTAGTCAAGTATGTGTATGGAAAACTACTCGGGCCATACCGAGTAGAACTCTGTAATAGTACTTGACTAGGACTCGGACTTGTAACCCTGCCCTCCCGTGCATATAAGGATGGGCAGGGACCCCCCTTCAAACAGAACAACTCTGGTTCATCCAAGATCAATACAAACCAACACACAAGACGTAGGGTATTACGCGATCTAGCGGCCCGAACCTGTCTAAATCGTGTTCCTTGCGTCACCATTGATTCCTTGATTCTCGACGATCCTTACCGCACAAAAGACCACCTAGGGTACCCCCTAGGCGGGTTGCCGGTCTAAAACACCGACAGCTGGCGCGCCAGGTAGGGGAACTCATCGAGTTTCTCAGCGCGAACTCAATAGCAACGGTCATCATCAAGCCCGTCTTCATCATCGAAGCGGGCGCAACCTTAGTTTTTGGATCCTAGCTCTGCATCGTCAATGGTGTTGGCTCGTTCCGACGCTAGATCATCAACGCCCAGGAGAAGAAATCAGAGGGTCTGGTCAGAAAAAACCAAGATTTCAAAGTCGATAATTTTGAGTTCAACTACGCGTCGACTCGACTTCGCTTCGGACTAGTCGGTCCCAGTCACTTCCCAAGCCGACTTCGACTCCAAAACGGTTTCCGCACGGACTCCGCAATGCAGCCAAAGTCCACCAGGGTTTTCTTACTTGAATTCAACTCAAACTCGGGCACGACGAAGACGACGACTCCGACTAGGTTTATCCTCCAGAGACACCATTATCTGGTCCAGCCCAAGGGTTGGTAATAACTTCAATGTCACAAGGCAGATTCGTACATTGGCCAGGTTTGAGACCATCTCTTCTTGCTCGCGACTACGACTCGCGCCTTGTCACTCATATAGACAACCTCCCATATCAAGAGGGTGTCCTACTCACTTCCAACTGCGAGGAAAGTTCCACAGAGATTGCAATGTCAAGTTCCGAAAGTTACCACCTGGACAGGGAAGTCCTTGTTATTACTCAAAATAACAACCCGGGTACTAGCCAAAACAGAACCCCCAGGCGATTAGCACAACTTGACAACATCTCAGAAGACGAGTCTACAGCTGACGCCCCACAAAATGAAACCTCTGATCAACGGAACCAGAGAAGGATGCGCAACGCTACTCAGGCTGAGAGACGGCAGATGATGGCTACAAATATTCCGATCACAAACCTCGAAAGAGCTTTCGACGCAGTTCAGGCTCAAGAGCACAATACCCCACTTGCGGCAATCGCCTCTATCAATCTTTTAACAATGTTGATGCCTTAAGACAGGGACAATGAAGCCACAACTCAGCTCGTGCAGCGCGGCAACGGACTAATCGCACAACTCGCAGAGCAAGCCTACAAGCTACTCGACAAAGAATCACCAATTCCATCTGTCCATCGCATCACAGCTCACCAAGAAGGCAGCAGAGGTGCTGCAGCCAACAACAACGATGCTCCAAGAAATAACAATGAAGTCGTCAACCAGCCTCAGCAACACAGCCAAGGCCCAGCCAAACACAAGGCTCCAGCACGCCATAAGGATGTTGGAGAGGCCAGCTGCACCAACTCGGTAAAAAGTATTCGCCCTACTTGGAAGAACCACAGAGTGTCAAACTTCAGTGATCTACGAGAAATCCTCAACAGTCGGCGCGAGCGAGAAGTTGACAACTACAACCACTTTCCTGCTTTCACAAATCGGGTAATGAAGACAAGACTACCTGACAAGTTCAAGCCAACAGGAATCACCAAGTATGATGGCAAGCAAGACCCTATTCAATGGCTACGATGCTACTGCTTGGCAGTTCAAGCAGCCGGAGGCAATAATAACACCAAAGTCATCCACTTCCCCTTTTGCATGGAACCCGCACCATTGATATGGCTAGAGTCACTCAAACCCAAGTCTATTGACTCTTGGCCAGATTTGACAAAAGCTTTCACCAACAACTACGCTGGTTCCATGGCTAGACCAGGCAACAAAATTGACTTAAGTCAAATTAAGCAAAAAGAATGCGAAACCTTATGCCACTATTTGCGACGGTTCTTCGAAAAGAAGGCAACCATAGTTGACATTTCAGAAATAGACGTCATCGAGTGTTTCCAGAACGGACTCTACGATCGACGAACATACCAAGACTTCGGTCGACGATGGCCAGCTAATGTCAAAGACCTTAAAGCTATGGTGCAACAGTGGGCAGATGAATAAGACAGAGCGAGAACGGTTCGGCTCCCACCGCAACCGTGGTCGCGACAACAACAACAACAATGACCAGGATAGAACTCGACACAATGATACTCGAAACAACTTCTCGAGTAATCACAATCGCAAAAGGAAGCCCGACAACACTGTTGCTTCCATGACCAACTCCGGGAAAAAGGGATCCCGCAAAAACGATGAAGGGTCGACCTTCACTGAACTACTCAAAAAGTAGTGCCCATGGCACCCGATTAGCAAACACTCGGCAATAGACTGCTACAGCATGCGCCGAGTAATGCAAGATTTACCCGCACCACCACCCCCTGAGGAGTACACCAAGAAAAATGATAAGGGTAAGAACAAAATCCACAGCGACGACGAAGAAGAAGACAACTTCCAGACCGCCTCCAAGACAGTTAACGTCATCTTTGGCGGAATCCCAAGCACCGCATCCAAGCGAGCCAACAAACTCGTACTCAGGGAGATCATGGCCATTGAACCAACAGATCCAACACCGCTAAAGTGGTCAGAAGTGCCCATATCCTTCAGCAGAAAGGACCAATGGACCAAGTTCTCAGAACCAGGCCGGTTCCCCCTAGTACTCGATCCCGTTGTGGCAGGCTCAAAGCTAACCAAAGTCCTCATCGACGACGGAAGTGGACTCAACGTCATTTTCGCCAAAGCATTGAGGAAGATGTGCCTCGACGTCACTGAAATGCTTACTCCAACAGATTCACCCTTCTACGACATCATATCTGGAAACACAGCTATACCACTAGGACAAGTCATCCTCCCAGTTACCTTTGGAACTAAGGAACACTACCGTACCGAGTACATCAGATTTGAAGTCGCCGACTTCGAGACATCTTACCACGCCATACTCGGAAGGCTAGCACTCGCCAAGTTCATGGCCATACCACACTATGTTTACTTGGTACTCAAAATGCCAGGCCCCAAGGGAGAACTAACGCTACGAGGAGATCTACGGTGATCCTACGAATGCGACACCGAAGCCGTGAAAATCGTTGCGACTTCTCAAGCACCTAGTCCCATGTAGCAAGTCTTTACAGCTTCAAATAAGCTCCATCCAAATGAACTCAAGATCCCAGAAAACAAGTCGGGGTCTACAAAGGTGAAACTCGCAAGCGAGCAAGACTTCAAGCCAGTTGACCTCCAGACGGGCAACTCCTCCAAGACAGCCCTGATCGGAACAGGGCTAGATCCTAAATAGGAATCCGCGCTCGTCAGTTTCCTTCGAGCTAACCACGATATCTTCGCTTGGAAACCAGATGACATGCCAGGTGTGCCCAAGGAACTGATCGAGCACTCTCTTAATGTTGACCCCAAAGCCACTCCAAAACGGCAGCGACTTCGCAGATTCGCTCAAGACAGACGAGAAGCAATAAAAAAGAGCTAGCTAAGCTACTCACCGCAGGGTTCATCAAAGAAGTCTTTCACCCTGACTGGCTCGTCAACCCCGTGCTCGTTCGTAAGAAAAACAACGAGTGGAGAATGTGTGTCGACTACACCGACCTCAACAAGCACTGTCCAAAAGATCCTTTTGGACTACCTAGGATCGATCAAGTGGTCGACTCCACCGCTGGGTGCGCTTTACTATGCTTTCTCGACTGCTACTCCGGCTATCATCAGATAAGTCTCAAGGAAGAAGATCAAGCCAAAACAGCTTTCATCACACCTTTCGGAGCTTTCCAATGGAATCCCTTTGTAGGTTAATTCTTAACCGTACGTAGCATGGCCATACTTTTCCGGATCCGATCACTCGAGGAGCCCAGAGATATCACTCTCAATCAGAGAGGGGCAAATCCCATCTTGATTGACCATGCCTCACAGCATGCTTCCTGACAAACCCGAAAGCTACCTTTTTAACTACCCTGTTACGGTGTAGCGTTTGATAGCCCCTAAGTAAGTCGATCCACATCTTGAGTACATACGACAATCTCAGGTCTAAGGATAAAGCGTACATGTTGTGTAAAGAGATAACTACTTCTCACGTTGGGTCAGTCCTAGCACATGACTCTACATATGCCTACATTATTAGTTTGACATCTCCATGTCCATGACTTGTGAAACATAGTCATCAACTAATACATATACTAGTCTAATATTCATGTGTGTCCACATATGAACTCCGACTAGGGACAACTTTTAGAATAACCATACAAGTAAAGAGTTCTACATACAATTCACATAATTGCAGATCAATTCAAGTAGTCTTTAATGGATATTCAATGAACACTATATGCAAATCATGGATACAATCATATATCATCATCTCTATGATTGCCTCTAGGGCATATCTCCAACACCCTTACCTTGGGCGGGCGGCACCAGGGAAGGGGGCGCCGGCGGTGGCTTTGGCGACGGCGGGTGGATGGCTTGGCGGGGTTCTGGAGAGGGGGGGCAGGGCAGCAAGCTAGGGAGATGAGTGGCGAGGGAGGCCGGGGGGTCGCCCCCTTTTATAGCAAGTGGAAGGAGTGGGAGAGTGGCCGGCGGTGGTGGGCACCGGGGCCGGTAAGCGGCGCGTGGTGCTTCGAGTGGCGTCAGCAGGCGGCGGTAGGGCTAGGTCGCGGCGTGCAGGGGCGGGGCCAGGCGTTGGAGAGCGGATGGGGCGGTGGGCAGTAGGGGACGGGGCGCACAGGGGGCCAGGCGCGGGCGAGCGGCGCCACGGCGAGCTAGCCCGCCGGCGCCGGCGCCGGGCGCGTTGCATGGGTAGGCAACGGCAGGGAGGGGGTTAGCGCCAGTGGTGGGGCCCTGCCCGCCAGGAGGAGCAGGGAGGGAGGCCTCTCGGCGTGCGGCGGGGCCAGCTAGGGAGGCGAGCAGGTGCGTGCGGCCAGGAAGAAGAAAGAAGAAAGGAGGAAGGAAGAAGAAGAAAGGAAGAAAGAGAAGACGAAGGAAGAGGAAAAAGGAGGGAAAAAAAGAGAGGGAAAAGGGAACGGGGTAAAAGAAAAATAAGTTAAGGTAAAAAGGAAAATGCTGGAGGAAAAGGTAAAATTTAATTTGTTTGACAGGTTAAAGAGATAGAGAGGGAGACAACAGATTTTGTGGGAGCGGCCGCGACACGAGTACGACGGTCTTCTGACCGACACGTGGTGTGACTTGCGGAGAGGAAAAAGAAAGAGTGGATGACGGAGATTGCGAAAGCGGTCGGAGCACGCGAGGCGGTTTGTCGACTGGCACGTGACGGAATTTGCGGAGAGAATAAAAATGATGGTTGTTGGCGTGGATGACTGGACGGCAAAATTATGGGGAAGATTTTGAATTTTTTTTTAACGAGTGTTTAAGGTTGGTAAATTTTACGCCAGGAAAGAAACTAAGGAACATATAAATTATCTGCTACAAACTAAATGTAGTCATCAATGCTCTAACAAATCCGATGGAATGGAAAGTAAAGTTTCTCAAATACCACTTAAGAAAACCAAAACCAAGTAAATTGAAAGATGGTCAACTATTCAGACTTTCAGAGCCAATCAAAGAGCTTCCAGCTAATTTGAGTATGTTAACAGCTGTCTTGGGGGGTGTTTGGTTCCTCGAGCTAAAAGTTTAGTCCGTGTCACTCGAATATTTGGAGGCTAATTAGGAGGACTAAATATAAGTTAATTATAAAACTAATTGCACAGATGGAGGCTAAACAGCGAGACGAACATATTAAACCTAATTAATCCATCATTAGCAAATGGTTACTGGTCAAATCATGAATTAATTAGGCTTAATAGATTCGTCTCGCTGTTTAACCTCCATCCGTGCAATGGGTTTTGTAAATAGTCTATATTTAACACTCCTAATTAGTATTTAAACATTTGATGTGACGGGGTCTAAAGTTTAGCCATTGGAACCAAACACCCCCTTTGTGCCTCCAAATTATCTCCACTTTATCAAGATCACAAAGATTCGAGACTATGCTTACCCAGCTTAGCATAGCAATACATTTATCTTTATCTGAATCATCATAAATATATAAAAAATTGGAATATGCACATTTCACATAATGCAGGATTTGAGTAAATCCTTGTTGACCCATGTTTTCTTAATCAGCCCCTGCCTTGATTTCAAAAGCATATACATATACTTTGGATTTAAATTTTGAAATCATATATTCCCATTTCTAAGTTAAGGTCAAGATTTTGCTTAGCTGTTAAGATAGACAACTAACTAGCATTCATAATAAAATTAGATAAAACCTGACATATTTTTAACCTAGATTGTAGTGTTAGTGAATGTTTATTCCTTGAGGTTTGATACCATAGCTTTGTGATGAGCATTTTTTTCTCCTCTAATCACTGGCGACAGAAAAGTTATTTATCGCTGAGAAAATACACACAGCTAACATACTGGATATTGTGAGGAAATACTAACCAGACAAGCAGAGCACATTAATTATTGACATAGCTCAAAAAGAAAAAGGATTATATATTAATACATATGTACATGTGAGTCGTGTTTTTGCTAAGCATAAGACTCGATGCAACCTTATTGTACCTGTGCTTCACCTTTGCAAACAACAGAGATGAGCCTCAGCATTTTGTTAAGCATAAGACTTGATGCAACCTTATTGTACGTGTGCTTCACCTTCGCAAACAAGAGGAGATAATTCAACTCCCAGAGCACACAAGTCCTTCCTTAGAGCCTCAGCATTCTTAAACTGCAACCCAACCATTCCTACACTAAGAGCTGCTTCAATGTTTACCATTCTGCAGCGATAAATATGCAAACATGTTAATTGTTAAGGAATCCACATCATTGATAACCATTACCAGAGACACACCAGCATATACTAACCTATCATCAATAAAAATGCAGCTTGCTGGATCAACATTGAGATGATCCACAGCTTGAAGATAAAAATCGGGTGAAGGCTTGCGTTTTCCTGAAAGGGTATAACAATAGAGTAACTCCGAATAACAGAAGTATTTTCATTTGATATATTTACATTAAGCAGCCATTACACACGAATATAGTTAGCTAACACTAGAAGTACAGAACTAATTTATGCATGAACCATCTGCATTTCATCTCCTGATTTTTAACTCTAAGAAAACTTCTACATTCAGTTCAAACAAATCAGATTCAAGAAGATACAAATGTATAAAATAGATTTCTTATTTCTCTTGACCAGCAAGATGTCATAGAAAGAAACATCAACAAAGCTTCCACTTCAGCTTTGCAGTGAGGAAAATTATAGGATTGGAAGTCATGAAACTACATAATGCACTTTTACAAGTTCATGGTCCTATATAAGAATGCGGACAAATTAAAGACCTCTAATGAATTTCACTCAAGTAAAAAAATAGAGCAGGGTGTTACCAGTTCGACAAGAGCAAAATGTCCAGGACAAATATTTTGAGAGCTTTAACTTATCCTCGATTAATTGGTACCTACAAAACATATCTCAGGATCATGTACCACAAACAAATGTGTCAAAATAAGATAAACTCACCATACTGGATAATTTGTAAAAGCATGTATCTCGTAGTTATTTTTCTTCAAACAACAAAGAATATCTTCGACACCATCAATGTACTCATATGCTCTCACCATGCACTCTTTGAGACCTGCAAGGAATTAAAATACTTCTTTTAAGTGAGAGGAAAGCAAGATCAATTAACAATGATTTGAGGAAAAATATAGTTCATTAGGAGGTGTTGGCAAGTATAAAATCAAGATGTGTTATTGTCCGTTCATAATTTTACTATCGGATGCATGTCACAAAAGGAACAATGTGTATACACAGCATCACTTCTACTAGGACCTCCTCACCTTCCAAATCAAAAGATCTGCCATCACTGAAGAACTTTTTGGCCAGCTCATTCTGAAAGCATCAAATAGAATTACAAAACTGTGATACCCATGTTATATGGTGAGGTGAAATTAGTGTAAAATGCTGGCAGTATGACATGTCAAGAAAATACAAAATATGTGCAACCTTTTTGCATATCCTTTGGTCATAATTTCAGCTAACATAGAGCACTGAAGGATGAAAACTATCAGATATTCCAGTGTTTCCATTGTCTTTTTAACTATTGTGACTCTGCAGATGTACTAAAGAAGGTGACGGCTGACTAGAAGAAAACAGGCTAAGCAGTTTCACTACTTCAATGTAGACGAGTTGTTCCTGTCTAACAGAACTAACGGTAACGAATATAAAGGCTCCATGAAAAAAACATGGTACTTATGTTTGGCATCTGAATAATGTGGCAGCTTTGAACAATCTGGTCTGGTGGCCATTAAAAAGGCAAGCACATTACATATCCTTGTTTAAAAAATTTGATTCCAAAATTTGCCTCATACAGAATCAATCATCATTTTAATTGGGTTCCCTAATATGCATAAGTTTTCCCTATCGTTAGTGAGAGCCATTCAAATCTGTAAATTTAATGCTTCTTTACAATACTTTCAGAAATCTGGCTCTGTATGTAGGGAGTAAAAACAGTAATAATGGAAACCGAAGACATTTCAAGAAGGTATAGTCCAATGTTTTGCGCCTATGCACAAAGAAAAAAACAATTGATGACATTCATGCCAAATTTTAAACCAGACAACATAATATCAATAGTACATCAAGCACAAACCACTAGCACATGTACCATCAATACAAATACTACACATCATGTGCCTGAGATAAGTGAATCTTCTCGAACGTGTACCTCATCAACCAGCCCCTTCTCGAATTCCGACCATGCCGTTGGGTGTTTGCTTTCTAGTAGTTCCTTCATGGACATTCTGCAAAAAAGGGAAGTCTGATGATGTAATGCAAGGATCATAAACACCAGCACAAAGGCATGCAGGCCACTGGGCTAGCGACTAAACCACGGTACAATAAGCACAAGGAGATACCAAGCAAAAAAATAAAAGAAATAGTTGGTAACACCTATCACATTTCAACCAACTTATTTATTAAATCACTGATACTTCTGAGAATATCATAATAACCCCTTTCATGCATCACTGCCAAATTCTGCAATCTTACACCTAATGAATCTTTCCAGCTATCACAGCTACACTTCCCTAACGAATCGTAAGAAATAAAATCCAGCACAACAGAACCTAAATCAGATTCCTACAGAAACAACTGCTACAACTTTAATCCCTTACAATCTACAGTAGAACCTAACAGGCATTTCGTCGAACACCTGAGCGCCACTCCACAGACACATCCCGAGCTTAATAATCGAGGATAAGCCAGGGAAGGGTGTACGGAACTTGAAGAAGGCGGGGATCTGGTGGTAGTACGGGTCCCGGACGAGCGTGTCCATGACGTCGAACAGCAGCACCGGCAGCTTCCTCGGCCGGGCCGCCGCCTCCGACCCGGCAACGGCCGCGGGAGCGGCGGCGGCGGAGGGGGAGGCCGACATGGCGGGCAGAGGCGGCCGCAACGAGGAGGAGGCGGGCTTGGGGAATGAGGCGAGGTAGGGGGCGCGAGGGAGCAGAGAGACCATGAATGAAGCCAACAAAGGAACCGGCCGGACGGAGGAAAGCAGGGAAAAGCATCCGCCGCCGTGTTCAGGCTGACGAGTGGAACCGACAGGTGGTGCGGCCAGCGGCCGTGCAGGTGCGGATGCCGTTTTCTTTTCCATGAATCAGTGAATTGGAAATACCTAAATAAATATTCCCTCCATTTCAAATTATTATGCATACATAGACTATATATTTATTTTATGAAACACTCGTTATATATATACCTAATATTAATATTAAAGAGAGGATGTTTCTTCCAACTGTCATTTTTTTTTCAACAGTTGTGATCATTTATCAAAAAAAACATCAACTTTTTGATAATAAACCCGCAGTTCTTGGTAGAGTTGTCATTTTTGCTAAAAAGTCCCTGTGGCATCCCTTCCTTCCCGGAAACAGTCCGCCGCCGGTTTCGCGAGAGGGGACGCCAGGAGTTCTGTCATCCGGCGTACCACCGCATCCCTTTCTTCCCTTCCGTCAGTCTTCTAGTCCACCGTCGGCTTCGCGAGAGGAGACACCACGAGATCTCCCCGCCAGTACGCCACCGGCTTCCTCTTCTCCGCCGTTATCTCCCTTCCTTCCTCTCTCGCGAAGCGAAGCGGACGCCATGAAATCTGCCTGCCGGCGGTGGCAATGGTCGCCGCGCACGAGAAGGCTGCGACGTGGTCGGAGGAGCCGACACGGTGGGTCTGGGGCGTCGGCGTGCCACTCCAGGTCCACCTCCACGACGCCAACGTCACTGCGCTCCCCCGCCGCCACCCTTCTTGGTATACTAAGCCAAACCTGGTCCTGCGCTGGGGATGAGGAGGACGAAAGGAGGTGGACAAGGGCGATGGTGTGGGGGGAAAGGGTCACTGTCGTAGGTTTATTTGGGAGGAGGGCGGAGGGAGGATGACAAGGACCTACTGTGGGGGTGTGGGTGCCGCCTGATGAGGACATCACATGCTCGGATACAACCATATTGGCATCTTTTAACTCCGAGGTGAAACAATTCTTTATCATAATTATATGTGATACATTTGATGAATTGATGCTACACCATGATGTGTATTCGTTGTCAATTTTAGAAATACGTACATGGATCAAAAATAGTGTTAAACACACATGGAAGGCATGGAGGACCAAAGAAGTAGATTGGGGGCCAAGTCCAAGTATTCCTAACGTCCTCCACCAGGCCACCACGTTACTTTTGGCCCAAGGAAAGAAAGAGATCCAATCCAACACGTTTTGGTGCTGGATTCGGACTACAGTTCTGGCCCAACTTGCAACGACCGCCACGACCTCATCCGGACTCCGTTTTGGGCGTTCAAGTACTCCTTGGAATCCTTATGAAGTCTATTTTCATATGGATCCAGACTCATGTCCATATCTGTTCTGAGGCGACCGCAATAATCGAAATACTACCGAGAGGTTTTCTGTCCACAGGTGCTGCGTCGCCCTATTTTGGCCCGATGGGCCGTGTATCAAGTTGGGTCCATTAGGGACGTGTCCTAGGGTTGGAGCACGACCCCAACACCCTCCTGGTCGTCCTCCTAGGCATTAATAAGGATTAGAGCCGCCACAAACAGATTGGGTTTTGTTTAGATCAAGTTTAGCTCTCGCTACTTGCTTGTAAGCGCGCGTGCTGGATCAGCCGCCCGTCTTGCTGTCTTCGGAACCCCACCGTATTGAGATTGAGTTGAAAACCTTCATCTTCATCTAGTAAATTCAGTACTTGTTATACTTGTTCTTGCTAGTTCTTCGATTGCTTGCAGAACGAGTGCCCTAGTGGCCGGGTGACGCGCTCCACAAGATCGCGGCGGCCATTGGAGGTGGTGTATCGGTTGCTAAGGCGCAGCTTGGAAGGCTGTAGTCGGGCCGTGAACGTCGTCTCCATCGACCAATCGAGTTATCCCACGCCTCTCATCGAAAGATCGGGAATCAACCCTAGCGGGTTCATATCACCGCCGGAATCCGTGACGGGGATGAATGCGAGCCGCTGGCAAGGGTGCCGCCGGGCAGCAGCATTACCGCCGGCCGCACCTAGTCCTGTGCTGGGGACGAGGCGGGGGAAAAGAGGTGAACAGGGGGCTGGGGGGAGGGTCGCTGGCGCCTGGGAGGAGGATTCCGGAGTGGGCCAACCTCCAACGTGCAAGACGTGCCTGCCGACGCGCGTGATGGCTGGGACACTCCCGGCGGAGGCCCGCTGTGGCGGAACCGTCCAAATTAATCTAACTAAAATGCACTTAAGTCGCCTGACACGCGATCATGCACTTTAAGCAAGTCAACTTGGTCGACCGTCGGATTTTATCCGATAAACCACTTACTCAGGATCGAGAAGCATTGCTCACACGAAGGTGAGTGGGCACAGAGATTACAACATTGCCATTTCATTAACATAGAGTTTTCGAAATTCAAACAAGTTTGCAAGGTGATAAACAACAAAGATGTAAATAAGTGGAAGCTAAACGTCGATACACGATATCATAACGAAGCCGATTATGACATCAATGATCCCTGCCCTCGCCATACGAGGAGGGATCCAACTCGACTGTCCAGCCCGAAGGGAGCTGGGTACGCCAAGTGGTGCCAGTAGCCAAACTATCGACATTACCTGAAAGGTTAAGCCACAACAAGGCTGAGCAACTAATACTCAGCAAGACTGACCCGACAGGTGATAACTAATTCACCAACTTCTAGACATGCAAGGCTTTTTGGCTGTGGGTTTGTTTTGCCAAAAGCGTCTACAGTTGGTCCTTACTTTCAATATTTTAATATTTTAGTTCAAGTTCTAAGTTCATTAACCAGTCTAGATTAGCACCTTATACTAAGCAAGCATTGTTTCCAAACAATTACAGATCAACCATCAAGTTTAACATCCTCAAGTTCCATCTTTACTCAGTGCAGAATAGCGATCAAGTAGTTCCAAACTGTGAGAGGCAGACGAATCGATTCGAATTTATTAACCATGCATGGTGAATCTAATCTAACGACATCCGCGCACTCGCATCATTTGTCAGCCGTCCCCGTCGATCCCTTAGGCACGTGTCAAGTCCAAATTTCCTTTGGCATGCAATGCTCCATAGTCCCGGCCTCTGTCGTACTGTGACCGCACTTGCACCCACATGATGCACCATGGGAACGATGTTCCAAGGATAGCAGGAGGTATGACACGCCCCAGTTCAATTAGGTACTAGGCTTCCCTATCTCATACTAGGTATGAGATTAGTACTTTCAAACACTTGATCATGAACGCAGACACGTTTCGACCTTAGCAAGTTCATTACTAGATAGACGGGGCAAACCACTACATCGGAACCATTCCCGGTCTCGTCCATCATCCTTATAGTTGTAGAAAGAGTAACCACACAATAACTCGCGAGTGACAGACAATCACTCGACTTTTACCGAGTCCTATTTAGCACAGCAACTACTCGGTCTTAGCAACTAGTGTTCAAATCAAGGTACTAAGTTCATGCATCTATGGTTTCAATCAACTCCTACTAACGTAAATGCACAATCATAAGCATCAACATATTGCATAATTTAAAACAGGGAAACAGGCACCAGGGCTTGCCTTCAGGAAAAGTTAGTGGTTCTTCGAGGTCTTGATC
Organism: Setaria italica; assembly: GCF_000263155.2. Lineage (NCBI taxonomy): Eukaryota > Viridiplantae > Streptophyta > Magnoliopsida > Poales > Poaceae > Setaria > Setaria italica. The sequence goes on along the minus strand of NC_028457.1, from coordinate 16,043,724 downwards.
TAGCTCGGGCTCAACTTCCGCGTGATGTAGCTCTACGGCGGGTTCCCATTCCAGCGTAGGGTGGAGCTCGTATGTTCCGTCGGCGATATTAGCTTCTACACGACATGCACATGCAAAGAGTTTAGAGTTTTCCACGCTTTTACACGAATGATGCAAGGCATGACTTATGCTGGAAAGAAGGTTGCATTTCAACCACATTCACCTAAACATGGTTCTAACTTTCATTAATCTTCATAAGGTAAGGTGGGTTGTGGTTGAAACTTAAGGTTGACTTTGATGGCGATTGTGTACATAAAAGATTCTTACAACTTCTTGCATAAACAAGGTGGGGTCATTGTTAGGGTTGCTGGGGTTCATTGGGAGAGTTATTCACTTCTAAATGTTTTTTTATCTCTTCCAAAATTACCCATTAGGTTTATTACGACTTATATTTCTTTATTCATTTAAACCGAATTCTTATCCAAAATTTGGTTCCACAAGCAAACAACATCATAAGGCACTGAGAAAATTAGAACACCTTACTTATGTCATCAATGAGTTACTGTAAAAATTTGGGATCCATTTGATTACCACAAAAAGAAATTAAAAGTATTTTACCACCAAGGGTAGCATGCACTTAAACATTTTTATCTCAAAACCTACAGTGATTCTAATGGTGAAAATTTAACAGTAGATGGAAGGCATGTAGCTGAGACTTGGGTGAATTTTTTATGATTTTTAGAGAAGGACATCTATTTCTCATATTTTCCTCCTATTTATCTTGCTCTATGAAGGAAGGTGGGTTTCTTTTTGTTTCTGACTAGGTTCCATATTTTTCCTACAAACTACTCTTCAAAACTAAGCTACTCCAAGTGGTTTTACATTTTTCTCAGCTCTGGATTAAACTTATGCAAAAAGGAAGATTTAACCCTAGATTTCAAATATAAGGTTAAAATAGTAATTTTAAGTTCTACTCCAGGGCCCTAAGTATTTTTTGAGCTTCTACTTACTGAAATATACACCACAGAGTTGGATTTACCTTTTTAGCATTTTTCCTTGATTTACTATGATTTAAAAGGCCTAAGCAAGAATTAAAACTATAGATATTACTTCCAACAGTAACATGGGCAAACTTATTTTTGTATGAAACTAGACAGTGCACTGAGTTCAACAAAAGTGGTTTGATATTTTTCTGATTTTTCTACAATTTATGGTGCATTTACAAAATTTTATCCTATTTTCTGCCAATTTAAAACAATAAGCCGAAAACAACTTACAAACTTGCCCTCGGGTCTACGGTTTAATTACGCAAGGGTCCCTAGTTCTTGCGCTAAGGCCCGTGGAAGAAGGTAAACGACACAGGTAGGTCCTTGCGGCGATCTTCGCCCGATTCCGGTGAGGTGAGGCTTGGGCTAGGGCAACAAGTGACCGGGGAGGAGTGCGGGCTGACCTAGGGTCGATTGGCGGCGGTTAGGGTGGCAGAGCAAAAGAACTCATGAAACTCCAAAAGTAAAACTTGTAGACCTAACATCCGGCTTCAAACTTTACAAAAGGAGTTTGCTTGAAAACGAGATGAATTTGAAACTATGAAGTTGCAAAGTTCGGTAGACACCGGCCTCCGGGGACTTAGGCAGATCTCGGTTTTGCTGTTTTTCAGCGTTTTGGCCAAATTTGGCTCAGATTTTGAGTAGCTTCCCATGACAAAGTGTAATTGAAGGAAAAGTTCTTTGATCATAGGACTCCAACTTTTATTAAGGACTTTTCTTGAGTTCAGTTCAAATTTTTGGAGGAACAAGCTCGCCAAGATGCGCGCTCTGGATGTTTTGCAAACTTAGCGCTGGAATGCAAAAAGGATGAGTTGACTGTTTTACATGATTTTGACAAGTTTTTGAGCAGGTTCGGTTACGATTTGGACCTGGGTCAGTGTAACAAAGTTGGAACACACTCAAGGAACTACAACTTCTATTCAAGGTGTGACTCGAGGTTAGATATAGAATCGTGAGATAACCGGTTGCAAAGTTGAGGAAAAACATGAATTCCAGGACTTAGGTCATTCGTAGGGTTTTGATACACAACTGATTTGATTCTTATTTTTAACCTTCTCCCACTCCGAATTAGCCAAAGTGTTAATAATAAAATTTGTTTTAAATTAATAGTTTTACAACTATTATTTGGGCAAATTTTTAAGTTTGTATGTAAAAACTCAAGTTTTCTATTTAACTCCAAAAAGAGCTTTTTAGGGGGAATTTGGACATTTCACCTCTTTTACTTAGTGACTAATGACTTGCTTAAGTTCAACTATACCTAATTAAGTTAGAGTTGTTACACTCGCATGCCCGAAGGGGCCGACGGCGGGACTGACGGGAGGCCCTCGAGGCTCCGGCGGGCGGGGGACGCGGCGCGGACGGTCAACAGAGAGCAAGGGCAGACCATGGCGGCGGCGCTGGCCGGCAGCATTAGGTGAAAGCGTGGAGTTAGAGTTGAGGACGTGGGCCGGCGCGTCGGACCCGAGCACGGTGATGGGATAAATAGGACGACCTCGTGACTACGGGGAGTTGGTCGGTTGGGTGTAGTGGGCCGGTTTTGGTTGCATTAGTCATTCTGTATCTTTGCATATTACTCAGGAGAGTTTGTGCAATACTGGGTGATTTAATATTTTCACATTATAGCTTCATTTAGTTACCTTTGTATTCAATATAAGTTATCTAAACTTCAAACATCATGAGATCTTTTATTTTAATATATATCTTTTGGGTGCTCTAAATCTTCCTATGAAATGAGAAACTCTAAGAAAATCGTGGAAGCAACAACATTAATGTAAACGCTAAGCAACCATATTGTTTTCAAAAAAAAAGCGACCATACATGAAACAAGAGAATAATAAGCTGAGAACATGTAAAGTCCCGTAGCAATGCATGGGTATTTCTACTAGTTAAATTAAAAGAGAAGAGGAATCATCTTCAAATATAGTACATGATCGGGAAAAAGAGGGAGAAAAATGAAAGGCACTAAAATTACAAAGCGTGCAGCCACACTTCCATTTGTGGAAGGTGCCTAAGCCTGGCTCTGTGCAGTAGATCAGAGAATTCAGAGTTGAACTTTTCTCTGCAGAGCTGGGGGGATGGGTCAATATTTTTGAACATCCAATTGTTCCTTGTTGTCCAGATGCTCCATGTCATCAAGATAATTATCTACATGTAAAAGGGGACCCCCAATTTTGCCTTGATTTGTCCAATGATGTTCCAGATTGTTCTAGTTAGGATGTATGTAATACCAATGGTATTCCAGCTTGCTTTAGCGAAGTTGCATCGAAAGAAGAGGTGATTTACCGTCTCCATGTGCTGCAGGATGCATAATTCGTAGGTATATGATTCGAGCTCCATGTGCTTTCTTCATAATATGTGTCTTGTACACAGCCGATCCTTGAGCAGGAGCTAAAAGAAGACCTTGTGCTTCATTTGGCATCGGGATTTCCAAAGCCAACGGAAGGAAGGGTGTATATTCCTTTGCCCTAGGATGGCTTTGTAAGCTTTGTTCGTTGAGAAGATTGGAGAGCCCCTAATATAAGACCATTTATCTGTGTCTGCCTCCAGGTTTATAGTGGAAATATGCTGTTGCAGGTCGTTGAGCTGCTCGTGAGCTTGCATTGATAAAGGCAGACTAAAGGTTTGGATAAATTGTGGTTTTGCCAGCGCTGCTCTGTAGGTGCTATTGCAGTTGGTGGCAAAAGAGTTTGCTCAGGGAAGGTTTGGCTGGGTATTAATCCATTCCATAGGTCTTTCGATTTTTTTATTTTTAACCTATTTTTAAATAAAATTTTAAAAATAACTTGTCTGGAAGATTATTTGCATGGGGTGACCCTTTTACCCACACCAGCCCGCCTGGCATGGTAGGAAGCCTCTGCCGCACCACATGCACTGGCGTGGCAAATGCTGCCACACTGGCACGGCGCGGCAGGCGGGTCAGCACCGAGCCAGCTAGGTGCTGACGTGGCCGGGCAGTTGCGGCGCCAGCCCACTTGGCGCGAAAGTCTTGCCACGCCAGCCCACCTGGCGCGGCAGCTCCCCTCCTTCCTCCCTCCTCTGTTCATCCTCCTCCAAAACACTCCGCATCCGAGCTCCTCCACGCCGTCGGCCACCGCCCCACCCTGAAATCCCCCAAATCTCCTGCGATTTGGCTTGGGGAAAGTTGTGAAAATTCATCCCTGCGTCGTGTGGAAGGTATCCCCCTACTTTTTCATGTGTTTTACCGTTGCATTTGCTAGATCGGAGGATGTTTAGGTGACATAGGGTTAGGTTGATGATTTCAATTTTGAATGAAATTCAATGTTGTTATGTGTTAGATGATGCGTAGTTCAAACACAATAGAGTCTCTGCCTCGATATTGACATGTAGAACTTGTTGAATGCTTCGATTTAGGTATATATTCATCCAATTGTGTTGTGTACATGACATGTGTATTTTTTTTGCAATATGTCTAATATGTGGAATGTGTCCAATTGATATGTCCAATATGTGCAATGTGTAGTGCACATGACATGGTGAAATGTTTGTATTTTGTAGATGGATCTTTTAGTTCGTTTTTTATGGTGGTATTGTGAAACAAAATGGGGAGTTAGAGAATATGAATGAGTTAGTTGAATTCTTCGATGGTCCTCCAACTGATTTAGTTGACCGTGCAATGTGGAAGTATGGATGTAGAGTGGATGAGATGACATTGAGAGGCCGTTTTGATTGTGGGAAAGCTAGATCTCACTATGTTCTCATGAACTTGGCATTTGATTCAAATTGGAAGCACTATAAGGATGTAGTTCACGAAGCAAATATTGCATGCTTGGAGGTTGTAGTTGAAATTGTTCATATGCCTGACCCAAATGTTGTCTTGAGGGACGAAGTGGCGGTAGTGAATCGTAATGGTACCCAGGTGTCGGTGTTTTAGACCGGCAACCCGCCTAGGGGGTACCCTAGGTGGTATTTTATGCGGTAAGGGTCGTCGAGAATCAAGGAATCAATGGTGACGCAGGGGCGCGATTTAGACAGGTTCAGACCGCTAGATCGCGTAATACCCTACGTCCTGTGTATTGGTTTGTATTTGATGAACTGGAGTTGTCCTCGTGTGTTGAGGTCTTGTCCAGGTTCTTGTTTCAAGAGGGGTCCCTGCCCGCCCTTATATACACGGGAGGGCAGGGTTACAAGTCTGAGTCCTAGTCGGGTACTATTGCAGAGTTCTACTCGGTAATGGCCCGTGTAGTTTTCCATAAACATACTTGACTAGTCCGAGTAGGATATGCCCATCCTGGTTCTGATCTTGTCCGAGTACGTCCCTTGGTGGGCCGTCCAAGGCCTACTCATGGACTTGGGGTGTATGCCCGACAAGCCCCCGAGTACTTTGTAGTCGTGCGTCACAGTCTTGGGCACTGCGGGCACTATCCGAGTAGCTGGTAGTAGAGGTTGCAGACTGAAGTGCTCGAGTACTGTCACATGGCTGGAAGGTACTCTTTTTGCTGCTTCGAGTTGTCTCCGTCCCAAGTACTTTTATATGGTGGTGCGATGTCAATCGCACTCCATATGGAGTAGCCCCCGAGCCTTAGGTTGAGTCGAAGAGTCAGGCTTAGGGTCAAACCAGCTTTTGTCCATTTTACCCTTGGAGATCTTGGGAAAAAAGAAAAAACTGATCAACGGGTACAGTACCCGCAGCCCCCGAGCACTTGGGCGATCTCTGTCGTTGAAGTGGTCATCAGTCCGTTGAAAAGAGTAGCCGTTGAGTGTTAAAGGTGATTAATCTGCAATTAATCTATCCGTTGCGCAACTGACACATGAAAAATGGAGGTGGCAGAGATAAAACTGGAGGGCCCTCTTTCGGTTAGGTTTACCCCCTGTAGTAATCAGATCTATTTTTCTTCCTCCCCTGTGCCTCTGCTCCACACTTGCGCCGTCGCGATTGCCAAGTACCGCCGCCGCCATTGCTCCCCTTTGAGAGAGATCCAAGAGTGAGTGCCTTTTGCTGAGGTTGAAATCGGCGGATGCGCACCAAGAAGATGGGCAAGAAACCCGAGAAGATCCAGGGTAAGGCTCCGGCGACGGGCAAGGCGAAATCCAAGAAGGGGAAGGAGCTGGTGCTGCCGGCACCGAAGGTGGGGCCGACGAACCAGACTGCGCCGCCGCCGCCTGGGGCAATGTGGCAACATTCGGTGATGGAGGAAGCGGTCCAAGCACTAGTCGACGCAAAGCTCCTGCAGCTGAAGGAGATTCTTGAGTGCTGCCCCGCTTTTCCCAATGCGTGGCAATTTGAGGAACATCCAGGTGAGACAGTAATGCTCGCGCATTTTGTGGAAAGGGGGTTGGCAGTGCCAACCTCCGACTTCTTCAGAGGTATTCTCGAGTACTATAAGCTTCAGCTCGTGCATTTGAACCCCAATGGTGTACTGCATATGTCGATTTTCGTACACTGCGAAGTCTATTTGGGAGTTCCTCCAAGTCTCGAATTGTTTAGGAAGTTGTTCCATTGTAAGCCTCAGCCGAGTGCCCAAAGGACAGAAGTCTTCGGAGGCGCCGGGTTCCAACTCAGGAACTCGGGCGCATACATTGAGTACAACTTGACTGATTCCCATGGTGAATGGAAGAAGAGGTGGTTCTACATCGGGAACCATGAACCTCGCTTGCCTGTGGTGACTGGTCACACGCCCAAGCATGCAGAAAACTGGGTGAGCGAACCCGAAGACACTCCCGAGCTGGATCACCTAATGCAGCAGATTACCGAGTTGAAGTCACTCGGTCTGACTGGAATCAATGTGGCGGCCAGTTTCCTAAAGAGAAGGGTCCAGCCACTTCAACAACGTGCTCACTCGGGAAGCGAGTATGCAGGTCTTAAGGATCCATTGCGTATGTCCGATGAGGATATATCCGATGATGACATAGAGGTGCTCCTGGCCAAGTTCTTCAGGAGCTATCAGGGAGTACCAGTAATCCCTGCGACCCTTCGTCAGTATGACGCCTGGTATGAGCCAGAAGTGGTATGCCTTTTCCACCTAACTTGTTCTCTCTTGACTTATGTGATATTTGTTTGTTGATACCGACTTGTTGTTTGTAGTCTCAAGTTCTTGCCAGCTACTTGGCGCAGTAGGAAGAAGAGTCAGAAGCTGTTGTTGACGAGTCGGAGGATGAGCCCTCTCCTCCTGTTAAGAGACGCAGAGTAATCCGCAAGATGTCTGCGGCCAAGTCTGCTTCAACCCCTGAGAAGTCTTGGGGTACCAAGGTATGTAGTCGTGAACTTATCTGTTGCTGATGATTTTGAACTTGTTATTGATGCGATGAATTTTCTCTTGTTTGTAAAGGCTATAGATACGATGCTTGGTGATGATGAGGCTGTTTCTAAAGAAATGGCCGTGACCGACCCAGAAGTCGGTAATGTATCTGTTGACATGGTGCCGGAGAAGGTGCCATCAACAGAAACTGGAGTAGCCCCCGAGCTATCCGCGCCAACTCCATCGGCTGCATGTCGCCCATTGCTGGCCAGGCGGTCCTGGGGCTGCTTGCTGGAGTAGCGGGTGTTGCAAAGGGAGGTGTCGCCAGTACTTGCTACTGGTACTGTGCTGTCCAATGTGATCACTAGCGGTAAGCATTGTCCCTTCCGATTGTATTTGTTTGAGTGGTACTGTAGTCTTGACTTTGGCTTTATAGGCCTTGGCGAGAAGACGGCGCCGGTAGCTGTTCCCGCGGCGCCCAGTACTCGGCCGCCTGTCGCCGAGAAGAAACGTGTGCGATTGCCGCCACGTTCAACCCGGTGAGCCTTCTTGGCTGTTTAAATGACTTTGGGTTGTCTTGAAATCATGAGGTGACGCATTTTGGTGCAGAGATGCAGAGGAAACTATCCCTGTAGAAACAGGGGTAGGGCCAGATCCCTCGACTACAATATCTGTTCCTTTTGAGGATTTAGTCGTTGAGGAGGTGCCCGGGGTTGACGCCGATCGTCTTGGTGCTACCATGTCGATGCTCCAAGATGTCATCCATTTGGCGGAAGTTCCCGCCGCTACATCGGGCTCAGGAAGTGCTGCCTTATCAACATCTACAGGCGGAGCCTATTGCATCGAAGATGTCAGAGTTTGTCTCTTTAGAAGAGCCTTGAGCTTTGTATGTACTCTTTGTATTTGTGTTGAGTACTTTGAATGATACTTTTGATAAAATGAATACTTGGCCATTGGACTTGTTGCTTGAAGTTTGTTGTCTTGCGAAGAGTAGTTTCACTCCATCTTGTCCGATCCAAAGCGCTGGAGTCGGCTGGGCCTGACCTTCTAGGGGAGGAGCTCCATCTCGCCCGACCCTGAGTCGTGGGGTCGGCTAAGCCTAACCCCTTCGAGGGTGGAAACTCTGTTTCGCCCATTCTCAAGGGGAAACCCTGCTTCGCCCGACCCTGAGTCTTGGGGTTGGGTGTGCCCGACCCTAAGGGGGGAAACTTCGCTTCGCCCGACTCTGAGTCCTGGGGTCTGGTGCGCCTGGCCCTTGAGCAGATGATCGGAATAGTCCAAGCCCCCGAGATAATGGTGTGAGCGTAGGCCGCGCTTGACTTGGAGTGGTTCCAAGTGTCGAGTAGTTGCAATGCTGCCGAGTACTCTGCTTTTTGAGGGACGCGGGTGTACTGTACTCCTTTGTCCGTTGTGGATGCACGAGTGTACTGTGCTCTTTTGTCCTTTGTGGCATGAGTACCATCACGTGGGCAGAGTCAGGAGTTGTCAGAATCATTGTTCACGGGCGCATACTAACTCTTGGGCAGGTGGTAGTTGCAGCTTTCGGCTATAAATAGAGCCATCTGGAGAGCGAACCAAACCAAGGTCTTGAGTAGCGATGGATTGCCTTCGGTTGCTTCTGTTTGAGTGTAGAGAGCCATCACTAGAAGATTCCTCGTAGATTGAGGCCACCTTCCCTCCACATACTCCTGCGCTCGTAGGGATAGCCGCGATGCTAGAAGAATCCTCGTAGGAGGTTTCGTCGCACGCCTCATCTTGCAGCTCGTGATCCAGTGGAGTACGCACTGGAACTCGCGAGTGATGGGTGATGAGTGCCGCGGTCTTCATCCCGCTCTCTAAGAGGTGGAGGTGTGGCCGTAGATTGGATTGGCTCCGCAGGGCTAGCAAAAGAGCAGCCTTGGTTCCCTCTAGGCGTGTTGTGCCGGATTCATCGTTGCCGCTGTCAAGGCAGTGGAAATGCTGTAGTTCTGGGCATTGCCTTGGGTAGAGGACCTGGATATGGCTGCGTTTTGCGCAGCTTCCTTGCGTGTGGGCCCTTCCCTTTGTGGTCGGCAGACTTGGGTGGCCTTGTGATATAGTAAAAGCCTGAGGCTTAAATGCAGCCCACCAGTAGGCAGTTGCTTGTAGTCTTTGTGTATTTTGAGTACGTGTACTCGTATGTAACCTGATGTATCCTTGTTTCAATAAAGAAATATTGATACGGAGATTTTGTACCAGGGCAATGATCCTTGTTGAGTTGATAACTCTTGTCAAAGATGAGGTATCTTGAAGACGGTAGTCGGGAAGTTAGCCCGAGTAGTAATCATGAGTTATTGCCTTGGAGTGATTACTCGGATGCCACTATGGGTAATAGCGATAGAGATGTTCTATATTCCAGGAGTTTGGTACTTGTTCTCCTGAGAGCTCTTGGAGTCTGTAAGATCCGGGTCTTGTAACCTTTGATACGATGTAAGGACCTTCCCACTGTGAACTGAGTTTATGCAATCCGGACGTGTCTTGGATACGCTTAAGGACCATATCGCCTGAGTTGAAAGATCTCTCCTTGACGTTGCGGTCGTGGTAACGCCTTAATCCGTCAAGGTATCTGGCAGATTGCACTAGTGCTGCGCATCTTGTTTCTTCTAGACTGTCTATATCTATTCGCCGTGTTTCTGTTGCCAGTTCTTCATCGTATTGTTCAACGGATGGTGATTGCCACATGATGTTAGCGGGTAGTATGGCTTTCGAGCCATATACCAGGAAATAGGGTGATAGCCCCGTAGTCTTGCACGGTTGGGTACGGAGGCCCCACAAAGCGTTTGGTAACTCTTTGAGCCATTTGCCACCTTTGGTGTTGCCAACATCATGTAGTGTTTTCTTCAGGGCGTCGAGTATCATGCCATTAGCACGCTCGACTTGTCCGTTGGCTCGCGGGTGAGCGACCGAGACATAGCGAATGTCGATGCCGCTGTTCTTGCAATATTCCCAAAAGTCGTGATTATTGAAGTTTGACCCTAGGTCTGTGATAATCCTGTTGGGAAAACCGTAGCGGTGTACGATTTCATCCAAGAAGTCGAGGACCCAATCTGCCTTAGGGCAAGTGACTGGTTTGACCTCGATCCATTTGGTGAATTTGTCGATTGCCACGAGTACTCTGTTGAATCCTCCTGGCGCAGTTGGTAACGGACCTATCATGTCGAGCCCCCAACAGGCAAACGGCCATATTGGAGGTATTGCGACTAGCTTGTAGGCCGGTACATGTTGCTGTTTTGTAAAGAATTGACAACCTTTGCATTTCAGAACTAGTTGTTTGGCGTCAGCCAGAGCCATTGGCCAGTAGAAACCTGCTCTGAAAGCCTTGCCAACTAGCGTCCTCGAGGAGGCGTGGTTGCCACAGATTTCTCTGTGAATTTCTTCTAGGATTTCTTGGCCATCTTCTCTAGTGACGCACTTCATGAGTACTCCAGATGATGCACCTTTCCTGTAGAGCTTGTCTCCGACTAGAACATAATTTTTTGCTCGCCGGGAGGTTTGCTCAGCTTGATTTTGTCAGATGGTAACTGGTGATCTTTGATGTAGTCGATGAAGGGCGTCCTCCAGTCGACTTCTATCATCATTATTTCTCGGGAGACATCAGCAGCCGGGACTACTAGCGGTGTGACTTGTTCGGGTATGGATGGCTTGCACAATTCGTGTACGAAAATTCCTGCTGGAACTTCTGCATGAGTTGAGCCCATTTTGGATAAAATGTCGGCGGCAACGTTGTTGTCGCGGACGATGTGATGAAACTCCAAGCCTGAGAACTTGTTTTCCAGTTTATGGACTTCTTTGCAGTAAGCGTCCATGTTGTCCTTGTTCCGATCCCACTCGTCATTGACCTGGTTTATAAAGACTAGAGAGTCACCGTACACCAGTAGTCGTTTGATGCCGAGGGAGATTGCGAGGCGAAGGCCGTGTAGCAGTGCTTCGTACTCGGCTTCGTTGTTAGATGCTTCCCAGAATATTTGCAGTACGTACTTGAGCTGGTCTCCCCTAGGGGAGATGAGTAATACGCCTGCGCCGGCTCCTTCAAGTTTGAGGGATCCGTCGAAGTACATTACCCAATGTTCTGGTCGTTCGAGTGGTGTTGGAACTTGATTTTTAGTCCATTCAGCTATGAAGTCGACGAAAGCCTGGGACTTGATGGCTGTCCTTGGCTTGAAGTTCAACGTGAGAGCTCCGAGTTCAACTGCCCATTTGGAGATTGTACCCGTGGCGTCTCTGTTGTGGAGAATTTCGCCGAGCGGGAAGTCGGAGATGACTGTGTTGTTGGGCTCTTGGAAGTAATGGCACAGCTTCCAGGAGGTGAGCAAAATAGCGTATAAGAGCTTTTGTATCGGTGAATACCGAGTTTTGGAGTCCGAGAGTACTTCGCTGACGAAGTAGACAGGTCGTTGGACCTTGTAAGCGTGGCCCGGTTGAGACCGTTTGACTACTAGTGCCGTGCTGACGACATGAGTAGTAGCTGAGATGTATAGGAGTAAGTCTTCATTCGGAGAAGGAGCGGTGAGTACTGGGGGCTTTGACAAAAAGTCTTTGAGTTGTGTTAGTGCCTCGTCTGCCTCTTCCGTCCATTTGAACTTGTCCTGGCATTTGAGAAGCTTGAAGAAGGGTAGTCCCCTTTCTCCAAGTCTCGAGATGAACCGGTTGAGAGTGGCCATGCAGCCTGTGAGTTTCTGCACATCCTTAATGCTGGTTGGTGCCTGCATGTTTGTGATGGCAGATATTTTTTCCGGGTTGGCCTCAATGCCGCGATGGCTAATGATGAACCCGAGTAGCTTACCGGAAAGTACTCCAAAGACGCACTTAGTAGGATTGAGTTTCCATCGGAAAGCGCGAAGATTGGAGAAAGTTTCCCCCAAGTCAGCAATGAGTTCCTCCCGGTTTCTTGTTTTGACGACGACGTCGTCGACATAAGCTTCGACATTGCGATGAAGTTGCCTTTCGAAGCACATCTATATGGCCCTTTGGTAAGTTGCTCCTACATTTTTTAGTTCGAAGGACATTGTTTTTTAGGAGAAAGCTCCGAAGGGCATGATGAACGCTGTTTTGGCTTGATCTTCTTCTTTGAGGCTTATCTGGTGATAGCCGGAGTAGTAGTCGAGAAAGCATAGCAAAGCGCACCCAGCAGTGGAGTCAACCACCTGATCGATCCTGGGTAGCCCGAAAGGGTCTTTTGGTCAGTGTTTGTTGAGGTCGGTGTAGTCAACACACATTCTCCATTCGTTGTTTTTCTCACAAACAAGCACAGGATTGGCGAGCCAGTCAGGATGAAAGACTTCTTTGATGAACCCTGCCGCGAGTAGCTTGGCTAACTCTTTTTTTATTGCTTCTCGTCTGTCCTGAGCGAACCGCTGTAGTCGTTGCCGTTTTGGAGTAGCTTTGGGATCGACATTAAGAGAATGCTCGATCAGCTCCTTGGGCACACCTGGCATGTCAGCCGGTTTCCAAGCGAAGATATCATGGTGAGCCCGAAGGAAGCTGACGAGCGCGAATTCCTATTTAGGATCTTGCCCTGTTCCGATCAGGGCTGCCTTGGAAGGATCACCTGTCTGGAGGTCAACTGATTTGAAGTCTTGCTCACTAGTGGGTTTCACCTTTGTTGACCCCAACTTGTTTTCCGGGATCTCTAGTTCGGTTGGATTAAGCTTCTTTGAGGCTGTGAAGACTTGTTGCATGGGACTGGGTGCTGGAGTAGTCGCAGCAATTTCCACGGCTTCAGTGTCACATTCGTAGGATCGCCGCAGATCTCCTCGTAGCGTGAGCTCCCCCTTGGGACCTGACATTTTGAGTACCAGGTAGACATAATGTGGTATGGCCATGAATTTGGCGAGTGCTAGGCGTCCGAGTATAGCATGGTAAGATGTCTCGAAGTCTGCGACTTCGAATCTGATGTACTCGGTACGGTAATGTTCTTTAGTGCCGAAGGTGACTGGAAGGATAACTTGTCCTAGTGGTATAGCCGCGTTTCCAAGCATGATGCCGTAGAAAGGTGAATCCGTTGGGGTAAGCATTTCAGTAACGTCGAGGCACATCTTCCTTAATGTCCGCCGTCGATGAGTACTTGTGTTAACTTTGATCCTGCCACAACTGAATCCAGGACTAGTGGGAAACGGCCTGGTTCTGAAAATTTTGTCCATTGATCCTTTCTGCTGAAAGAAATTGGAACTTCTGACCATTTTAACGGTGTAGGATCTGTTGGTTCGATGGCCATGATTTCCCTGAGTACGAGTTTGTTAGCTCGCTTGGATGCAGTGCTTGGGATACCGTCGAAAATGACGTTGACGGTTTTTGAAGCTGTCTGGAAGTCGCCTTCTTCATCTTCGTCTTTGTGGGCTTTACTCTTACCCTTATCTCTATTCTTGGTGTACTCTTCAGGGGGTGGTGGTGCAGGTAAGTCTTGCATGACTCAGCGCATGCTGTAGCAGTCGATCGCCGAGTGCTTGCTAGTCGGATGCCATGGGCACTGCTTTTTGTGTAGCTCAGTGAAGGTTGGCCCTTCATCGTTTCTGCGGTGTCCCTTTTTCCCGGAGTTGGTCATGGCGGCAACAATGTTGTCGGGCTTCCTTTTGCGATTGTGGTTACTCGAATAGGTGTTCCGAGCATCGTTATGCCGAGTTCTATCTGGGTCATTGTTGTGGTTGTTGTTGCGTTCGCGGTTACGGTGGGAGCCGAATCGTTCTTGCTCTTTGTCTTCTTCATCCGCCCACTGTTGCACCATGACTTTGAGTTCTTTGACATCAGCTGGTCATCGGCGACCGAAGTCTTGGTATGTTCGTCGATCATAGAGTCCATTATGGAAGCACTCAATGACGTCTGTTTCGGAGATGTCGACTATGGTAGCCTTCTTTTTGAAGAACCGTCGCAGATAGTCGCGTAGGGTCTCGCCTTCTTTTTGCTTAATTTGACGTAAGTCGATCTTGTTGCCTGGTCTAGCCATGGAACCAGCGAAGTTGTTGGTGAAAGCCTTTGTCAAGTCTGCCCAAGAGTTAATGGACTTGGGTTTGAGTGACTCAAGCCAGGTCAGTGGTGCGGGTTCCATGCATATGGGGAAATGGATAACTTTGGTGTCGTTATTGCCCCCGGCTGCTTGGACGGCTAGCGAGTAACATCGTAGCCATTGAATTGGGTCTTGCTTGCCATCATACTTGGTGATTCTGGTTGGCTTGAACTTATCGGGTAATTTTGTTTTCATTACCCGGTTTGTGAAAGCAGGAAAATGGTTGTAGCTGTCGACTTCTTGTTCGTGCCGGCTGTTGAGAATTTCTCGCAAATCACTGGAGTTGGATATTTCGTGGTTCTTCCGGGTAGGGCAGATGTTTTTAACCGAGTTGGTGCAGCTGACCTCACCAACATCCTTATGTCGAGCAGGGGCCTTATGCTTGCTTGGACCTTGGCTGTGTTGCCGAGGTTGGTTGACTGTGTTATCATTTCGTGGGGCGTTGTTATTGTCTGCAGCTCCCCTGCTATCTTCTTGATGAGATGTGATACGACGAACAGACAGGATTGGTGATTCTTTGTCGAGTAGCTTGTAAGCTTGCTCCGCGAGTTGCACGATCAGTCCGTTGCCACGCTGCACGAGTTGAGCTGTGGCTGCGTTATCCCTATCCTGAGGCATCAATGTTGTTAAAAGGTTGATTGAGGCTATAGCCGCGAGTGGAGTATTGCGTTCCTGAGCCTGGACTGCGTTAAAATCCCTTTCAAGATTTGTGATGGGAATATTTGTAGCCATCAACTATCGTTGCTCGGCTCGAGTAGCATTGCGCGCCCTTCTTTGGTTGCGCTGCTCGGAGGTTTCATCATGAGGGGCGTCAGCTGTAGACTCATCTTCGGAGATGTTGTCGATTTGTGCTAATCGCCTGGGGGTTCTGTTCTTGCTAGTACCCGGGTTGTTATTCTGAGTAATAACAAGTATCTCCCTGTCCGGGTAGTAGCTTCCAGAGCTTGATGTTGCAATCTCTATGGAACTTTCCTTGCGGTTGGAAGTGAGTGGAATGCCTTCTTGATATGGTAGGTTGTCTATATGGGCGACGAGGCGCGAGTCGTAGTCACGGTCGAGAAGAGGTGGTCGCAATCCCGGCCAGTGGACGGATCTGCCTTGTGATGTCGAAGTTACTACCAATCCTTGGGCTGGACTAGATAATGGTATCTCTGGTGGATAGGACGAGTTGGAGTCGACGTCTTCGTGATGCCCGAGTTCGAATCGGGTTTGAGTAAGAAAACCTTGGTGGACTTTGGTTGCGTTGCGGAGTCCGTGCGGGAACTGCCTTGAAATCGAGACCGATTTGGATACTGGCTGGGACCAAGTAGTCCAAAGCGAGTCCGACCCTGAGTTCTGGGTCGGCTGAGTCCGACTCTCTGGGGGAGTAGCTCCGCTTCGCCCGACCCCGAGGGGTGAAACTCCGCCTCACCCGACCCTGAGTCGTGGAACTCCGCCTCGCCCAACCCTGAGTCGTGGGGTCGGATGCGCCAACCCTTTCAGGGCGGAAATCTGCCTCGCCCGGCTCTGAGTCCTGGGGTCGGGTGCGCCCGACCCTGGAGTAGAAGGTTGGAGTAGCCCGAGGCGAAGTCGAATCCGACGCGTAGTCAAACTCGAACTCGTCGACTTTGAAATCTTGGTTTTTTCTAATCAGATTTTCCGGTTTCTTCTCCTGAACGTCGACGATCTAGTGCCGGAATGATCCCGAGCCTTCGGCGACGCAAAGCCAGGATCCGAAAATGAAGGTGGCGCCGGCTTTGATGAAGAAGACGGGCCTGATGACGACCTTTGCCATTGAGTTCGTGCTGAGAAACTCGACGAGCTCCCCTACTTGGCATGCCAGCTGTCGGTGTTTTAGACCGGCAACCCGCCTAGGGGGTACCCTAGGTGGTCTTTTATGTGGTAAGGGTCATCGAGAATCAAGGAATCAATGGTGACGCAGGGGCGCGATTTAGACAGGTTCGGGCCGCTAGATCGCGTAATACCCTACGTCCTGTGTATTGGTTTGTATTTGATGAACTAGAGTTGTCCTCGTGTGTTGAGGTCTTGTCCAGGTTCTTGTTTCGAGAGGGGTCCCTGCCCACCTTTATATACACGGGAGGGCAGGGTTACAAGTCTGAGTCCTAGTTGGGTACTATTACAGAGTTCTACTCAGTAATGGCCCAAGTAGTTTTCCATAAACATACTTGACTAGTCCGAGTAGGATACGCCCATCCTTGTTCTGATCTTGTCTGAGTACGTCCCTTGGTGGGCCGTCCAAGGCCTACTCGTGGACCTGGGGTGTATGCCCGACACCAGGAGTCAGATATTTTGCAACACGTGTTAGGTGATATAGAATCTGCTTTTGACTTGGCCATTGCCATGATGATTGTCCCAATGACACTTTTGAGAGGGATGAAGCAAATATAGATGATGATGATATATCTATGGGTTCCGAAGATAGTGAATTCATGGAAGATGGGGCAGTAGGTGTTGAGGCAGAGGAGGAGTTGTTGGTGTTTTAGACCGGCAACCCGCCTAGGGGGTACCCTAGGTGGTCTTTTGTGCGGTGGGTGCAACCGAGAATCAAGGAGTCGATGGTGACGCAAGGAACATGATTTAGACAGGTTCGGGCCGCTAGATCACGTAATACCCTACGTCCTGTGTGTAAATTGTATTGAGGTTGTTCTCTGTTGTTCGTTTTGGAGGGGGTCCCTGCCTGCTCTTATATAGTCGGGAGAGAAGGGTTACATAATGGATTGTATGAGTCCTAGTTGAGTATGTTTTACAGAGTCCTACTCTAACTCGGTAGATTAGTTTCCTTCTGATCTGACTAGTCTTTGGGGAGCACATGAAGTCTACGCGTCCTGCGGAGTAGTCTTCATGCCCGAGTAGGTTTCGGGTATGTTCCCTTGAGTGGGTCCGTAAGTCTTCTGGTGGGCCCAGGGGTGCCTGGCTGACAAGCCCCCGAGTACTTTGTAGTCGAGAGAAACATCGCCGAGTACTTGAAGATGTCGCCCGAGTTCCTCCTGGTGCTCCTTGAGTACTTCTCGATGCGACCAACCTTCGAGTACCGGAGCTGTTGCATGACTGGAAGGTACTCTTAGCAGTCCCCTATGTTTGCTTTGAGTAGTCTTTGCCTTAAAACTTTTTTCATGGTAGTGCGATGACAATCGCACTCCATATGGAGTAGCCCCCGAGCCTTAGGTTGAATCAAAGAATCAGGCTGAGGGTCAAACTTGTAACTTTGCTTCGACTTAGTCTTTCAAAAAAAGAAAACTTTATCCAACGGATACGGTATATGCAGCCCCCGAGCACTTGGACAGCTTCTTGTAGTCAGTGAAGGGATCAATCTTTTAGTCAGAGTAACCGTTGGACATTATGGTGGTAAATCTGAGTCGTATCAGACCATTGCTTAATTAACGGGTGGAATCCGGAGATGTTGCTGATATAATAGGGGGGCCCAACGCTAATTATTGATACGCTTGTTTCAGCAGATCTGTAATTTGTGCCCCTTTTTTGCGACCCCAGCGCCGCTGCTCCTACTTGCGCTGCCGCCGCCATTGTTGCCCTCGCCTGACCTTTAGGAGAGAGATTTGCTGTGGCCTTTTCCTCCCTCCTCTTTGCTCAAGATCAGTTGATGCATGTCAAGAAGATGGGCAAGAAACCCAAGAAGATCTAGGGGGAAGCCGCAGCCACCAGCAAGTTGAGATCCAGATCCAAGAAGGGCAAGGAGCTCGAGTTGCCGGTGCCCAAGTGTGGCCTAATGAATCAGACAGTGCCGCCGCCTCCTAGGATCACCTGGCAGCATTTTGTGATGAAGGCGCCGGCGGTCCAGGCTTTGGTTTATGCAAAGTTTCTTCAACCAAGGGTTGAGCTTGAGTGGAGGCCCACATAAGGGAATGCGTGGCAATTCGAAGAGCACCCCAAGGAGATGGCGATGCTTGCTCATTTCATT
Source organism: Setaria italica (assembly GCF_000263155.2). Taxonomy (NCBI): domain Eukaryota; kingdom Viridiplantae; phylum Streptophyta; class Magnoliopsida; order Poales; family Poaceae; genus Setaria; species Setaria italica. The sequence goes on along the minus strand of NC_028457.1, from coordinate 16,025,568 downwards.
GAGAGAGGACTGACGGTGCCTACTTCTGACTTCTTCAGAGGTATTCTCGAGTACTATAGTCTTCAGTTAGTCCACTTGAATCCGAATGGTGTGTTGCACATGGCTATTTTTGTACACTTGTGCGAAGTGTACTTGAGTGTTTTGCCTAGTCTGGATCTGTTTAGAAAGTTGTTTCGTTGTAAGCCACAACCCAGCGCGACTAGGATAGAAGTCTTTGGAGGGGCCAGGTTTCAGTTGAGGAACTCGAGTGCATATCTCGAGTATGATTTGCTAGATTCCCATGGTGATTGGAAGAAGAGGTGATTTTATATTGGCAATCATGATCCTGTCTTGCTAGTAGTGGGTGACTGAGCCCGAGGATACCCCTAAGATCACCAATTTGTTGGCGCAGATTTCTGAGTTGAGATCTTTGGGATTGACTGGGATTAATGTAGCTGCCAATTTTCTTAAGCACAGAGTTCAGGCTCTGTAGCAGCGTGCTCACCCAGGCTCCGAGTATACAGGCTTTGATGACCCGTCGCGTATGTCTCCTGAAGATATATTCGACGACGACGTGGAGGCGTTGTTGGGTAATTTGTTCAGGAACTATCAAGGAGTGCTAGTACTCCCAGGACTCCTTCATCAGTTTGATGGTTGGTATGGACCAACAGAGGTATTTTTGCTTCCCTTTGCTTATTTTGAGTAGTCGAAGGTGTAATAATACTTTCCGAGTAACAATGTTGTCTTGTGGTTTGTAGTCCCAGGTGCTACTTGGTTTCTTGCCCACGCATTTCGAGGGTAAGGAGGTAGCTGTGGTTAATACTGAAGAAGCGCCTTCTGCTCCTCCAGCTAAGAAACACCGAGTAGTGCGGAAGAAAGCCGCTACTCAGCATGCTGCGACTTCTTCGGGTTTGACCCTTGGGGGGTCGCAGGGTATCAAGGTGCGTAGTTGCGCGTTGCATTCGAGTACTTTTGAGTTTCTTGTTGACTTAGTCGTATTACTTGCATAATACTGACGATATTAGTCTGTGTGTTGAAACGGCCGCCGACTTGACCTTTGGCGATGATGAGGCTACTTCTAATGAAGTAGTCACGATTGCCAGGGACGTAGTTGCCAGTGTCGGAGCTATTGAAGAGCCGCCTGTGGAGGCGCCGTCTTTGAACTCGGGGTCAGCAGCCTCCGAGTAGGTAGCCTCTGCGCCGGTAGCCCCCGAGTTGGTAGCCCCCGAGCAGGCTACTGAGTCATCAGGTGATGAGGCCATGACTTCTGAGCTAGCAGATGCTATGAAGACACCGGGAGTGGCTGCTGACGCCTTGTTGTATGAGGATATTGCCGGTGGTAAGTACGCGATCTATTTTGATAGTCTTGCGTACATAGTCTCAACCTTGGTTCTTTCAGGACTTGGCGAAAGAGTGGAGGACCTTCCTCCCGTGGCCCCTGTGGTGCCGAGTATCCAACTAGTGGTAGCCAAGAAGAGGCGTGTTCGTTTACCACCATGATCATCTCGATAAGGGTTTGTGTAATCTTTCCTGTTGATGATTTTGTACTCTATAGATAGATGATGATCTCTGACTTGGTCGCTCCAGGGATGCTGAAGACATTATTCCCATGGAGATGAGGATAGAGGCTGGTCCGCCGACTGCACTCTCTGGGCCCATAGTCGACTTGACTATGGATGATGCGCCTGAGATCGACGACGCAAGTCGTTTAGGTGCTACTATATCCATGCTGCAGGAGGTCATCCGCTCGATAGAGGGCCCAACAGTCCTCGAGAGTTCTGGGGGTGTGCCGCCTTCAACGGCTGAAGTTGCATCGACTGTGAGTGCGACTGGTGCTGGTGCCTTGGCACTGGTTGTTGCAACAAAAATGGGTGAAGTCGGTGTAACAGGTGTGTTACTTGAGTGGAGACGTTTTTGGAAGGGGAACTCCCTTGTATCTAGTAGTTAATCATGATTTTTCTTGTCAGGGTCTGTTGTGGGTAAAGAGCCAGAGCCTGAAGTCGCCAAGAGTATTGGGGGTTCGATACTCGAGCTGCCACCAGAGTCAGAGATTAGGAGAGCTATCCAAAGCTTTCAGGTGCGTATAACCCATTTTCTTTGACTAATTGTGTTTTGACAAGTCTTGATGGCTTGTGTTTTGTTGTTGTAGGATCTGTATGATAAGGCCCAGAGAAATACTCGGGCTATTCAGGAGCACAGTGAAGTTGCACAGCGGGTAGCGCAACTGGAGCAAGAGTGTCACCGCTTTACAGATTCCTTGAATGTTCATGAGGAGGCTGCCAAGTCTTTTGCGATCGAGAGGAATGATCATGAAGTCCTCTAGAAGCGATTGGAGAATCGTTATAGATCTTTGAATCAGAGATATCAAGGTGAGTACTCATAGTTTTTTGAGTATGTTTGAGCATAGTCGTAGATTTTGATTTTGTGGTTTTTTTGGGACAAAACTTAAAAGCAAGGAGGCCGCTGCGAGTAGTCATTTGCTTGATTGGAGAAATGCTCATGATCGGGTAGCCGACGAGGCTGCCCATCTTAGGACATCATTGGCTGAAACTCAAGCGGCCTATGAGCATGAGAGGGATAGAAAGAATCGGAATGGAGTGATACTGGCGTTGGCTATGGTGTCCTGCAGAAGCCATGGTAGAACTAATGAGAGGCTGGAAGGCGTCTCCATGAATTGACTAGTGCTGCTCAGGACGTAGTCAACGCTATTGCTCCACTCGAAGATGATGCTGAGCCTCGCTCGCTAGTCGAGAGACTAAGAGCTACCCCAGGTAGATTTGTTGGACTTTGTAAGATTCTTTACAAGCAAGTCCTTGCAGTGGTCAAGTCATATTACCTGAGGGCAGACTTGATGGTGGCTGGTGATGGAGTTGCCCGAAACTGCACAGAGGATGCCTATGCGCAGTATCTTGAGGAGGCTGAGCCTATTGCGGTAAAGATGACCGAGTTCGTATCTTTGGAGGAACCCTAGTCTTTTGAACTTGAGCTGTATTTTTTGTCGAGTACTCGTGGGTGTACTCAAACAATTCTCTTGTAAATCTTGTTTTATTGAGAAGTGATCGATGATCTTTGTTTGATTGACTTTGTAGTCGTGAAAACAAATCCGAGTGATCGAATAGTCATAGTATCCGTTGCAGTCTCCAATTATTGAGGTTGCTGTTGAGGGTACTGTGACTATTATTGCCTTGTACTTGGGAGGATGCACGGGTGTACTGTTCACTTTTGTTTGTTGTGCTTAGTGCGGTCATGAGCGTGTAGTTAAAACGTCTGCCTGGCCCTTGTCAGTGCCTCAGGCTGATCGTCATGAGCAAGCAGTAACTGTGAGTAGTTGGCAGCTGCGGCCCTTTGGCTATAAATAAGCCCCTGGGTACTCGACCAGGTTCATGCCCTTCAGTATAGCGATGGCTTGCTTCAAGTTGCTATGATTTGATAGTAGAGAGCTTCCAAAGAGCGCCCCGATGCTAGAAGATTCCTCATAGATTAGAGCCACCTTCCCTCCATAGACTCATATGCTCGTAGGGATAGCCGCGATGCTAGAAGAATCCTCGTAGGAGGGTTTGCCGCATGCCTCATCTTGCGACTTGCGATCCAGCTCAGTTCGCATTGGAACTCGCAGGTAAAGGATGATGAGCTCCACGGTCTTTATCCGGCTCCCTGATCAGAGGTGGAGGTGTGGCATACGGTAAGGATTTGTGCACAAAAGCTATCCAGGTAGCGGCTCAGGTAGTGCACTTCATCTTCCTGGTACTTTTCTTCCTGATCCTGCGTCGGGGATTCATCTTTTCTTCCTGAGCGGCGATGAAGGAGTTCCTGGTGTTGTTAGGGGAAAGGACCAGGGTATGCCTGCGTATTGCGCAGCTTCCTCATGTGCAGGTCCTGCCTTTTGACACTTCTTGCACCTTGGTAGTCGAGCAGTCACCAGGCCTGTGTATCCTTGTGATGTAGTAAAAGCTTGGGACTTTTGTTCTAACTGCCAGTAGGTAGTTGCTTGCAGTCATTGTTGTGCAATTGTGTTGTATTTTGTATACCCTAACTTCATTAGGTAGTCGAATGTAACTCTGTGGAGCTTCGTTAAAGCAAAGAAAGCAATTATGAAGTATGCTTGAGTACTCCTTGTCTGATAATTGTGGCAGTCTTGTTCTTTTGAAGATTAAAAATAACTAGCGCCGTAGTCGTGGCTTTGTGAAGCCGCTTTAGTCTTGTAGGGACAAGTTGGTGAGAGCGTTGAAACTCTGTAGATCTGAATAGCTCGAGAGGCTGTGAATAGCCGATGAATTGTGATAACTCAAAGACTTGATGGAAAGAAGTCTGGAGTGGAGTGCTGGGCCTCTTAAAGCTGGAAAGCTCTAGTGGCTGTGAATAGCCGATGAGTTGTGATACCTTGAAGAGACTTGGTGGAATCAAGTCGAAAGCAGAGCGCTGGGGCTCGTAGAGTTGGAGAGCTCGAGTGACTGTGAATAGCCGGCGAGTTGTGATAACTCGAAGAGACTTGGTGGAATCAAGTCGAAAGCGGAGCGCTGGGGCTCTCAGAGCTGAAGAGCTCGAGCGGAGGCAAAGATAGTGTTTGCCAAAGGACTTTATTGTTTTAATGTAGGCGGAGACCCGAGTACATGTCATGTAGTTTGCTTATGGGTAATAGCAACACAAGTGCTCTATATTCCAAGAGTTTTGTATTTCTTTGCCTGAGAGTTCCTGTAACCGGTACAATCCAGGCCCTGTGACCTTGGATATGATGTAGGGACCTTCCCATGGCGAGTTGAGTTTGTGCAGCCCTGATGTGTCTTGGATGCGTTTAAGGACCATGTCACCCACGTTGAAGGAACGCTCTTTGACATTACGGTCGTGATAGCGTCGTAGCCCGTCGAGGTATCTGGCTGACTGAACCAGTGCTACGCATCTTGTTTCTTCCAGACTGTCTAGGTCTAGGCACCTTGTTTCTTCTGATACTCCTTCGTCATATTGCTCAACTGCGGGAGATTGTCACATGACATCTGCAGGGAGGATGGCCTCTGACCCGTATACGAGGAAGTAAGGAGAGTGCCCAGTAGGCTTACATGGTTAAGTGCGTAGTCCCCAAAGAACATTGGGTAGTTCTTTGAGCTATTTGCCTTCTTTCGTGTTGCCGATGTCATGCAACCTTTTCTTGAGAGCTTCGAGTAACATGCCGTTCGCACACTCGACTTGCCCGTTGGCTCTTGGGTGAGCGACGGAGACGTATCGTATGTCAATTCTGCTGTTCTCGTAGTAGTCCCAGAAGTCGTGATTGTTGAAGTTGGATCCCAAATTAGTGATGATCCTGTTGGGCAAGCTGTAGCGATGTACAATTTCATCTAGGAAGTCAAGGACTCGGTCTGCCTTGGGGCAAGTGACGGGTTTGACTTCAATCCACTTGGTGAACTTGTCGATGGCTACGAGTACTTGATTGAACCCTCCTGGCCCAATTGGGAGTGGACCTATCATGTCAAGCCCCCAGCATGCAAAAGGCCATGTTAGAGATATTGTGATGAGCTTGTAGACGGGGACATGCTGTTGCTTGGCAAATAATTGGCAGCCTTGGCATCTGCGAACTAGGTGTTTTGCATCAGCCAGTGCCATAGGCTAGTAGAAGCCTGCTCTGAAAGCTTTGCCTACAATTGTTCACGAAATGGCGTGATTACCACAAATTCCTTTATGTATTTCTTCCAAGATTTCTTGGCCTTCTTCTCGGTTGACACATTTCATGAGTATCCCTGAAGATGCGCTCCTTCTGTAGAGATTGTCTCCGACTAGAACATAGCTCTTTTCTCTTCGTGAGACTTGTTCAGCTTGGTTCTTGTCAGATAGTAGCTTTTGTTCTTTGATGTAGTCGATGAACGGTGATCTCCAGTTGACTTCGATCATCATGATCTCTCAGTTGGATTCTAGAGGTTTGGTTTTGGTAGTTGCTGCAGTAACATGTTCTGGCATGGAGGGCTTGCGAAGCTCATGTACAAAAATGCCTGCTGGAACTTCTGCACGAGTTGAGCCCATTTTTGATAACACATCAGTAGCTACATTGTTATTGCGGATGACATGGTGAAATTCAAGGCCCGAGAACTTGTTCTCTAGTTTGCGCACTTCCTTGCAGTAGGCATCCATCTTTTCCTTATTGCAATCCCACTCGTCATTGACTTGGTTAATGACGACTAGTGAGTCACCATATACCAGTAATCGTTTGATTCTGACTGATATTGTGAGACGAAAACCACGTAGTAGTGCTTCGTATTCGGCTTCATTGTTTGAGACTTCCCAAAAGATCTGGAGAACATATTTGAGTTGTTCACCCTTTGGAGAAATCAAGAGTACTCCTGCGCTAGCACCTTCAAGCTTGAGGGAACCGTCAAAGTACATAACCCAATGTTCTGGCCTTTCGACTGGTGTTGGTACTTGGTTTTCCCTCCACTCTGCCATGAAGTCGACTAGAGCTTGGGATTTGATAGCTGTTCTGGGTTTGAAGTCTAGAGATAGAGCTCCGAGTTATACCGCCCACTTGGAGATTCTACCCGTTGCGTCCCTATTGTGAAGGATTTCGCCGGGCGGGAAGTCGGTGATGACGAATATGGTGTGTTCTTGAAAGTAGTGTCGCAGCTTCCATGAGGTAAGCAAGATTGCATAGAGTAGCTTCTGCACCGGTGAGTATCGGGTTTTGGAGTCTGAGAGTACTTCACTGACGAAGTAGACTGGTCTCTGGACTTTGTAGATGTGGCCTGGTTCAAACCTTTCAACTACTATTGCTGTGCTGATGACATGAGTAGTGGTAGCTATGTATAGGAGCAAGTCTTCATCTGGAGATGAAGCCAGGAGGATTGGTGGTTTTGACAGGAAGTCCTTGAGCTGTGTGAAGGCTATGTCTACCTTCTCTATCCATTGAAACTTGTCCTGTTGTTTGAGTAGCTTGAAAAAGGGTAATCCGCATTCTCCAAGCTTTGAGATGAATCGATTAAGGGCTGCCATGCAGCTTGTAAGCTTCTGCACATCCTTGACACTAGCTGGAGCTTGCATATTTGTGATGGCAGAGGTTTTCTCCGGGTTGGCCTCAATGCCACGGTGGCTAATGATGAATCCGAGTAATTTTCCCGAAGGTACACCAAAAACGCATTTAGTAGGGTTGAGTTTCCACCGGAATGCTCGTAGACTTGCAAAGGTTTCTTCTAAATCTATGACTAGATCATCCGGATTTCTTATTTTGATGACTACGTCCTCTACATAAGCTTCTACGTTGCGGTGTAGTTGCTTCTCAAAACACATCTGGATAGCACGTTGATAGGTCGCACCTGCATTTTTTAGCCCAAAAGACATTGTTTTGTAGCAAAATGTACAAACGGGGTGATGGAAGCTGTTTTGGCCTGATCCTCTTCTTTAAGGGCTCTTTGATGGTAGCCTGAGTAGCAGTCGAGAAAGCAGAGCAAAGTGCACCCAACTGTGGAGTTGACTACTTGGTCAATCCTGGGTAGTCCAAAGGGGTCCTTTGGGCAATGCTTGTTGAGATCTGTGTAGTCGACGCACATCCTCCACTCATTGTTTTTCTTGCGCACGAGTACAGGGTTGGCTAGCCAATCAGGATGGAAAACCTCTTTGATAAACCCTGCTGCGAGTAGTTTAGCTAGCTCTTTTTTGATTGCACCTCTTCTGTCCTAGGAGAACCTTCATAGTCATTGTCTTTTTGGGGTGGCTTTGGGGTCGACGTTTAGTTAATGCTCAATCGGCTCCTGGAGCACACCGGGCATGTCAGTTGGCTTCCAAGCAAAGATGTCGTGGTTAGCCTAAAGAAAACTAACGAGTGCGTTTTCCTATTTAGGGCCTAGCCCTGTTCCAATCAGGGCTGTCTTGGATGAGTCACCAGTTTGGAGGTTGAAGGTTTTGAAGTCCTTCTCACTTGCTGGTTTCACTTTCGTTGATCCTGACTTGTTTTCTAGGATCTCGAGTTCTGTGGGGCTGAGTTTCTTTGAAGCTGAGAAGACTTGTTGCATGGGGCTAGGTGCTTGAGAAGTCACTGCGATTTCTACAACTTCTGTGTCACACTCGTACGATCACCTTAGGTCTCCCCGTAGTGTCAACTCGCCCTTAGGTCCTGGCATCTTGAGTACCAGGTAAATGTAGTGTGGTACAGCCATAAACTTGGCTAGGGCTAGCCTCCTGAGTATGGCGTGGTAAGAAGTATCGAAGTCGGCAACCTCAAACCTAATGTACTCGGTTCGGTAATGTTGCTTGGTGCCGAAAGTGACTGGTAGGACAACTTGTCCTAGTGGTATGGCCGCATTTCCTAGGACAATCCTGTAGAAGAGGGAGTCCGTTGGAGTGAGTATGTCTATGATGTCGAGGCATATTTTCTTATTGTCTTGGCAAAAATGACATTGAGTCCACTTCCGCGTTTGGTTAGTATTGAGCATGCAACAACATGGTCGAGTACTAGAGGGAATCGGCCTGTTTCCGAGAAACTTGTCCATTGGTCCTTTCTGTTGAAAGTTATGGGTACCTTAGACAATTTGAGTGGTGTGGGAGCTGTTGGCTCGATAGCCACAATCTCTCTGAGTACTAGCTTGTTGGATCGCTTGACGCGGTACTTGGGATTCCACCAAAAATGACGTTGACCGTTTTAGAGGCAGTCTGGAACTCGCCTTCACCTTCGTCATCTTTATTGATTTTGCCCTTACCCTTGTCCTCCTTTTGATCAAAGTCTTCGGGAGGGGGTGGTGCAGGTAATTCTTGCATTACTCGGCACATGCTGTAGCAATCAATCACCAAGTGTTTGCTGTTTGGATGCCATGGGCATTGTTTCTTGAGTAACTCAGTGAAGGAGGGCTCGTCATTGCGTTTATATGACCCTTTCTTGCCTGAGTCGGTCATAGCTGCAACAATGTTGTTGGGTTTAATCTTGCAATTCTGATTACCCGAGTAGTTGTTTTGAGTATCATTGTTTCGGTTTCTGTCTTGTTCATGATTGTTGTTGTTGTTATCGCGACCGCGGTTTCGATGAGGGCCGAATCTCTCACGCTCTTTGTCTTCTTCATCTGCCCATTGTTGCACCATGATTTTGAGATCTTTGACGGTGGCTGGATGACGTCTGCCAAAGTCTTGGTATGTTCTACGATTATAGAGGCCGTTTTGAAAGCATTCGATGACATCTTTTTCTGAAATGTCGACTATTGTAGCCTTCTTTTCGAAGAAACAACGTAGATAGTCACAGAGTGGCTCGCTTTCTTTCTGTTTGATTTGGCTTAGATCAATTTTGTTGCCTGGGCGGGACATGGAGCTTGCGTAATTATTGGTGAAAGCCTTCGTCAAGTCTTCCCAGGAGTCAATCGATTTGGGTTTGAGTGACTCGAGCCATGTTAACGGCGCGGGTTCCATGCATATGGCGAAGTGAATGACCTTTGTGTCATCGTTGCCCCTAGCTGCTTGTACTGCTAGTGAGTAGGATCGTAGCCATTGGACTGGATCTTGCTTGCCATCATACTTGGTGATCCCTGTTGGCTTGAACTTCCTAGGTAGTTTAGTCTTCATTACCTATGCAGTGAAGGCGGGAAAATGGTTATAGTCATCGACTTCACGTTTGCGTTCGCGGCGACGATTATTATTGATTACCTCTCTTAGGTCGCTAAAAATTGAGGCTTCGCGATTAGTTCTATGGTGGTGAGGGCTCTTTGAAGAATTAGTGTAGCTAGCCTCTCCTGCATCCTTATTTCACCTTGGGGCCTTGCGTTCATCTCTATTTTGCCTTTGGCTATGTTGCCTTGGCTGGTTGACTACTTCGTTACTTTTTCTTGGAGCCTCGCGATGGCCATCGTGGACTGCGACGTCTCTGCTGTCGTCTTGGTGGGCCGAGTTGCGAGGAATAGATGGGATTGGAGATTCTTTGTTGAGTAGTTTGTAAGCTTGCTCTGCGAGGTGTGCTATTAACCCGTTGCCCCATTTCGCGAGTTGTGCTGTTAACTCGTTATCTCTGTCATGAGGTATGAGAGTTGATATGAGATTGATTGAGGCAATAGCTGCGAGTAGAGTGTTGTGCTCTTGAGGTTGCACTGCATCGAATGCTCTTTCGAGGTTCATGATAGGAATGTTTGTAGCTAGTACTCGGCGACGATCTGCTCGGGCAGCATTGCATGCTCTTCTTTGATTTCTCTATTCAGAAGTTTCATCTTGCGGGGCGTTAGCTGATGATTCGTCTTGTGAAATGTCATTGAATTATGTAACCCGTCGAGAAGTTCTCTGGAGGCTGGCGCCCGCGTCATTGTTTTGTGATGTGATGACAAAGATTTCTCTGCATGGGTAGTAGCTTCCAGAGCTTGATGTTGCAATCTCTGTGGTGCTTCCTTCCTCGTGTGTTGAAGTAAGCAGGATGCCCTCTTGATACGGGAGGTTGTCTATGTGAGCGACAAGGCGAGACTCGTAATCTTGGGCTAGGAAAGATGGCTTCATCCTAGGCCAATAAACGAATCTTCCCTGTGGAGTTGAAGTAATTACTAAGCCTTGAGCTGGACCTGATAAAGGGATCTCTTGGACATAGTCCGAGTTGTAGTCACAGTCCTTGACTGACTCGAGTTCAGATTGGATTCGAGTAAGGAAACCTTGGTCGACCACGGCTGCGTTGCGGAGTCCGTGCGGGAATCAACTTGGAGTTGAAATTGACTTGCAGGATAACTTGGGCGTCAGCCTGTGCGGGCTAGTCCGAGTCGAGGTCTAGTCCGAGCCGTAGTCGAACTCGATGTCGTTGAAATTGAAATTTTGAATTTTCTCGGCAGGATTCTCTATTTCTTGAAGAAAATTCTCATCGAGACGGTTCTTTTCCTGGTTGCCGATGATACAGCGTTGAAAGGATCCAGCGTCATCAGTGATGCAAAGCCAGGAGCCGAAGATGAAGGTTGCGTCCACCTCAAAGGAGAAAGTAGGCTTGATGATGACTGGTGCCAATGATCTCGCGTAGAGAAACTCGGCGACTTCCCTTACCTAGCACGCCAGTTGTTAGTGTTTTAGACCGGCAACCGCCTAGGGGGTACCCTAGGTGGTCTTTTGTGCGGTGGGTGCCGCTGAGAATCAAGGAGTCGATGGTGATGCAAGGAACACGATTTAGACAGGTTCGGGCCACTAGATCGCGTAATACCCTACGTTCTATGTGTAAATTGTATTGAGCTTGTTCTCTGTTGTTCATTTTGGAGGGGGGTCCCTGCCCGCCCTTATATAGTCGGGAGAGCAGGGTTACAGGACGGATTGTATGAGTCCTAGTCGAGTACATTTTATAGAGTCCTACTCTAACTCGGTAGAATAGTTTCCTTCTGACCCGACTAGTCTTCAGTGAGCATATGAAGTCTACGCGTCCTGCGGAGTAGTCTTCATGTCCGAGTAGGTTTCGGGTACGTTCCCTTGAGTGGGTCCGTAAGCCTTCTAGTGGGCCTAGGGGTGCCTGGCTGACAGGAGTCACCATCTCAGAGTGGTGGGTATGAAAATGAGGACGAGGAGTTACAATATGAAGAGGATGGACCGCAGTTTGACTCCGCAACCGTGCATGATGTAGAAGGTGTTGGTTGTATGGACGAATGTTTTTCTTACACCCAGAACGAGTTGCGGTTGTTGAAAGAATGTGATGTTGAACTGCCATCCGTTCCCAATGATAAGGACATAAGTATGGTCCACAAAGCCATATGTGAATCTAGTATGGTGAATTCTGAAGGGATACCCTTTAGTGAGAGTCCAGTGATTAAGAGGGGAATGAAGTTAAAAAGTCTTGAGGAGCTGAAGTTTTTCTTGGCTAACTACACAGTGAGGTTACATAGACCTTTCAACATAGTTCGCTCCGACAAGAACTGAAGGTACAATGTGATGTGCAAGCAAGGATGCCATTTGGCTGTATGGTCTCGGCTAATATCAAGCACCGGACAATGGCGGATTTCAAATGTTGTGCAACCGCATACTTGTTGTTCTTCACAGCCAAAGCGAGTGCACGTCCAGTGCACAACAAAGTACCTTGGGCGGTGTGTCCTAAGCATTATCCGTAAAGACAATGAGACATCGGTGCCATCCCTCGTGGAGTCCATCTTCACCTTTAGTGGATACCGTGTCAAATATTCAAAGGCCTGGTGGGCAAAGCAACACGCCGTTGCCCTGCTTTGGGGGGACTGGAAGGAGTCGTATGGCATGGTTCGTAGGGTACTCATAGCTAGGGCCTACAACAATCCCAGGGTTAAATGGTTCATTGACTCGTGTGGCATGATGCATCCTGACAATGGAGTTTTGAAGCACATGCTCCAAAGGGTATTTTGGTGCTTCCCTCAATGTAGTGAGGCATTTCAACATTATCATCCTGTGATAGTTTTGGATAGTACATTCTTGACCAAAAAGTATAAGGGTACACTACTGATGGTAGTTGGTGTAGATCCAGAATAGCAGCTTGTGCCTCTTGCTTTTGCCTTGGCCGAGAGTGAGAACAATGAGAGTTGGTCATGGTTTATGAAACTGGTTCAGTGACATGTACTTGAACCTTGTATGATCTCGGATAGGCACCATGGGCTCCTAAATTGTTTGAACGACCACATGGATGGTTTTCCATCGCTTGTGCATAGGTGGTGCACGAGGCACTTTGCCGCCAACATGTCGTGTCGGTAGAAGAATGACCGCATGATTGGAAAATTGAAGACTTTATGCAAGGTACATACAGAGACAAAATTTAGTGAGAAGTTAGAAGATCTAGTGAAGGACTTGAACAATGAGGCAAAAGAATGGTTGAAGGGTGAAATGGAGAATAAGGACAAATGGGCGCAGGCTTTTGATGAGGGAGGGATGCGTTGGGGTATTATGACCACGAACTACTCGGAATCACTAAACGCTCTTTTGAAAGGCATCTGAAGTAGGTTCATTTCTTGAACTATTGAATACTCCTTCAAAAAATGCAACTCCTACTTTGTGGAACGATGGCAAAAGGTACATGCAATGTTGGATGAAGGTCATAGGACTAGGAAGGTTGCAGATGAATTTTTATCAGAGGCTGAGCTTAGATCCGTGCACCAGTTAGCAGAACTGTACAGGCCAGAAAGAATGGTATATTCTATAAGAGGTTGCAGTACTACTAAAGTTGGGGGTGAGAGCCATGGAGGCCGACACTACAGAATGGATCTGAACAAAGTTTCGTGCACCTGCAACGTTCCTTAATTGTTGCACCTTCCATGTTCATACTTAATTACAACTTGCAAGGCAAGAGGTCTTAACTATGAAAGCCCCTTGTACATGTCACCATTGTACTTTAGGGAGCACACCGTTAGAATATGGGAATCTAGCTTTCAACCTTACCTTGATCCGTCACAATGGACGCCATATGAATGGGTAGGGTATGTGCCCAACCCCAATTTGATGAGAAATAAAGTAGGAAGGAGGCAGAAGAAGCGTTTGAGAGGCGACATGGACGTGTTGCAAGGGAGGCTTACTGCAGATTATGGCATTGGTAATTTTGATGTGGACAAGTCGAAAAATCGTTGCTCGGAGTGCCACAAGATCATTAAGAATTGCACATGCCGCAATAGAAAATCTGAGGCCACAAAATCTAGGGCGAACAGTAATAGGCCGCGTTCTTCCAACATGAGGGTAGGCGCGTTGCTCATATTTTGCATGGTTATCATTATAGCATTTGTTAATAGTAAATTTTCATTGTTACTGTACTTATCATACAATGAACCTTTTTACTGACGAATGTTGTTTATTGTTTTTTAGGATGGCGGCCCTAGCGTACTCGTTTCTTGAGGCCACATACGACTTGCAGCACTGCGCCTACCACCTCGCCGACCTGTATGAGGTACTGCATCAGTTCAGGCGTTATGACGATAGATAATAGATTCTTGTCGATTAAATAATATTTGGACATGACAAACGATGCTCAATTAATTTTATTCAAATGACCATTACTTGTGAAAGGAGCCTCAGAATAGTGTGAATGAGATATCTGACTAGAAAATACACTATACCTGGCAAAATTTAAGTTCAGGATTAACCAATTGTTGGTTGATAAATAAGTTGTCCCCAGAGGCTCCTGTTGTGTTTCCTTGAATATCTGTAAGAAAAGTAGAAAAGAAATTGGCAATGTGAGCATGCACATTACTAGTCCCTACCATTTCATTATGCCCCAATGTGAAAATTTATGTTGATGAATGCGTACCTTAGGATGAGAATTGCAACATTTTGGTATAAATTGTTCTCATCAATACTTGCTAATTTGTCCCAATAGTGCTTAACATGCGTTTTGAATTGCATGTTGAAAATATGACTAGTGGTTTTGAAAATCTTATGACTTGATGCAAAGTTTGTCCCTGAATGTTACTATGCCTAATTCTCAGCTAACATTAAGTTTGAACTTGAAAACAGTGATGAAAAACACCATTCAAGTTTCTTGTGTACAGTCAGCACAATTTCCTACTGAAAATGCCATTTATATCAGATCTGTGTTACTTAGCACTTTAGCAGCCCTTTATTTCTAGAGTTGATGAGCTTCTGTAGTTTGGATTCTAGTTTTCATCTCAAATGCATTCACTTTCCATTTTTTAAACCACATTTTCCATCTATGTCTATTTGCTTGTTGGTAAGTAATAATATTATATCCAATTATTTGGTTGTGTTGCAGGATTTGAAGCCATTATAGGCGAGAGTGCACTCACCATTTAGGTGGAATGAATGCTACGCATACTACCTGCAGAGAGCAAGAATCTTGGACATTGTGGTTCAGGTTGTTGCGGGTGTCCCTCCAATGGATGGACCGTTGTTGACTGCTATGGTTGACAGGTGGCGTCCGAAGACTCACACCTTCCACCTCCCATTTGGAGAGATGACCATCACGATGCAGGACATCGCCATGATACTCGGTCTTCCACTGGAGGGGCATCCAGTGATGGGAACATGAATACCCCCTGAAGCCACCGGTATAACACATGGCATGGATACCCAGTCCTGAGTGAAAAAGATACTGCGAGAACGATCTTTTTCAATAAAATCATCGCGCAATAAATCAACAAAACCTAAAGTTATTTCGCATTCCCCTTCTAACTTACCTCCAAAATAGCTTTTTCTTTTGACTCAATCCTCTTCTTCTCAGGTTAGCTATGGCACATTGGGATTAGCCTGCCAGAGCCAGAGGATGGAGACAACTCCAAGAAGACCTCCGGTGTGAGCTCCGCATGGTTGAGGGAGCACTTCAACATTTGCCCTGAGGGAGCAAATGACGAGGTTGTGCAGAGATACGCTCATGTTTGGCTATGGCACTTTGTCAGCATGTTCCTCCTTCTTGATGCAGCTGAGAACACGGTGTCTTGGATGGTTCTCCAAATTTTGGGTCAGGATTGGGACAACATCTGTTTGTACAGTTGGGGCTCAGCGGTCCTCGCATGGCTATACATGCAGCTATGTGAGGCTTGCAGACACACTACGAGGGATTCAAATATTGGAGGGTGTACGTATATGCTGCAGATCTAGATTTGGGAGCGAATGCCTATGGGTCGACCTTGTCGTCTTCGCGTCGATGTAAGTCACAACCGCGAGTTCCCTTTTCCGCTTTGCAGTTCTCAAAACTTCTGTACCATGCTAACAATTGGATTTTTTTCAAGTTCCAGGAATGGCATTGAAACGATGCTCATCCCACATTCTATCACGTGTGGAAGCATGTGCAGCCCGTTCGTGGCAATCCGGAGAGGCACTACAGGACCTACACAAACGAGTTGGATGTTGTCACACAACACCAGGTAATTTGGTCACCACAGTCTTTTTAAGCTCTATTCCATATAATGACCTATGAAATAACTATTGTCTACCAATTTTATAAGGTTGAATGGCAACCGTACAATCGTCAGCAGCTGAGCCAGATTGTATTTTCACCAATGTGCTATAGAGACAGAGAGTTATGGAGGTGCACGACTCCAATGATCTTATACTAAGTCATAGAGTTCCACATGCCACATAGGGTGATGCGGTAGTTTGGTTGGATGCAAACGTGCCCTCCCTTGGAATTATTGACTTCGCAGCAACTACACAGGTATGCAGGAATCATTACCCACTTTGCTTCTTTGATACACGTATGTAACATGTTATGCTAATAACTTGACTAATTTGTGATGGAGGATCGACCGCAGGAAGAGGTACAAGGAGAATGATTGGAGGTTGAAGCATGCTCAGTACCTCATCTAGTAGGAGAACAGGCAAAGATGCGATCCTGAAGGTGAGCCTTACTGGTGAGCAGGACCAAACAATGAGTACATACGATGGTACTGTGCTTCCACGAGAACTAAAGTGAAGCCATCTTGGAGTAATGTGCCCATTGAGGATGCACTGTCTGACTCGTGCGATGATATAGCTGACGTGTACGACACGGTGACACGCTATGGGACACAGCCTGAGCGTGCACCTCTCCATGACTACATGATAAGATTTTAGTTTGTCCAAATCTATTCCGAAGGAATGTAATCACAGTATCGTAACATTGATAAATCATGGAATCAAAACTATGCGTATAGGGACAGCAGCTTGCAAGGCTCGCAAACGAGGCGGGCGTGGTCATGGAGCATGTAGTCGGATCCGGTGATGGTGTGCTTCATCAGTTCGCAGAGGTACAAGCACAACCTAGTTTGCACTGATGCCCGTACTACCTTTGTAACCCTCTTGTTGACGCCAGATTTCGACACGAGTAAAATCGGCGTTAGAAGAGGAAGAAAATGAGAGATGCGACGAGATACAAGGGCGACGATTGGGAATCGGCTGATTGGTGCTGCAGTCAAGGATCGGTTGGTTGGTGCTACAGTCAAGGATCGGCCAATTGATGCTACAGTCAAGGATCGGCCGATTGATCCTTGGAATTCCGCCTCGCCCGATCCCTGAGGTCCGGGATCGGACGCGCCCGACCCTCCGAGGGAGGATCTCCGCCTCGCCCGACCCCTGAGCCTTGGGATCGGACGCGCCCGACCCTCCGAGGGAGGATCTCCGCCTCGCCCGACCCCTGAGCCTTGGGATCGGACGCGCCCGACCCTCCGAGGGAGGATCTCCGCCTCGCTCGACCCCTGAGGTTTGGGATCGGACGCGCCCGACCCTCCGAAGGAGGATCTCCGCCTCGCCCGACACCTGAGGTTTGGGATCGGACGCACCCGACCCTCCAAAGGAGGATCTCCGCCTCGTCCGACCTTAGTTTCCAGGGTCGGAGTGAGTCTGAGCCCTCGACATGTGGGTCCTGATCGGTTACCCCTTGCCCAAGAGGTGATAGGCCGATTAGGAGGTTGGAATAGTTGGGCTGATGTGGGCTTAAAAAGGATTATGAAGATGAAGAGGGAGTCAGCCCATGAAGCGCGTGATAATAGTACGAATCGTACTTGTAAATATTCGTTTTCTGTTTAAATTTAGGGATAGAGTTCTAGTCGGATAACAAGTCGTTTGTACGGGGCTATAAATAGCCACCCTTGTAGATCTGTAATCATAATCAACTCAATACAACAAACTACTATTTCCTCGTACTTACTTTCAAGCAGGCGACTTCGCCAACACTTTTTCTCCTTTTTCACGAGTTCGTACGGGTTGGCGGGGCTGCATCAACTTGACCTCCGGCCGATCTTATAAGTTCCGTTTATCGAGTAAATTCTAAGCTTTAACTTCGGGCATATCACTGTCGTTTCGTTTAGATTTATTCATTAGTTATCGATATTTACTAGAATTCTAGGTTTTACCTGTTGTTCTAGTTTTATCACCAATTATCCAGCTAGGAATCGGTAATTTCGGCTTTCTTTATACTTCTCTGTCTAATCTATTTATTTTAGCCGATTAGATCTGTTCCTAGTGTTGTTACTGTAGCGTTGTTTAGATTACTCTAGTAGTTTTCTTCACAAACGTTGCCTGGTAATTGGTTGCATCATAGCCGATTTCTTTATTACTGCAAATCGGCCGAATCGCTGATAAGCTTTCTCGAGATCGGAAACATAGCCGATCGCAACCTCTGGGACCTGACACGTTTATTTCCTTGCCAATCAACAGGTCAGATTGGCTGGCACGCCGCGTGAACCGCACCAGGGCGATCACCCGAACAGGAGCTAAGCAGATTCTCCCAGGTCGTGTGTCCGATGTTGGGAATTCGATCAGCTGATTTCTAGCGCCAACACACTTTTGGCACGCCCGGTGGGACAAATACAACCGCCACCATGTCGAAAGCTACTGAAGTCTCCGAAGACAACGTCATCGAAGTGACAGAGGTAGATCTCAGGGATGACCAGAAGGAAGAACTAGAGAGGCAGACGGCATACTACCGGAAGACATGTCTGCAGTCCTTCAGTCGCACTAGGAGTGGGGAGACTATCAAAAAGGCTCCGTTTCAAACTCCCCGCTAGATCACAATCACCGAGGACTCGGACAAGATGTCCGAGATGGTTCAGCAATCCGTCTATCAAGCTTTCATCGATCAATCCCCGGTGCTTTCTAATACGGTATACAATGCCGTCATCAGCTCCTTGGCTAGCGGTGTATCTCAAGGGTACCAGGGGCCGGCATATGCTTCGCCGATTACGGCTCCGAACAAGAATATACCTTACTCGGCTTCTCAGCCGACCCAAATTCCGGTTGGGGTTTCTGGCGCTTCCTCATCATCGATCTCTTTGGGGTTTAATGGCACGCAACACCTCCAGCCACGTCCCATTCAGTTGTCCTCCGCGCAGTTTCCTCCGTTTAATCCAGCGCCTTGGGGGGCACCATCAGCGACGGCCGTCCAGGATCAATCGGCCAACCATGGAAGTCCTCAATTCTAGGCATCTTTCCAGGCGGCCACTCGACCAACCATGCCGCAGTACCAGCCTGTCGCACCAGAGATGAGCAGAGCAGCAGAATCGACGGAAGTACTCCGGGGCGTTGCGCCGCTTATACTATATGATGAAACAAGCGGCTCATTCAAACAGCCGACCCTGAATATGCAGCCGGCTATAACACATCAAACGCCACACGCTTTCACTCAACATCGAGTCGTCCCGCCACCAATATACCAGCACGTACCAGTTCCTCAGCCGACGGTTTACCAGCAACAGTCGGACTGGTCGGCACGTATAGCAGAGGTGATTCAGGAACAATTCGGCTTGAAACCGAAGGTGCAGACCTACACATACAGGACACCGTACCCGCCTACATACGACTTACTGCCGTTTCCTCATCGGTATAAAGTTCCTGATTTCACCAAGTTTTCGGGGCTGGACGACACCTCAACCGTAGAACACGTGAACATATTCATCATCCAATGCGGAGAAGCAGTGGCGCAGGATGCTCTACGGGTGTGACTTTTCTCGTCATCCCTGTCTGGGTCGGCCTTCCAGTGGTTCACAACCTTACCGTCCAACTCGATAGTTACATGGGCCGATTTGGAAAGGCAATTTCATAAATACTTCTACGCTGGGGTACATGAGATGAAGCTGTCCGATTTGACCAGCCTCAGGCAGAGAAGTGACGATCCGATATCCTCATATGTATAGAGGTTCAGGGAAATCAGAAATAAGTGCTACTCCCTGGCCCTGACTGATGCACAGTTGGCCGATATAGCCTTCCAAGGTCTCCTACCTCACATCAAAGAAAAATACGCCTCACAGGAGTTTGAGAGCTTGAGCCAAATCGTCCACCGATTGTCCGGTCAAGAAGTATGTTCTTTCGATCCACGGAGGAACTTCCAGAAGAAGGTGGCATACTTAGAAGAGGTTGAAACCGAAGAAGACACAGAAATCGGCCTTGCGGAATGGGTTAAAGGGAAGAAGCTGATATCATGTCCGTTCGGCAAGAAGGAGCTAGAGACTTTCAGATTTGACACATCAAAGGCCGATAAAATCTTCGACCTCCTCCTCCAGGAAGGACAGATTAAACTCTCGCCATACCATACGATTCCTTCTGCCGAACAGCTGAAGAAGATGAAATATTGCAAGTGGCACAATGCTACTTCCCATGATACGAACGAATGCAAAATCTTCCGGCAGCAGATACAGTCGGCTATTGAGCAGGGCAGACTTAAATTTGAAGTGCCAACAAAACCAGCCAAGCCGATGAAGATTGACTAGCACCCCTTCCCCACTAACATGGTTGACACGGGAAAGAATTCGCTCCAAACCAAGGTGCTGACGTCCGAATCGGCTAAAAAGAGCGGCGCCGTAGACCGCAGAAATCAAGCGGCGCCTGAAGACGTCAAGGGGAAACGATAGATGGAAGATGATGACGACGGGAGGGGAGAACCACGAAGGCCCATTACTTCCCAATTCCTGCTCAATAAGTATCCGCGTCAGCATGCACGCTCAAGATCCTGGGAAGAAGCAATGCGGTAACATGAAGATCACTGGCGATGTCCGTTCTTCATCCACTGTTGGGAAAGCAACCTCAGACTGCCTTCGGCTGATAATTGCCCTGAGTGCAATGGCCCGTATCGTAATAATCGGCTGTTCAGCAGGTCTCGCTCCAGAGATGGGAGATCAGAGCCGATTAGCAGGAACTGGCGCGACCAAGACGATCGGCGCCCTCCAGTACGTGATCGGCTGGGGGGCAGAAGTGACCGATATGACCGGTCCGAAGGCAGGCGCGATGATGGGCCGGGGGGCAGATTTGATCGACATGACCGGCCAGAAAACAAGGTGAGCGTCCATAGTCGGCTTGAAGAAGCGGCCGATGCTCGGGTGTCAGATGAGAACCCTCTAGGACGCGAACCGGAATGGGAACATGCTAGACCGTGAACCAAACCGGTAAACCCCAGATGGTGCCCCGATGGATTGACCAAGTCTCAAAAACGGAGAATCCAACGTCTCCGCCAGTGGGAACAACAAGAGGAAGAGCAAGGGCATACGGCAGGCGAGAAGAACGGCAGGTCTCAGGTATGGCGCCTCAAAAGAAACGACAGAGGAGGCGACGAATCGGCAGCCGACATCGACATGGTTTTCATACTGCCGATGGAATTCATGACTCCTGCCGACCGACAGGACATGTCGGCAATGGAAGAGTAGATGGCACAATTGGCTTTGGAGCCCATGACAGCCACATTCGAGAAGACCGAAGAAGACAAACGGCAACACCTGAAAGCGTTGTTTCTTAAAGGGCATGTCAACGGCCGACCCATCACCAGATTACTGGTAGACGGAGGGGCTGCAGTCAACATCATGCCGTACGCCATGTTCCGGAAGCTAGGGAAGAGCGATGATGACATGACCAAGACAGACATGATGCTCAAGGACTTCCAGGGCAACGTATCCCCCGCTCGCGGTGCTCTCTGCGTCGACCTCACCATCGGCAGTAAGACCCTTCCTACTACTTTCTTTATTATTAATGGCAAGGGGTCCTACAACATGCTACTCGACCGAGACTGGATACATGCAAATTGCTGTATTCCATCTACAATGCATCAATGCCTCGTACAATGGGTCGGCGACAACATCGAGGTGGTCACCGCCGATTCCGCATACAGCATCGCGGCAGCCGACACGCAGCAGTGGACATCATCAGGGACGGAGCTCTTGAAGAAGGGATCGGATGCTTGCAAGTTTGGCATGGACATCATCAGGGACGGAGCTCAAAGTGACCTGGCGAGAGGTGACTTCCTGGAAAATAGTAAGTCAAGGAGAAGAACAAATCAGCCGATGATGATAGCAAATCGGCCGAGTAAGGGTGAGAAGTCTCTTACCTCCTTGAAACGGATTTCTTCAAACTGCGTTTGAGAGGCCGTTATCCTCGATTCAGGGGCTTGTACCATTGGTTCGTTAGAAGAAGAAGACGCCACCATGATTGGTGCTTTGCTCGGACCAGCTTCGCGAAAGATGACCATTGGTTGATTAGGTGGGGCGCTTAGCGTACCGGTGACCTGTGTCAAAAGATTGAATAAGAATATTATTCAAACAATAGGAAAATCGGTTGAAGAGTAGTATACCTCGGCAGATGGAGGCGTGGGCGTGATGATGACCGATTGGGTTGCTGCCGATTGGTGTGGGTCCACAGAAGTGGTTTGTGCAGTCTAAAAATAAGATGAGTAAGTATAAGAGATGGCAATCGGTAGGATCAGACAACAAGTTTACCTGTATAGCCTCCACCAGTAATGATGCAGCGGCCGCCCCAGCTTGCGCGACGACTTGAGTATCTACTTCTCTAGTGGCTGGAAGGGGCAATGCGGCCAAAGTTTCTGCTGATGTGATCATAGGAGGGTCGGCCGGTTCTATACGAGCTCGTACTCGGCGACTGGTCTTCTTGGTAACCTTCTTCTGCGCCTGCTTCGATCGGCCAGCAATCACATCCACGGAAGGGGCATCGTAGCTGATAAGGGGGAAGATGGTGTACGGGTGATGGTCCTCTATCGGCCGGCCACTCCGACTGCGTGTTGGGGGAACGCGGTTTTCAGACTGAAGCAACAGCAAGATGTTAGTGTACATATTTAACCGCATTAATAAAGGAATGAAAGTCGGCTAGGGGAAAAAATACCTCGGCGTTCGGATCAATGTTGGCTGGATCCAGGAGATTGCAGTATGTCGATGCGGAGGCGCAGAACAGGTACTGTTTCTATTTGGCCCACCATAGCTTGAATGGTTGGACAGCAAAAGGGGCTACTATCCAGTCATTCAAGTCTATGGTACTGGAGTCTAGTATCCAATCTCGCAGCCGACTATAGTCAAGACCCTTGGTGAGCTCATCTCTGAATTTTGCTCGGCCGATGAAGTATGCCTGAATCGGCAGTTGACCCATGCCGAATTGCCGTGCTGCAACGGAGGGGTTGTAGAATTCATATGTAGGGGCATCCTTTTCTGAGAAGAAGTTGGCCGGTAAGATCCCCGGTTTAATTAGTTCATCTGTGAGATCTTCGTCGAATCGGCAGGTGGTTGAGTCGAAGCAAGAAGGAAGTTCAAAGATTGGGTCATCTCTCCGATAAGGGAACCAGACGGTTGCATCTTCATTAAAGCCGTTATAAAAACATCGGAAGTATTCGGCCACCTTGGTAGCAGAATACGAGCAACCGGAGAAGGCCGATGCCGCTTCGCCGAAAGATGTACACCGGCGTCAGACAGTGGGGTCCTCTACTGATTCGACGCTGGGGAACGTCATGTGTTCCACTCGCTGCTGAGAGCTCTTGCTCATGTACAGGTTCAGCCATAGGTTAACGAACCACCAGGGTCCACCTGGGTTTCCAATCGGCTCCCCTTTGGATAGCTTGATGCCGATTTGATGAAGCATATGGTAGGCTGCTCCCAGTAAGTGCTTTCCAAGAGGAACAGAAGTCCTTATCGATAATGCTTCAGCCAGAGCTTGGGTATTGGTAGATGGACCAGCTGCTCTCCCACAGAAGAAGTGCTTCTCTAGCCACATCATCAGGAAGGCCGTGTGCTCTCTGTTCTCGACAGATCCGGCCCTTTTGTTGCATCTGATGAAACCTTTCCACCCGCCGATTCCCCTTGTGTCCAGCCGATGTGATGTTGCAGCTATAAGGCGGAAAGGGGTGTCCGGGGAAGAAATGTCCAGGCCGGTCAGCAAGACTACATCGGCCAATGTGGGGGTCATGGGTCCGTGTCCAAACAGGAATGCGTTGAGAGCATCGGACCAGAAGTAAGAAGCTGCCATCACTAACGGCTCATTCCGTTCCATTTGGGACAAGGACAGATCGATGCATTGGCCAATCTTGAGCTCGTCCCATTGGACCTTCTTGGAGGCGGCTATCCGCTGGTACCATTCCCTCCAACTAGGAGTTTCGTTCGGCCAAGACCTAAAGGTACCCAACCAGTGATCTAGGTCCATAGTTGATTGTTTGAAAGGGATCCTATGGGTTTCCAAATTGATTAAGTCGGTTGGATTTGGATTTCCCATGGGTCCAAGGCAGATAAGGCCAGGGTTTTCTGTGAGACGAATGGTGATGCGATGCCTAATCGCCTAAAAAAGGAGAAGGGAGTGCGAGGGTAAAAAAATAGATCTAAAGTAAATGCATTACTGATAAGGGAAAGTTTCGGTAATAACCTCCGGGATGAAGCTCCTCGTAATCGGTGGAGTCGCCGGTACAGCTGCAGATGATGAAGCTGCCAGTGGGATCTCGGATGAGGCCTCAACTTTCGCCGATGGAGCTCCTTCTCCCGTCGATGGAGCCGCTGCCGTCGCTACTAACACCTCAGCCGAAGGCGTCATTTCCGGAGCTTCGGGTGTTGGTGAGGTGCCTGAAGGTGCCGCCATTGGAGGAGTAGGAAGGAATGTGATAGGAAGAAGGCGCCGGAGAGCTGGAGGACTAAGGAAATTGCTGGAGGTCGAAGAAAGCCTGTGTGCTAAAGAAGAAGGACGTGAGCTCGTAAGGAGTACGGGATGTGCTGATATTTAAAGAAGGTCTGAGGAGGGGTAAAAGTGGAATTTTTACCGCGTCGGCATTTCGAGTTTTTCGGGAGTAGTGGTTGTCGTGGGCGCCCATTTCAAAAAGATTGCAATCATCAGGTTGGAGACCGCGGAACGGAAGGATATTTTCATTGCGTCTGCTTCGGATGAGAAGTTGAAAAGAATTTCGAAGTAAAAACTATGTTTTACTCCGAAACTAGGGGGCATGTGTTGACGCCAGATTTCGACACGAGTAAAATCGGCGTTAGAAGAGGAAGAAATTGGGAGATGCGGCGAGATACAAGGGCGACGATTGGGAATCGGCTAATTGGTGCTGCAGTCAAGGATCGGTTGGTTGGTGCTACAGTCAAGGATCGGCCCATTGATGCTACAGTCGAGGATCGGCCGATTGATCCTTGGAATTCCGCCTCGCCCGATCCCTGAGGTCTGGGATCGGACGCGCCCGACCCTCCGAGGGAGGATCTCCGCCTCACCCGACCCCTGAGCCTTGGGATCGGACGCGCTCAACCCTCTGAGGGAGGATCTCCGCCTCGCCCGACCCCTGAGGTTTTGGATCGGACGCGCCCGACCCTCCGACGGAGGATCTCTGCCTCGCCCGACCCCTGAGGTTTTGGATCCGACGCGCCCGACCCTCCAAAGGAGGATCTCCGCCTCGTCTGACCTTAGTTTCCAGGGTCGGAGTGAGTCTGAGCCCTCGACATGTGGGTCCTGATCGGTTACCCCTTGCCCAAGAGGTGATCGGCCGATTAGGAGGTTGGAATAGTTGGGCCGATGTGGGCTTAAAAAGGATTATGAAGATGAAGAGGGAGTCAGCCCATGAAGCGCGTGATAATAGTACGAATCGTACTTGTAAATATTCGTTTTCTGTTTAAATTTAGGGATAGAGTTCTAGTCAGATAAGGAGTCATTTGTACGGGGCTATAAATAGCCACCCTTGTAGATCTGTAATCATAATCAACTCAATACAACAAACTACTATTTCCTCGTACTTACTTTCAAGTAGGCGACTTCGCCAACACTTTTTCTCCTTTTTCACGAGTTCGTAGGGGTTGGCGGGGCTGCATCAACTTGACCTCCGGCCGATCTTGTAAGTTCCGTTTATCGAGCAAATTCTAAGCTTTTACTTCGGGCGTATCGCTGTCGTTTCGTTTAGATTTATTCATCAGTTATCGATATTTACTAGAATTCTAGGTTTTACCTGTTGTTCTAGTTTTATCACCAATTATCCAGCTAGGAATCGGTAATTTCGGCTTTCTTTATACTTCTCTGTCTAATCTATTTATTTTAGCCGATTAGATCTGTTCCTAGTGTTGTTACTGTAGCGTTGTTTAGATTACTCTAGTAGTTTTCTTCACAAACGTTGCCTGGTAATCGGTTGCATCATAGCCGATTTCTTTATTACTGCAAATCGGCCGAATCGCTGATAAGCTTTCTCGAGATCGGAAACTTAGCCGATCGCAACCTCTGGGAACTGACACGTTTATTTCCTTGCCAATCAACAGGTCAGATTGGCTGGCACGCCGTGCGAACCGCACCAGGGTGATCACCCGAACAGGAGCTAAGCAGATTCTCCCGGGTCGTGTGTCCGACGTTGGGAATTCGATCAGCTGATTTCTAGCGCCAACACCTCTAAATAACATAATGGTGAATGTATGCTGCTTACATGTTGCAGAGGGTTCGAAAAAGCTGTAGGCGAATGGCCATGAGGATGAACTGCATGTTGGCCACAAATGTGCATTACGGGGGCAATGGCCTTCTTCAGGATCACGTCGGACTCCATTGGTGACTCCCCCAAGGACTGCATGACCATCCACTGTTGCAGGTCCTAGCAAGAGGTCACGAGGCAAGGCACCCACGTCGCCTTAGACAAGCGAGGACTCTGAAGGTAACCGGTCCGAGGATGATGACCCTACCTATGGTGAGGAACTAGAGATGTCCGACATGTTCGATGCTCCACCTGTGACTCAGAGGCAGGGAGAGTCTAGCCAGGTAGATTCACCAGTTTCCCCAAATTCTATTCTGGATTGTTTAGTTAAATTCCCAAAGAGTCATACGCCTTCATGCTTTCTGCACAATTTTTTCGTAGGAACCTGCAGCTCGTACCCGGATGCCCTACCGGCGTCGTTCCCAGCACCACACTGACGTTGGCAGTGCCAATGTGCTGCCCACGCATCCAATCAGGGAGCATTGCCTGAGAGATCCTTTTAGCCCTCCGGTTCAGCGGCGGCCACGATAATGAAACTTGCATGTGTCAAGTGTGTTGCACTAGGTGTACAATATTGTAGGACTATGTTGCAATTCGTGTTATCTGTGTGTACAAGACTGTTGCAACTGTCATGCGTGTAAAAGACTAAGCTGGATCGTGGGCAGAGCCTCTATTATGTTTGAACTACGCATCATCTAACACATAACAACATTGCATTTCATCCAAAATTGAAATCATCAACCTAACCCTAGGTCACCTAAACATCATCTGATCTACCAAATGCAACTGAAAAACATGGGAAAAAAGTAGGGGGGATATCTTCCACATGATGTAGGGATGAATTTCCACAACTTTCCCCAAGTGAAATCACCTGAGATTTGGGGGATTTAGGGGTGGGGCGGCGGCCGGTGGTGTGGAGGAGCTCGGGCGTGGGGTGTTCAGGAGGAGGAGGAACAGAGGAGGGAGGAAGGAGGGACTGGTGCGCATGTGTAGAAGGGGAGCTGCCGTGCTAGGCAGGCTGGCGCGGCAAGACTTCTGCATCAGGCGGGCTGGTGCGGCAAGCGCCCACCCACGTCAACGCCTAGCTAGCCCAGTGTTGACCCGCATGCCGCACTAGTGCATGTTGCATGGCAGACGCTTCCTGCCCGCCAGGCGAGCTGGCGCGGCCAAAAGGTCTTGGGATACGTGGCAGGCTATGCTAGCACAAAAAAAAAATTTCTACCGTGTAAACTTGGAAAACTGCCGTATTTGGATCACGGGATTACCACTCGACGCACTGGTGCGGAAGATGAAGAATCGCGTTGGGGTAGCGAAGTCGATCAGCGTAGTCGAACACGTCGACGTTGAGATGCTTCTCAACAGCTCGTCCACGTACAGCAAGGTCGTTCTCATGCCGCGGCTCGTCGTCAGCTCGTCATGGCTCGTCCAAGTACTGCAGGTGCAACACCTCCAAGGTATCCACACGTGCAGGGAGGAAGCGTCGGAAGCCAGACTGCTAGTCCGCGAGTTGCAATAGGGCGAGGGCATGGGAGGCGCAGCAGATGTGTTTTCAGCCAAAGGGATGAAACCCTAGGGCGGTCCACCCCTCTATTTATAGAGGTTCCTGACGGGCCTCTGGGTCCGAGGCCCATTAGTACTTCTAAACCTGATCCAACTCGGATCATATCTGAATTGGGCTTCCAGCCCCTTAAGTGTGTGACCCTATGGGTTCGGATACGTATAGACATGGCCCGAGTACTCCTACTTAGCCCAATAGTCCGTAGCGGCCTCTAGCAAGACGTGCCAACTTCTATACATACACGAAGATCATATCAAACGAACCATTACAACATCATGTACATGCTATTCCCTTTGCCTCATGATATTTGGTCTACCTTCAAGCCGATCGCTCTTTCTCGATCCTGTGATTCGGAATCCCTTTCTAGGATAACTCTTAACCTTACGTAGCATGGCCATGAATTTTCGGATCCGATCACTTGAGGGGCCCAGAGATATCACTCTCAATCAGAGAGGGGCAAATCCCATCTTGATTGACCATGCCTTACAGCATGCTTCGTGACAAACCCGAAAGCTATCTTTTTAACTACCTTGTTATGGTGTAGCATTTGATAGCCCCTAAGTAAGTCGATCCACATCTTGAGTACATGCCACATATATCACTCTCAATCAGAGATGGGCAAATCCCATCTTGCTTGACCATGCCTCACAGCATGCTTCCTGATAAACCTGAAAGCTACCCTTTTAACTACCCTGTTATGGTGTAGCATTTGATAGCCCCTAAGTAAGTCGATCCACATCTTGAGTACATGCGACAATCTCAAGTCTAAGGACAAAGCATACATGTTGTGTAAAGAGAGAACTACTTCTCGCGTTGGGTCAGTCCTAGCACATGTCTCTACATATGCCTACATTATTAGTTTGACATCTCCATGTCCATGACTTGTGAAACATAGTCATCAACTAATACATGTACTAGTCTAATATTCATGTGTGTCCACACATGAACTCCGACTAGGGACAACTTTAATTTTAGAATAACCATACAAGTTAAGAGTTCCACATACAATTCACATAATTGCAGATCAATGCAAGTAGCCTTTAATGGATATTCAATGAACACAATATACAAATCATGGATACAATCAGATATTATCATCTCTATGATTGCCTCTAGGGCATACCTCCAACAGTCTGCCACTTGCACTAGAGTCAATCTAGAATATATCTAATACCCATAGCTCTTATGTCCGCATCATGCTTCGACTGCGGGAAAGGCTTTGTCAACGGATCAAAAATATTCAAATCCGTTTGTATTTTTCATATCTTGATCTCACCCTGATTAACGAGGTCTCTAATGAGATGAATCGCCGCAGAACGTGTTTGTTGTTCTGGTGATTCATTGGCTCCTTTGCTTGTGCAATTGCCCCATTGTTATCACAATAGATATTCAATGGGCTGGATGCATTTGGGAACACACCAAGCTCAATAAGGAAATTCCTTATCCAAACACCCTCTATCGTTGTCAAGATTAGCGGATCAAGACTAGGACTAGTAAATTTCTTTTATGCGTGTAAGGCTTCGAATGGTGGCGTGGGAGACACGGGGTTTAGACTGGTTCGGGCAAGGAAAAGCCCTACGTCCAATATGAGGAGCTGCTCGTGTTAACCATGCGGGGTCTGTAGTAGGGGTTATAGGAGGGCGAGAGAGGGAGCTGGTCCCAAGTCTCTTGGGTGTGCACTGATGCTCTAAACGAGAGTGTGTGGGTTCTGTTGGCTTGAGAGAGTCCTCCTGTCTCAGAGCCCCCGGTTCTCCTTTTATAGCGTAAGGAGAGCTCGGGGTTACAGATGAGCCAGGCATGAGGAGAAGTAAAAGAGATAAGCTGATTAACTAAAATACAAGGAGACGGACAAAGTCCCCGTGTTGCCGCCTCCTGCTCCGGCCTTCGGCCCCTGTCAACGCATCCACCAGAGGAGGGCGGCTGCCTTTGGATCCTGTCGACGATCCTCCTGGCGACCACTGCTGCATGATGATGGTGTTCGGTTATGGCAACTGTGCGCGTCGGGGAAGGCGGCTGACCCCTGTTGTCCTGCTTGCGGCCCGTGGAACACGGACGTCGCGTCCCTATCGCGAGATACGCGGGGTGTAAGAGCAGGCGGAACTCCCTCCTGTGTCAGGCGACGCAGGCCATGAGTGCCTTTTGACGAAACAAGGGGAGCCGCAGCCACTGTAGCCTGCGCGGTCACGACTACAGTGTCCCGCCCTGGTACTTGTGGCGGTCATGTCGAGGGGCACAGGCACCTTTCTATGTGTCAGAGTCGTGGCGCATTTATGGTAAGATCGGTGAGGGGCCCACGAGATCTGCGCCCTCGTTTGCCGATCCGCGCCCGAGGTGGATCCTCGTCCTATGGGCCCGGTTGAGTACGACCCCCCACGACTGGGGTCGGGCGAGGTGGAACCCTGCGGCGCGGGGTCGGGCGGATCCGACCCTGGGACCATGGGTCAGGCGAGGTGGAGTTTTGTCGTCGAGGGGTCGGGGGCGTCCAACCCCAAGGCTCTGGGTCGGGCGAGACGAAGTGTGGCGTTCCCCGCTCATGCTGGGC
Source organism: Setaria italica (assembly GCF_000263155.2). Classification (NCBI taxonomy): domain Eukaryota; kingdom Viridiplantae; phylum Streptophyta; class Magnoliopsida; order Poales; family Poaceae; genus Setaria; species Setaria italica. The sequence goes on along the minus strand of NC_028457.1, from coordinate 15,995,460 downwards.
CGGTGGCAATCGTCAGTATCTCAGGTGGGCCTAGGCCTTCATGATTGTTGTCTTAGGGGTCATTAGGAGGTCGTTAATATTTCCCCCCAACAGTAGCCCCCGAGCCTGTGGTGGAGCGTGGATGCTCCTCTAGAGGCTGCTATTGTTGTTCATCGGGGATCTCTGCTCGGCATGCAAGCTGCAGTTAATCAGGGATATGGAGTGTTTGTTTGCTTGGCTTGGCCGGGGAGATTGATCAGGCAAGGCGTCCTATGGGCAACTTGGCGCGGGAGGATTTTTTGTTGTTCCATAGAGCACCTTCCGTCTGGAAACCTCAAGTCATGACCATTCGCGTGGTCATTGGTTGCGAGGCTAGCCCCCGAGCCCCCGCATGTTGCAGGGGACTGGTCGGGAGGCTAGATCGACTTTTGTACATTACCCCTGAAGCGTCTGTTCGCTGAGACAGAGGGGGTGAGCCGTGCCACGCTATCCTCGCCGAACGAACCGTGGTGCTCGTTGAGCTGTAGACGGGTTGATTCGAGTGGGGTCCCGGTCCCCGTTCAGGGGGGTTCGGCTCGGGCCAAGCTGGTGGTGTACCCCAGGTTCCGGCCGGGCAGTTCATATAGTTCCCGAGTCCGTTCGACCAGATCCAGGGGCTCGTTGCCTTTCCTCGGAGAAAAACCATGAACTCTAGTGGCGGCCTAGACTCGAATGTGAGGTTGGGACGCCCTAGGCTGTCGTGCACCCGGGTGATGGCCGCTAGCAGACCTGCCCCTTCTCACCCCTCGCTCGGGGGTGTCCTAGGGTGGCTGTCAAACCTGTAGTGGGCCAGCCTTCGAACCCCTAGACCGTAATGGGCCGTAGGAGCATTTTCAGCCCTATATCCCTTTTTTACCTTTTGGGTGGGCTATGGGCCGGACGTGGAGGAGGTTCTGCGCGTGTGTTCTCCGGGAGGCAAAGTGGCGAAAGATGCCGGCCCACAAAACAAGGGAGACAGGGATGTTTTCCTGCAGCAGATCGTGCGCATGGATTCCGAGAAAAGCGGGCATGACGGGGCGTACCTGGCGCTGCATTTACTACGATGGGGCCGCCTGTTCCGCTTCCCACGTGCCTCCCTATAAGATGGGGGGCCTGCCTCGCCAGTTCCACCCGCAACTGATCCCAAGTCCTTTCGCCTTCTCACGCGTCCTTTGCCTTCCTGCGCGCCGCTCGCCTTCCTCCACCTAGCGCCGCAGCTTTCCCCACCCTCCGCCGTCACGCTCGAACTTCGGGTCCTCGCGCACCAACGGCCTCGTGAAGAAGGGCCTCCTCTGCGAGAGGAGCGAGAGGGGTGAATGGCAGTTCCCCAGGAATGAAGATGTGCCAAGTCCGGGCGATGGCTACATCATCTCCTTCACGTACTTCCACGAGAGGGGGTTCACGTCCCTACCGAGCCATTTCATCCACGGGCTGCTGCACTACTACGGGCTCGAGTTGCAGCATCTCAATCCCAATGGGATTCAACACATCACGACGTTCATCGCGCTGTGTGAGGGGTTCTTGGGTGTCGAGCCCAACTTCTTGCTCTGGAAGTACTTCTTTGTGGTCAGCCTGCACCAGAAGATCGAGAGGAAGGGGAGCCAGCAACGGACGATCCCGGTACTGATCGGGTGCGCCGCCATCCATCTCTGCCAGAACCGCACCAAGGAGTATATGGCACTGAAGACCGCGGCATCCCACAAGGGGTGGCATCAGCAGTGGTTCTACATGAAGAACTACTCCAACTCCCCCTTGCCGGCATTCATCGGCCGCGTCATCGAAGCGGCGCCGGAGCTGTGGTCGTACGACCCGGTGGAGAAGGAGAAGAAGCGGATTGCCGGTTTGCTTCAGGCCATCGAGCACCTGAAGGGAAAGGGGCTGACCGGGGCCGGAGTTATCGGGGCGTACCATGATCGGAGGGTGGCGCCGCTAATGCTCCGGGTTCGCTCGCTTGCCGAGATAGCTCCCAACGTGCCGACCGAGGGCACCGTCCTTGCAACGGGTGCGCTTACCGCCACCGAGATCCGATAGCGAGTCCAGGAGGCGCTGGATGACAAGGACGCCGGTTATCCAGTGCCCGGTCACCCCTCGATGCGCCCGGACGAGAATTTCATTGATCTAGTGAGGGCTTCGCGCTCGCATTCTTTTTCCTACATTTCTTAATTCGCCGCTCTAACGCGGAGTTTTCATGTCTGCAGGGCCACATGGCTAATGTCGTCGACTTGCGCCCACCGGTGCTAGAGGACGCTGAGCGGCAGCAGTAGAACCACATCCTCGCCGAGAAGCAGAAGAGGCGCAAGGACAAGGAGATGGCGATGAAGAAAAGGAAGGCAGCCAAGGAGTTCCAACAGCGGCGGCGGGGAAATGTCGTGTCGGACGATGATGAAGACGACGATGAAAAGGAGGAGGAGGAAGATGAGAAGGAGGAAGAGGAGGAATTCGTTCTGCCCCCCAGCCGGGCGCGCTCGTCATCCAGGTGCAGCACCCCCAAGCGGCGGTGGGGGACAAGCCGAGCAGACCGCCTACCCAGGACTCGGCCCCGCAAAGCTCTTGGGCCGCGCCCCAGGGGTTGGCGCGGGGCATGCCTTGGGTGTCAGCGGAGCCGACCCTAGACCCTCTGCCTGTGTCCCAAGGTAGAGGGGTAGCGGCAAGCAGCTGTTGCCAGGTGCCCTGGGGTCCGCGTCGGGCTCGGAGGCGAAACGCGCCCGCCGTCCTCGCGCTGAGGGAGTTTAAGTGGAAATTCCTCGCGTGTCTTGTTCCTTCCCTGGCGTCAAGCCATTTTTGATGATCTTGCTGTCGCTCCACAGTGCTCCTCGGGACTTCGTCCCACCGTTGGCATAGAAGAAAGCGCTATAGGTGTCATCCACTTCCGCGGGGCGAGCCACAGCCCATCGGCGGCTAGCGGCGGTGTCGCCGGGGAGACCACGGAGCCTACCGCGAAAGTGGCCTCCGTGATGGCAACCAGAGGAAGGGTGCCGCATCCGGGCACGGGACAGGGTCCGACCCCTGCTCCGCCTTCTTCCTCCATGGCCGACCCTGCGGGACAAGGTGTTGCCCCTGGGGTCCCTCCGACCGGCAAGGTGATAGACCTCGACGACAAGGCTGAGGAGGAGCCTGTGGTTCCAGCGGTGGCGGCAGAGATGGCAGCGGCGAAGGTGGGGATGATTGCCCCAGCGACTGCAACGGAGACGCCGGCGGTGGCGGAGGCGAGGATGCCTACCTCAGCGAACACGACGGAAACGCCGACGGCGGCGGAGGCGGGGACGCCTACCCCAATGGACGCGACGGAGACGCCGGTGGTGGTGGGGGTGGGAATGCCTGCCCCGGAGATTGTGACGGAGGCAGGGACGCCTGCCCCGGCGGCCGTGACGGAGGCCGCGGTGGTGGAAGGGACAGGAACACCCGCTCCGGCAGTCACGACGGAGACGGTGGTGGACGTGCCGGAGCTGTCGTCGAGGCCAGCAGCGTCAGAGGCGGTGGCGCCTGCCCCGGCGGCGATGTCGGGGACGGCCGCGTTGGGGGCAGCTAGAGTGGCTCCCACCCTTGCCTTGGTTAATCTCGTTCCCAAGGCGTGGGGTGGGCCTACCCTGCGCTGGAGGGTACGCGATGACCCGCAGCGACCCCTCTTCGTGCTGGACAACGCCGAGGAGTGGGGCAAGTGGCAGGCGGTGCAGGGCGGGCTCACAAATTTTCATGCTGCCCTGTCTTTCGCGATTGTGGAGCTGGACAGCGTCGTCGTTCCTGGTGGCCAGGTATGGTGTTTTCCCCGGTGGTTGTTTTCGTCTTATCTCTTCGTTGCTGAGTGTAAATTGTTTTGTAGGCCCTCCAGGACTGCAGCCGGGGGGAGTCCGAGTTCCTCCGGCTCGAGCGGGGGCTCTGGGAACGCTTCTCCGTGGAGAGGAGGCGGACCAGGGAGCTAAGCGCGCAAGTCGCCGCCGCTCAGCAAGTCATCGACGACCTGTGCAGGCGTGAGCAGGCAGCGCGGGAGGACGCGCGGCGGGTGGAGGACAAGTTCTAGGCCGTCATCGGGAAGGCTCGCCTGGATCACAAGGAGTTCCAGGCCGCTACTGAGAAGGCCCGCCTTGATGCCGAGGAGCTCGCACGGCTGAAGGGGGAATATGAAGCCCTTCAGAAAACCGTCGAGCGTATCTGGCGCGAGCGGCAGAAAGCTTGGTAGGACCGGGACTTCGAGATGACCCGGAGGGACGAGGCTGAGAAGATGCCAGCCGAGCTCGGGACGGAGGTCAGTCAGCTTCACGTGCAAGTGCAGGGGCTTCAGACCGTCGTGGCCCAGGGGCTCGACCTGGAGCGTGAGTTGAAGGCTCAGTCCGAGGGTAAGGCTTCTCTTGTCTCTTCGCCTTTGTGGTGTTGCAATGGTTTCTGACTTGGACTTCTGTGGACGGACCTTACAGACAAAATCGCTCGGCTAAGAGAGTCCTCGACGCGGAGCGCGCAGAGCACGGCAACCTGCGGGACGCGGTCCACGTTGTCTGTGACGGCCTCGGCGTGGTCCAGGGGGAGGGGACGAGTTCGTTGGTGACTCATGTCCTTTGGACGTACCGGCAGGCCCGCGAAATCGCCCTGGAGGCGCTCCGCATCGGCGTGAGGTGAGCCTTCAGCATCTTCGGCTCCCACTACTCCGGCATCAACTTCGCCGGGATGAGCAGGGGGTACGCCTCTGGTTACTCCGAGGCCGAGCTGGACGAGATTGATGCGTCGGTGCTCAACCCAGCGGAGGCCTTGGTGAAGCTTCTGGAGGAGGAAGCCGTCCCGCCCGAAGACCAAAGGATGAGGTAGCTGTATCGGGATTAGACGCCCAGAAATGTAAATATGTTAGTTTGACTTTGAACTTGTTTTCGTGATGGCCACAGAGGCCTTTTCTATAATTTGTCGAAAAAAGTTTTCGATTCTTTTTTTTTCAGTTTGGAAAGTTTAGAGCACAGGTCGGGCGCGTTAGTAAGCGCTGATGGGTGAAGGCACTGTAGCCGCTGGGACGTAGGTTTTTTCGCAGTCCAATTAGTCTTGCCTGAACGCCGTTCGTGCACTCTCTCCTTTTCACACCCAAATATTTAGGAAGAGGGTCGGCTCGGAAAGAAATGGCATTTTGAGAAGATGTCAAGTGATTTGGGCCGGAGCCCCTGATAGCCCCCGAGGGATATGCGACCTTGGGGTAGAGCCAGGGTCGGATATCCCTGAGTTCGATATGAAACTTGAATGAAATCAACTCAAAATTCCTTTTCCATTGAATCAACAAGTTACAGAAGTGTTTATATACAGAACTTGGAAACAAAAACTAAGGGTAGAAGCGTCTTAGCTGCTCTATGTTCGAAGCATTGTTGAAGATCTGTCCGTCAGGGGTTGCCAGCTTGTACGTGCCTGGCCGCAGTACTTGCGCGACGATGAAGGGGCCTTCCCATGCAGGGGTCAGCTTGTGCCGGCCTCTGTTGTCCTGGATGAGGCGAAGCACCAGGTCGCCAACGTTGAAGGCTCGACCTTGCACCTTGCGGCTGTGGTATCGTCGTAAGGCCTGCTGGTACTTGGCCGAGTGCAGCATGGCCACATCGCGCGCTTCGTCGAGCTGGTCTTGCGCGTCCTCGAGTGATGCCTGGTTTCCTTGTTTGTTGTACGCCTTAACCCTCGGCGATCCGTACTCCAAGTCGGTGGGGAGAATTGCCTCGGACCCGTAGACCATGAAGAACGGGGTGAAGCCAGTCGCCCTACTGGGGGTCATCCTCAGACTCCATAGGACCGCGGGGAGCTCCGCGACCCACCGGCCACCAAACTTTTTGAGGTGGTTGAAGATCTGTGGCTTGAGACCCTGGAGTATCATGTCGTTGGCCCATTCAACCTGCCCGTTCGTGCGGGGATGTGCCACGGCTGACCAGTCCACTAGGATGTGGTGGTCGTCGCAGAACTGAAGGAACTTCTTCCCGGTGAACTGCGTGCCGTTGTCCGTGATGATGGAGTTGGGGACTCCGAAGTGATGGATGATGTCCGTGAAGAACTGTACCGCTTGCTTGGACTTGATTTGCGTGACCAGTCGTGCCTCGATCCACTTGGAGAACTTGTCGACGGCGACAAGCAAGTGGGTAAAGCCCCCGGGCACTTTCTTGAAGGGCCCGACAAGGTCCAGACCCCAGACTGCGAAGGGCCACGAGATGGGGATGGTCTGGAGTGCCTGTGCGGGCAGATGTGTTTAGCGTGCGAAGAATTGGCACCCTTCGCAGGTGCGTACCGCGTGGGTGGCGTTGGCGACCGCCGTCGGCCAGTAGAAGCCCTGCCGGAAGGTGTTCCCAACGAGGGTTCTTGGCGCCGCGTGGTGGCCACAAGCTCCGGCATGGATGTCCTGAATCAGCGCATTTCCCCGCTTGATCGGGATGCAGCGCTGGAGGATGCTGGTGTAGCTCCGCTTGTAGAGCTCCTGGTCAATGATGATGAAGGATTTGGCGCGGCGCGCAATCCTACGTGCCTTCGTCTTGTTTGCCAGGAGCGTCTCGCGGATGAGGTAGTTGAGGTACAAGGCTCTCCAATCAGGCAGGGGGTCAGGCCCCTTTGCTGGGTTCGCATCGATCTCCATGACCTCGGGGTCGGAGGGGTTGGCTTCCGAGTCCAGGACAGGTGGAGCATTGCCGACCTCGCCTAGGTCCGCGCCCGAGTCCGGGACAGGTGACGCGTTGCCGACCCTTCCCGGTTCCTGGTAACGTATCGAGGGCTTGTATTGGTCACTGACGAAGACGTCGTCGGGGATGGGCTTTTGGTCGGATGCCACCTTCGCCAGTTCGTCAGCCGCTTCATCGAAACGCCTTGCAACGTGGTTGAGCTCTAGTCCATCAAACTTGTCTTTGAGCTTGCGGACTTCGTTGCAGTAGGCTGCCATCTTGGGGTCGTGGCAACTCCACTCCTTCATGACTTGTTCGATGATTAGCTGTGAATCGCCTCGGATGTCCAGCCACCGGATGCCCAGCTCGATGGCGATGCGGAGCCTGTTGCGGAGGGCCTCGTACTCAACGACATTATTAGATGCAGGAAAATGGAGGCGAATCATGTACCTCATGCGCACGCCGATAGGAGAGACGAAGACCAGACCCGCTCCGACGCGAGCCTTCATCAACGACCCATCGAAGTACATTGTCCAGTACTCCTGCCTCTCCAGCGCGGATGGCGTCTGGATCTCCCTCCACTCTGCGACAAAGTTGGCGAGTATCTGGGACTTGATGGTCGTGCGAGGGGCGTAGGTGATGCTCTGATCCATGAGCTCGAGCGCCCACTTCGCGATCCGTCCCATGGCGTCCTGATTTCGGATCACCTCACCGAGAGGAAATGACGAGACGACCATCACGGGATGGGAGGTGAAGTAGTGGCCCAGCTTCCTCTTCGTGATGAGGACAGCGTAGATGAGCTTCTGGATCTGCGGGTAGTGAGCCTTGGACTCAGACAGGACCTCGCTGATGAAGTACACCAGGCGCTGCACCTTGAGGGCATGTCCCTCTTCTTCTCGCTCCACTACCAGAGCCGCGCTGACCACCTGGGTGGTCGCCGCGATGTAGAGCAGGAGGGGCTCCCCGTCGGTTGGCGGGACCAGGATCGGGGCCTTTGTCAGGAGGTTCTTGAGCCGGTCAAGCGCCTCCTGGGCCTCGACGGTCCACTCGAAGCGGTCGGTCTTCTACAGGAGTCGGTAGAGAGGGAGCCCCCATTTGTCGAGGTGAGAGATGAAGCGGCTTAGGGCCGCTAGGCATCCTGTGATGCGCTGAACTCCCTTTATGTTTCGAATCGGCCCCATGTCGCTGATGGCCGCTATTCTCTCCGGATTGGCTTCGATGCCATGCACGGAGACGATGAAACCCAGCAGCATGCCTCTCGGAACCCCGAAAATGCATTTTTCAGGATTGAGCTTGATGCGCTTGTCTCTCAGCCTTTCGAAGGCTAGTTCGAGGTCGGGGATGAGCTGGTCACCCTTCTTGGACTTGACTATGATGTCATCGACGTAAGCCTCAACGGTTCGCCTGATGAGGTCCCTGAAACACTTAAGCATGCATCGCTGGAATGTAGCCCCCGCGTTTTTGAGGCCGAACAACATCTTAACATAGCAATAGGGGCCGAAGGGGGTGATGAAAGAGGTCGCGAGCTGGTCGGACTCTTGCATCGTGATTTGATGGTAGCCGGAATACGCGTCAAGGAAGCTAAGGGTTTCGCACCCAGCGTTTGAGTCGACTATCTGATCTATGAGTGGCAAAGGAAATGGATCCTTTGGACACGCTTTGTTGAGACTGGTATAATCAACACAAATCCTCCATTTCCTATTATTTTTTCGTACAAGAACAGGATTAGCTAGCCACTCAGGGTGGTACACTTCCTTGATAAATCCGGCCGCCAAAAGCTTCTGGAGCTCCTCGTCGATGGCCTTGCGCCTCTCCTCGTCGAAGCGGCGCAGACTTTGCTTCACCGGTTTGGAGCCGGCCTTGATGTTCTAGGATTTCTCGGTGACTTCCCTCGGAATGCCGGGCATGTCCAAGGGTTTCCAAGTGAAGACATCACTGTTCGCGCGGAGGAAGTCGATGAGCGCGCTTTCCTATTTGGGAGATTGGGTAGCGCCGATCCGTACGGTCCAGCCGTTGGAGCTGCTAGGGTTGAGGGGGACCTCCTTGACGCCTTCGGTGGCTTCGAAGGAGGTGGCAGACTGCTTGGAGTCGGGCTGGTCCTCGGCGCCCTCCGCGAGCTGGACCACTGGACCCTCCATGCAGGTGATGGTTGTGGTGTACTCGCAGCACTCTACGTCGCACTCGTACGCCTTCTGGAAAGACGTGCTGACGGTAATGACCCCGTTGGGCCCCGATAGCTTGAGCTTGAGGTAGGTGTAGTTGGGGATTGCCATGAACTTGGCGTAGCACGGCCGTCTGCCTGAGAGGCACCGCCTGCTTCCCCGGCACGATGCCGTGGAATGGCGCCTTGCTAGGGCGGAGGTGGGAGCGGTCGATCCCCATGGCGTCGAGAGTTTCGGCGTAGAGGATGTTGAGGCCGCTGCCTCCGTCCATGAGCACCTTGGTGATGCATGTTGTGCCGACGACGGGGTCTACGACGAGCGGGTAGCCTCATGGCTGCAGGACGCGCCCCAGGTGGTCGGACCGGTCGAAGGTGATGGTGGATCCTGACCAGTCGAGGAAGGCCAGTGTAGCAGGCTTGGCCCCGTAGACCTCGCGGCGCTCCAGGTTTCGGCAGCGCTTGGAATCGTAAGCCGCCGGCCCACTGAAGATCATGAAGCAGCCGTCCACCTTGGGAAAGCCATCTTCCTTCTCCTCGCCGTCCTTCTTTTCCTCGTCAGGCTTCCGTCTCCAGTCGCCCTTCACTGGGTTGCCTACAAAATACCTCTTCATGAGGTTGCAGTCTTTGTAGGCATGCTTCGCAGGGAACTCGTGGTTTGGGCACGGTCCTTCGAGCAGCTTGTCGAAGAAACCGGGGGTGTCCTCTAGGGGCAGCTGTCCCTGCTTGTGTTCAGCAACGGCCACGAGGGGAGCCTCGCGCCGCTGTTTATTCTTCTTCTTTTGTTGGTGGTTGGAGGTGCCCTCGTCGGCGTCCTCTTCCCACTTCGCCTTGCCCTTGGAGTGGTCGAAGATTGCCCCGACGGCTTCTTCGCCCGAGGTCCCAGCTTGCGGACAAGGGGCCGGCAGGAAGTTCCTGCCAGGAAAGCCCCTATGATGTCGGCGTCCACGACATTGGAGAGCTCGGTGCGCTTCCTGGAGAAGCACTGGATGTAGTCCCGGAGGGACTCGTCTGACCCCTGGTGGCAGCTCCGGAGGTCCCAAGAATTGCCAGGGCGTATGTACGTGCCCTGGAAGTTCCCTACAAAGATCTCCTTCAGGTCGTTCCAGCTGCGGATCCGACCCGAAGGGATGTGCTCCAGCCAGGCTCGCGCCGAGTCGGCCAGAAAGAGCGGGAGGTTGCGGATGATGAACAGGTCATCGTCCATCCCATCGGCCTGACAAGCAAGCCGGTAGTCGCTGAGCCATAGCTAGGGTTCATCTCCCCGGAGTACTTGGCCATGTTCGTGGGCTACCTGAATCGCACCGGGAATGGCGCGTTCAGGATGCATGCGGAGAAGGCCCTGGACCCCGCTGGGTTGGGGCTCGGGCTGCGATCTTCTTCGCTATCGTAGTGGCCACCACAGTGGACGTGGTAGCTGTGGTCCACCCCCTCCTCCCTGTCTGCGCGAGAGCACCTCCACGTGTCTAGGGTGTCGCGGGCGTCGCGGGCGGGGTCGACGCACCGGTGAACGGACTGAGCCCCGCCTCCTGCGGGCGGCGGAGTCCGTCGAGCGGGCGCGGCCGGGTTCACCCTGTGGGGAGGCTGGTGGACAGACTCCCCTCGCCTCTCGGGAGGTGCGGTGGGCGCTGCCCGGTTAGCGTTTTGTCCGCGTCACTGGGACGCGGAGCTCTCCACCTGCTGGACGGCGGCACACTTGAGCAGGTTGCACACCTCCTGGTGCGCCTAATGCTCCTCAGGCGTCGCCGGCTCGGGGAGTCATCGAAGTAGGGCCGCCGCTGCGGCGATATTCTGGCTGGCGTGGGCAAAGAGCTGAGGGCGATCTTCATCCGCGCAGATCCATTGCTGGACGTTGCGAGCTCGCTGTCGTGCCCCGCCTTCGTTGCTGGGGCGCTTGACCTCTTGGCGGGGCACCGCGCACGCCTCCAACTGTCGTGGTCGAACTGGGGCTCTAGCAAGGGCCCCAATCATAGCTGCGACACGCGGTGGGGGAGTTCGCTGCCTCCCTTCGGTGCCGTCATCATTGGATCCCTTGCAGTGCACATCAGCCATAAAGCACTCACGCGAGGGGTGGTGGCTCCCGTTGTTGGAGCCGGCGTCGGAGGCTGTCCTCGCCACGCCCATGAGCTCGTTACTCGCAGGTGGCACAGTCATGGACCATGCCAGGAGACGACCATAGGTCACCGCGGCATTGCGCAACCCGAAGGGCTGATCCTCCGAAGGAAGCCCCTCAGCGCGCGCTCGGCCACTCGCCACTATCCCGGCGGCGACGCTAGAGATGATAGGGCGAGTAGGCAAGACAACGAGAGGGATCAGCTCGATCCCCTCCCCGGTGGCGAGGAAGTCCAGACTCCCGAAGTGGACGAGGGAGCCCGGAGTGAAGGTGGCATCGTGGCTGGCCATCTGAAGCCGGTGATGTACGCGCAAAGGTCCCCCCTGGCACGCCAACTGTCGTTGTCAAGATTAGCGGATCAAGACTAGGACTAGTAAATTTCTTTTATGCGCGTAAGGCTTCGGATGGTGGCGTGGGAGACATGGGGTTTAGATTGGTTCGGGCAAGGAAAAGCCCTATGTCCTATATGAGCAGCTGCTCATGTTTCCCACGCGGGGTCTGTAGTAGGGGTTACAGCAGGGCGAGAGAGGGAGCTAGTCCCAAGTCTCTTAGGTGTGCACTGATGCTCTAAAGGAGAGTGTGTGGGTTCTGTTGGCTTGAGAGAGTCCTCCTGTCTCAAAGCCCCCGGTTCTCCTTTTATAGCGTAAGGAGAGCTCGGGGTTACAGATGAGCCAGGCGTGAGGAGAAGTAAAAGAGATAAGCTGATTAAGTAAAATACAAGGAGAGGGACCAAGTCCTCGTGTCGCCGCCTCCTGCTCCGGCCTTCGGCCCCTGTTAGCGCGTCCACCAGAGGAGGGCGGCTGCTTTTGGATCCTGTCGACAATCCTCCTGGCGACCACTGCCGCCAAGCATGATGATGGTGTTTGGTTATGGCAACTGTGTGCGTTGGGGAAGATGGCTGACCCCTGTTGTCCTGCTTGCAACCCGTGGAACACGGACGTCGCGTCCCTGTCGCCAGATACGCGGGGTGCGAGAGCGGGTGGAACTCCCTCCTGTGTCAGGCGGCGCAGGCCATGAGTGCCTTTTGACGAAACAGGGGAGCCGCGGCCACTGTAGCCTACGCGGTCGTGGCTACAGTGTCCCTCCCTGGTTGTGGCGATCACGTTGAGGGGCGCAGGCGCCTTTCTGCGCGTCAGAGCCGTGGCACATTTATAGAAACATCAGTGAGGGGCCCACGAGATCCGCGCCCTCATCTACCGATCTGCGCCCGAAGCGGATCCTCATCCTGTGGGCCCGGTTGAGTCCGACCCCCCACGCCTAGGGTCAGGCGAGGCGGAACCCTGCGGCGCGGGGTCGGGTGCATCTGACCCTGGGACCGTGGGTTGGGCGAGGCAGAGTTTTGCCATCGAGGGGTCAGGGGCGTCCGACCCTGGGGCTCTGGGTCGGGCAAGACAGAGCGTGGCATTCCCCGCTCATGCTGGACCAACGGCAATCTTCAGTGTCGTAGGTGGGCCATGGCCTTCATGATTGTTGTCTTAGGGGTCATTAGGAGGTCGTTAATATTTCCCCCCAACACCCTCCTTTGCGGCTTCCGAAGCCGTGATGTACTCGGCTTCTGTTGTAGAATTGGCTACCGTCTCCTGCTTGGAACTCTTCCAACTAACAACACCACCATTTAGCGTGAACACAAATCTTGATTGTGACTTTGAATCATCTCTATCGGTTTGGAAACTAGCATCAGTGTAACCTGTTACAACGAGCTCCTTCTCACCTCCATAGACGAGGAACATATCTTTAGTCTTTCTTAAGTACTTAAGAATGTTTTTCACCGCTGTCCAGTGACTCTCACCCGGATTAGACTGGTGTCTGCTTGTCATACTTAGCTCATATGAAACATCTAGGCGAGTACTTATCATTGCATACTTGATAGATCCAATAGCTGAGGCATATGGCACTCTACTCATGCGATCAAGCTCATCAGCAGTCGAAGGATACTGAGTCTTGCTGAGATGTATGCCATGTGACATAGGCAAGAACCCTTTCTTCGCCTCTTCCATGCTGAACCACTTCAACACTTTGTCAATGTAAGTGTCTTGGCTTAATCCTATAAGCCTTCTCGATCTATCTCTATAGATCTTAATGCCTAGAATATATGCCGCTTCCCTAAGTCCTTCATCGAAAAACTATTTTTCAGTGAAGTCTTTACGGACTCAAGCATAGAAATGTTATTTCCAATCAGCAATATGTCATCCACATATAAGGTTAGAAATACTACAGAGCTCCTACTAACCTTCTTGTAAACACAAGACTCTTCTTCGTTCTTGGTGAAGCCAAACCCTTTGACCACTCCATCAATACGAATCTTCCAACTCCAAGATGTTTGCTTCAATCCATAGATGGATCTCTGAAGCTTACATACTTTTTTAGCATTTTTCGGACCAACAAAACCCCTGGGCTGTATCATATACATATCCTCAGTTAGGTTTCCATTCAGAAAAGCTATCTTGACATCCATCTGCCATATCTCATAATCGAAATATACATCTATAGCTAGAATAATCCGAATGGACTTAAGCATCACTACGGGCAAAAAGGTCTCATCGTAGTCAACTCCTTGAACTTGTCGAAAACCTTTTGTGACAAGTCATGCTTTATAGATGTGAACATTTCCATCCATGTCCTTTTTCTTCTTATAGATCCACTTGCACTCTATGGCTTTAACACCATCAGGCGGGTCAACCAAGTTCCAAACTTGATTGTCTTCCATGGACTCTATTTCGGATTGCATGGCACTCTTCCATTTTTCGAAGTCTAGGTCCATCATTGCTTCTGCATATGTCGCAGGCTCATCATTGTCCAACAATATTATTTCCCGCATTTCACGGAGCCTTGCCGATTTTCGTGGTTGTAGCGGTGCTTCTCTTGCCATGGGTGTCTCAACTTGTTCTGCTATGTTAGCATCACTCATTGATTCTTGTCAGATCGGCTCATCTCGAACTTCTTCAAGATGCACTGTCTTTCCACTCTTTTATCCTTTGAGAAACTCTTTCTCTAGGAAAACCTCGTTCCGAGTGACAAACACTTGGCCCTCTGACCGGTTGTAGAAATAATATCCTAAAATTTCATTTGGGTATCCCACGAAAATGCACTTATCCGACTTGGATGTGATCTCGTTTGACTGAAGTCGCTTGACAAACACTTCACATCCCCAAATCTTTAGAAAAGACAAACTGGGAGTCTTTCCAGTCCACATCTCATATGGTGTCTTAACTACGGATTTAGACGGTACCCTATTAAGTATGAAAGCTGCTGTTTCTAGCGCGTATCCCCAAAATGATAACGGTAGGTCCGATTGGCTCATCATTGATCGAACCATATCTAACAAAGTTTGATTACGTCACTCAGATACACCATTTCTCTGAGGAACAATTCCGCAACTCTTCAGATGATTGCTAAATTTGTGGCTCAAATACTCGCCTCCGCGATCAGATCGCAAGGCCTTGATTTTCTTGCCACGCTGATTTTCAACTTCATTATGAAATTCCTTGAACTTTTTAAAGGTTTCAGATTTGTGCCTCATTTAGTAGACATATCCATATCTACTAAAATCATCAGTAAAAGCTATGAAGTATTGGTACCCTCCTCTGGCTATCGTGTTCATTGGTCCGCATACATCAGTATGTACGAGTTCCAATAAGTCTAATGCTCTCTCAGGAAAACCTGTGAAAGGTGCCTGGGTCATCTTTCCTAGTAAGCAAGCCTCACATGTCTCGTATGATTCAAAATCAAACGAAGTTAAAAGTCCATCAGTATGGAGTTTCTTCATGCATTTCTCACTTATATGACCCAAACGACTATGCCACATGTAGGTAATACTCAAATCATTAGGCCGAGGCCTTTTAGCACTTATGTTACAGATAGGTGAACCATCAAGATTTAAAACAAACAATCCATTCACAATGGGTGCAAAAGCCACAAACATATCATTCTTAGAGATCACACAACCATTGTTTTCACTCGCAAAAGAATAACCATCCTTCATCAAGCATGAAGGAGACAAAATCTTTCGACTTAAACTAGGAATGAAATAACAATTATTCAATTCCACAATAAATCCTGACGGGAGGTGGAGTTACATCGTCCTGACGGCCAACGCAGCAACTCTTGCATTATTGCCCACGCCGAAATCAACTTCTCCTCTTTCAACACTTCTACTTCTTATCATTCCCTGCATTGAATTGCAAATATGAGCAACCGATCCAGTATCAAATACCCAAGAACTAATAATTGTATCAGTGAGAAATATGTTGTCTATAACATTAATCACAAGCGTACCTGAGGTGGAAGTACTCTTACTTCCGCCATTCTTCAACGAAGGTGGGTACTGCTTGCAATTTCTCTTCCAGTGACCAGGTTCATGACAATAAAAGCACTCTTCATCTGGAGTAGGTCCAGCTTTAGCATTGGGCGTTGGGTTTGGCTTGGACACTCCAGCCTTCCCCTTCTTCTTCCAAGAATTGCCCTTCTTCATAAAGCTAGGCTTGTTCTGTACAGCCATCACATGGCTGCTACTAGCGCTTTTCTTAATGTCAACTTCTGCTGTCTTGAGCATACCACACAGTTCATTCAGATTCTTCTCCGTCCCATGCATATGGTAGTTCGAGATGAAGTTCCCATAGCTAGGCAGAAGAGATGAAAGGATGAAGTCAGTGGCCAACTCTTGGCCAAGTGGGAAGCCTAGCTTCTCCAACCGTTGAGTATAACCAACCATCTTGATTACGTGTGGTCAAATGATTTCTTGTAAGCGGCCTTAACGGCAGCAGATGCATCATCAGCAGGTACTTGTAGTAATGGGGTGTCTACACCATCTTTCTTTTTCTCAGCCCTGAGAACGATTCTCTGGTTATGGATCCAATTCGAGTATTTTGTTCCATTCAACTTGTCCTTCTCAAGGACCGAACGCAAAGCAAACGGTATTTTGTTCCATTTAATCTACAACAAAAGTAATGCAAAATACACTAAGACAAATGTATCCATGATAGAGTAAACCACATTAAACTATTTAATAGAATCTACTCCCACTAAAATCAATATCCCTCTATTGATACTTAGTGATTTAGGATCCACAACTAACAAGTCTACTAGTGAGCTTTAGCATCACCGCTAGCAAACAAGGTAGATCGGTAAGCAACTTCTTGCTAATCATATCACATATGACTCCTGTTGTTGGGTGACATCTTCATGTCTCAGTGCCCAACCTTTATGCCCCATGGTCCTTAACTGTTAAGATAACCTTGTTAGGCAAACCAACCCTTATGCGTGTAAGTGTCCGATACAAACCTATCTAGTCAAGGAAAACTAGTGGCACCCTAATTTGATAGACCCACCACCAATTGTACAAGATATGGGACGGTGCAAGTTTTAGTTGGGAGGGCATACAAACTTAAACTTTGTGAGGGATCATTCTACTTCTAACATCACATTATGCAGGAAGTAAAACATAAAGAATAGCATTCACACAGTTGTGACATAGTATGATTTTCTTATGGTGATCTCCATCTCCATGTTCCATGTGCGCCATCCTCCTGGTGATGAGTCATCCAAAAACTAGAACATGCTATTGCACCTAATAGCTAGTAATGAAGATTACATAGTTGCTTGGATCATCACAGATTGGTACGCAAACCATTAAATACATTAAAGTGACAACACATATGGCTCCAGCCGTGTTGCCGTACACGCGACACGCAGGTCATGAATGAGTTGCACACATGCTTCACATACACAAAGGGGCCATACTGATCACAAGATCCATCCATCCTGCAGAACAGAGTTAGGCATTCTAACGTTCCAAACTTCAGAGGCCCGTAACTCCATCTTCAAAGTCGAATTTAGGAAATCTAATTTCGCCAAAAACAGCAAAGTGGTTGAAATTTATGTGTAACTTTTTCTGTAGATCAATTTTCAAATAAAGTTTATCTCGATCCGAGATCGTACCGAAATGCACACGCATACAGCAAAATTCCGGCCCGATAGTAGATCCAATCTACTATTGCACATCTCATGCGCCTGACGTATGAACCTAGATTTTGATTCGACCAATCACATTGATCTTTGCTTGCTACAACTGGCATTATGTGTATCACTTAACTCCGATGGTGAAAATCCAACTGGTAGGAGTATGTCGTTACACGACCATTGCAGCAAGAACACGAAAATAGGCCATAGATCAATATGAAAACTCACATATCTCCATATGCACACATCTTGAATCCATAACAAAACAGCTACAACTCTGATACCACTGTTGGGATACGAGGTAGGCTACGCTAGCTCAAAACAAAATTTTTCTACCGCGTAAACCAGGAGAACTGCCGTATATGGATCACGGGATTACCACTCAAGCACTGGTGCAGAAGATGCAGAATCGCGTCGGGGCACCGAAGTTGATCAGTGTAGTCAAACATGTAGTCGATCACGTCGACGTCAAGCAGCTCCTCAGCAGCTCGTCCATGTGCAGCAAGGTCGTTCTTGTGCCGCGGCTCATCGTGGCTCATCCAAGTGCTGGAGGTGCAACACCTCCAAGGTATCCACACGTGCAGGGAGGAAGCGTCGCAAGCCGGACTGCTAGGTCCGCGAGTTGCAAAAGGGCGAGGGTGTTGGAGGCGCGGCAGATGTGTTTTCGGCCAAAGGGATGAAACCCTAGGGCGCCCCACCCCTCTATTTATAGAGGTTCCTGACGGGGCTCTAGGTCCGAGGCCCATTAGTATTTCTAAACCTGATCCAACTCGGATCATATCCGAATTGGGCTTCGAGCCCCTTAAGTGTGTGACCCTATGGGTTCGGATACGTATAGACATGGCTTGAGTATTCTTACTCAGCCCAATAGTCGGTAGCGGCCTCTAGCAAGACGTGCCAACTCCTATATGCACACGAAGATCATATCAAACGAACCGTCACAACATCATGTACATGCTATTCCCTTTGCCTCACGATATTTGGTCTAGCTTCAAGCCGACCGCTCTTTCTCGATCTTGTGATTCAAAATCCCTTTGTAGGTTAACTCTTAACCGTACGTAGCATGGCCATGCATTTCCGGATCCGATCACTCGAGGGGTCCAGAGATATCACTCTCAATCAGAGAGGGGCAAATCCCATCTTGATTGACCCTGCCTCACAACATGCTTCCTGACAAACCCGAAAGCTACCTTTTTAACTACCCTGTTACGGTGTAGCATTTGATAGCCCCTAAGTAAGTCGATCCACGTCCCCTAAGTAAGTCGATCCACATCTTGAGTACATGCAACAATCTCAGGTCTAAGGACAAAGCGTGTTGTGTAAAGAGAGAACTACTTCTCGCATTGGGTCAGTCCTAGCACATGTCTCTACATATGCCTACATTATTAGTTTGACATCTCCATGTCCATGACTTGTGAAACATAGTCATCAACTAATACATGTACTAGTCTAATATCCATGTGTGTCCACACATGAACTCCGACTAGGGATAACTTTTAGAATAACCATACAAGTAAAGAGTTTCACATACAATTCATATAATTGCAGATCAATTCAAGTAACCTTTAATGGATATTCAATGAACACAATATACAAATCATGGATACAACCAAATATCATCATCTCTATGATTGCCTCTAGGGCATACCTCCAACAAAAGGGTCACCCAGTACAAATAATCTTCCGGACAGGTTATTTTTAAAATTTTATTTAAAAATAGGTTAAAAATTTTAAAAAAATTCGGGAGGAGTGAGCTGGCGCGGGGGTGGTAGGGGGCGCTGCCGCGCCAGGCAGGATGGCGCGTTAACCGCCCGCCCACGTCAGCGCCTAGCTAGCCCGGCGCTAACCCGCCTGCCACGCCGCGCCAGCGTGGCGGCATTTGCCCCACCAATGCATGTGGTGCGGCAGAGGCTTCCTGCCGCGCCAGGCGGTCTGGTGCGGGTAAAAGGATCACCCGGCGCAAATAATCTTCCGGACAGGTTATTTTTAAAATTGTATTTAAAAATAGGTTAAAAATAAAAAAAATCAGGTCTTTCTAGAATACCACGTGGATCCATCTGCAACTGAGACTGATGCAATGCCTTTGTACTTATCTAGCAGCTTGACAACGTCCTTCCACCAAAATGACCCTTTGTTCTGTTGTCCCGGTAGCTTGTCATTGGTGTAGTAATTATCCCAAACCCCCTTTGGTGAAAAACTTATGCAAGAATTTGAGTAGTAGGGCTTCATTATTCGCATTAATGTTAACTATGCCCAGGCCTCCATTTTTCTTCGGAAGGCAGACCATCGGCAGTCCCCCTTGGATGGTTTTTTGAGCTTAAATCTGAACCTCGTCATAGACTATATTTAGATTTGTAGCAAAAATTATACACCTAGAAACGTCAAAACAATCTACAATTTAAAATAGAGGAAGTACTGTTTAGATAAAAAAAAATCGGTGTAGCTACATGCTACTGGTTGATAGCAAATCTTGAACCCAACATAATGGGTGCCTTCGGGATGCCTTGACTATTATATACAGTGCTAACTATTATATACTTCGTTTGGTTCGGCTTTGTTAGCGGTAAAGTAAATGGATGAATACAGTGCTAACTATTATATACAGTGTAAAGGAAGGTAACGATTGTTTGCTTCGAAAGTGGGCGGTATCGATCCTGTATAGCCTGGTTCTGGTCCCGGTGTGAATAGATCATGCTCCAGCTTAAGGAAACTTAACGCAAAATAAATTGATTGGATCACGCTGAAAACCGTTAACAGCCTAAAACGTCCCAACCAAACAGCACATAAGTTTCTAGCACGATGCTAGAAAAGCTTTGGTCCGAAAGATTCTTACAAGTCCAGTGATAACATTACAAAGAAGGCACGGATTATTTGAGCAGGTGCAAAGTAGGCGATCACACAAGCCCCACCAATCGTGGGTCCTAATTTTATGATCGACATCCCTGATTTTTCATTTAATCGTGCAATTATATAAATAATGTGTAAAAACAATAGTTGCTTGTGCAGACTTTCCTGCTATGTTTGCCAACTTGTCTGCACTCGGCACTCTCTCTCTTTTCTTTCTTATCCTATGCGAGGGCCAACTTTTCCTTCTAATCCAAAAGTTACTCACAGTAAGACAAAGAGTACAAGAGTATTATAGTTCGCTTTAGATTTCACCGAGTTTTCGAAAATTGAAACTTTATATGCGTATGCTAAGACTTTGTTCGGAACCTGAGAACATGTATTAATGTAAATTAAGTACCTACACTTACATTGGATACGCTCTTCAATGCATAAGGCCACTTTTGTAATTGTAATACAAGCTTTGTTTGAATTCGAACATTCGATTTCAAAGTTTGTAAAATTAATGCATATCCCTTCACTGGGAAATGTGTAAGTGCATTATATTATATGATGTTTTATGTGCCACCAATTAATTTCAAGCGTGTGTAAACTGAGGTATGGCAAGTTGGCAACTTCCATATTTTTTTTATTTTTATAATGCTGATTATTACTATATATGGGTGCCCTCAAATGCAACAGCACGGCCCTGCTTACACAATTACACATGAGAATTTTTTGGCCGGGGTGCTATTTTTCCCTTGGTGATCATTATTTTATTCTTTTTTGAGAAATCAGTTTACCCATACATCCTTGTCTTAATAATAAGACTGTTTTTTTAACCATTAAATTTACACATATGCGACATTATAGTTTTCAAAGACTAGTAGAGATGCACTTGTGTAAAAATATTAATAAATAAGAATTTTATATTTATAGAGTACGTTGTAAATAATAAAGCTATTGTATTGTATAAGGACGTACATAATAATAATAGATTATATCAACGACGTGCCAAAGAAATTAAATAATAACATCATTATTCCTTCACTATTTTTAACCATTTACACATGCGCGACGTCATGGTTTTCAAAGATTAGCGAAGGAATCAAGAAATACAAGGCCAACAGAAAAAGATATCCGGCATTTGGTCACCGAAGAAACGGAAAGGATGTACAGATCCGATTCAAAATCAATGACGGATCTTCTCGAACAAGACTGACGAAGCCTACCGCATCAGATGTTAAGCCACATTTTAAAATGGACATAAAACATATTTAACTGCTTTTAAACATGAACTAGTGAAGATACCCGCGCCACAGGCATGGATTTAGAAAAAATAAATTTGATTGGAACTATTATTTATGATTTATGATATCATGATAAACATATAAAGCTATTATTATTTATATACAAAGATGTCAAAAATAATATTTAAATTATCAATCGCCAGATGGGGAACTAACCTAGCATGACACAAATATAATCTCCTTGTTCCATCCGTAAACTGTAATATGTCAAACCAATAAAACTTAACTCTGCTGCTACATTATGTTGACGCAAAATCTGAACTTCAAACTTCTACGTTGAACAATATGGAGGATTTGGGAGATATGCTTAACTCCAGTGCAGGCTCCAAATCGGCTCGCGAGTAGTGCAAGGCATGCCAGTCAATTTAAACTGAAAATTGACAAGGTAAATAATAAATTTCTGAGCCGATCGGCGGCGAAACCTTTCGAACATATGGGTAGGAATTCTTGGAATAAACACTACGACAGACAGGTATTCAATGTAATCATGCGATGTAAATAAATAAAGCATTAATAGCATCTGCCATCGGCTATATAAGCCGATCGGCTAAGATAAAGAATTGTAAAGAAACAGCCACAAAAGGAGCCCTTATTAACCATGCGCACACCAAATAGATTAACAGATCTAGTCAATGTCTTAACAAGTGTAATTGAACTTACACAAGATAACACGAATGAGAGGGTATTGACATCAATCTATTAACCTAAGTGATTAGAACATTGAAAACTAGGACCTCTTGCCTACCGCTTACGAGCTAATTAGGCTAATGGAATACTAATTAATATCATGACCGCGTAATTGAACTTAGACAAGGTAACATGGTGAGAGGGTATTAACTTCAGCCCACTAACTTAGTCAGACAAGCTCACGACAGCAAGGCCTCGTATGCGCCCCTATTGGCTCATTGACGTCACCATGCTTCCGAGAGAAACTGATAAGACCCGATCGAGGCATCAGCTCTTGACAGTAATTGATATGAACCCGCTAGGGTTGATTCCCGATCTTTCGATGAGAGGCGTGGGATAACTCGATTGGTGGATGGAGATGACGTTCACGGCCCGACTACAGCCTTCCAAGCTGCGCCTTAGCAACCGATACACCACCTCCAATGGCTGCCGCGATCTTGTGGAGCGCGTCACCCGGCCACTAGGGCTCTCGTCCTGCAAGCAATCGAAGAACTAGCAAGAACAAGTATAACAAGTACTGAATTTACTAGATGAAGATGAAGGTTTCCAACTCAATCTCAATACGGTGGGGTTCCGAAGACAGCAAGATGGGCGGCTGATCCAGCACGCGCGCTTACAAGCAAGTAGCGAGAGCTAAATTTGATCTAAACAAAACCCAATCTGTTCGTGGCGGCTCTAATCCTTATTAATACCTAGGAGGATGACCAGGGGGGTGTTGGGGTCGTGCTCCAACCCTAGGACACGTCCCTAATGGACCCAACTTGATACACGGCCCATCGGGCCAAAATAGGGCGACGCAGCACCTGTGGACAGAAAACCTCTCGGTAGTATTTCGATGATTGCGGCCGCCTCAGAATATATATGGACATGAGTCCGGATCCATATGAAAATAGACTTCATAAGGATTCCACGGAGTACTTGAACGCCCAAAACGGAGTCCGGATGAGGTTGTGGCGGTCGTTGCAAGTTGGACCAGAACTGTAGTCCGAATCCAGCACCAAAACGTGTTGGATTGGATCTCTTTCTTTCCTTGGGCCAAAAGTGACGTGGTGGCCTGGTGGAGGACGTTAGGAATACTTGGACTTGGCCCCCAATCTACTTCTTTTGTCCTCCATGCCTTCCATGTGTGTTTAACACTATTTTTGATCCATGTATGTATTTCTGAAATTGACAACGAATACACATCATGGTGCAGCATCAATTCATCAAATGTATCACATATAATTATGATAAAGAATTGTTTCACCTCAGAGTCAAAAGATGCCAATATGGTTGTATCCGAGCATGTGATGTCCTCATCAGTAATGTGCTGACATCAAAGGCCCGACGGTTAGCAATACGAGGGGTAGGGGTAAAGATCTATTGGACCTAGCATCTATAAAGTAGTACAAGCATGCAAGATCTACTAGCTGATACGATCTGATAACTGTGATCAAGGCATCGGCTCTTGACAGTAACGTGCTGGCATCAAAGGCCCAACGGTTAGCAATATGAGGGGCAGGGGTAAAGATTTATCAGACCTAGCATATATAAAGTAGTATAAGAATGCAAGATGTACCAGCCGATACGATCTGATAACTATGAACGTTTAAACAAGGCAAGTGAGCTGACGAAGACAACCTAATCAGATCTAAACCGTTCGATAACTGTGAGCAACCATTGAAGACAAGCAGAATATTGGACAAAGTCTAGAAAGTTCTACTTGCAATCTAAGATAACTTGATAATTATCCATACAACCGAATATTAGAATATAAGACTTAACTTAGAAAATTTTGATAGATGTCGTAATGGCCGGGTGAAAGTATTTATAAGCTCACCTGAGATCGAAGCCGATGCAGCTGTGTGTGCAGGAAAGAACTCGTCGAAACTACTCTACTCCTACTCCTAAATTTTTGGGGCATGGCGCCGAAAGGTTGTTGTTGATGCCTTTTCCGATCAACACACAAATTCGTTGGTTCGTGTGTGTGCAAACGATCACCTCGCTGGCATTTCTACACCTGGCCGATCAAACCGGTCCATGCAGGGACCTCAGGAAAAACCTAGAAACACCACCTCGGGAGGGACCCCAACAAAGATGCACGCCTAGAGTTCCTCTTAGATCGGCAGACCACTCAGAGCGTCCTCAAATGCCGTCGAGACGAAGGAGTAAAGCAAGGGGGTTGGAAAAGCTAGGGTTTGGAGATAAAAGGCAAAAAGGTTTGTTTGACGATTGGGTGATAGTCCTCAATCGGCCAGGGCCCTCTATATTTATAGGGTGGGAGGTCTTTTCCCGTAAGGAAATCCTGATTTATCTCCAATTCGTCCAGGACTCCTAATTTTGCCTCGGACTTGGGCTGACCGGTCTGAGCGGTCGGGGCAAACGGTCTGACCGGTCGGGGCAAATGGTCAGACCGATTGGCTTGTGCCAGACCAGCTACAGCGACCAGACCGGTCAGACCGCTCAGAGAGACCGGTCTGACCGGCTGGTTTAGCGTGGTCAGCCTTGCTACCACTTTTGGGCATCAACACATGCCCCCTGTTTCTTGGTAAAGCTTGCATACCAAGAAATAATTCTAAGGGCGATGAATCTCACTAGCCATTTTGTTGGAGGTATGCCCTAGAGGCAATCATAGAGATGATGATGATATTCAATTTGTATCCATGATTTATATTGTGTTCCTTGAATATCCATTAAAGGCTACTTGAATTGATTTGCAATTATGTGAATTGTATGTGAAACTCTTTACTTGTATGGTTATTCTAAAGTTGTCCCTAGTTGGAGTTCATGTGAGGACAGACATGAATATTAGACTAGCACATGTATTAGTTGATGACTATGTTTCACAAGTCATGGACATGGAGATGTTGTACTAATAATGTGGGCACATGTGGAGACACGTGCTAGGACTGACCCAACACGAGAAGTAGTTCTCTCTTTACACAACATATATGTTTTGTCCTTAGACCTGAGATTGTCGCATGTACTCAAGATGTGGATCGACTTACTTAGGGGCTATCAAACGCTATGCCGTAACAGGGTAGTTATAAAGGTAGCTTTCGGGTTTGTCAAGAAGCATGCTATGAGACATGGTCAATCAAGATGGGATTTGCCCCTCTCTGATTGAGAGTGATATCTCTGGGCCCCTCGAGTGATCAGATCCGAAAATGCATGGCCATGCTACGTACGGTTAAGAGTTAACCTACAAAGGGATTCCGAAACATAGGATCGAGAAAGAGCGGTCGGCTTGAAGCTAGACCAAATATCGTGAGGCAAAGGGAATAGCATGTATGTAATGTTGTGATGGTTGATCTGATATGATCTTCGTGTGCATATAGGAGTTTGCACGTCTTGCTAGAGGCCGCTACCGACTACTCGGGCCATGTCTGTATGTATCCGAACCCATAGGGTCACACACTTAAGGGGCTGGAAGCCCAATTCAGATGTGATCCGAGTTGGATTAGGTTTAGAAGTACTAATGGGCCTCGGACCCAGAGGCCCGTCAGGAATCTCTATAAATGAGGGGTGGGGGCGCCCTAGGGTTTACACTTTTTGGCGAAACACATCTGCCGCTCCTCCCACGCCCTCGCCTGTTGCAACTCACGGATCTAGCAGTGCAGCTTGCAACGCTTCCTCCATGCACATGTGGATACCTTGGAGGTGTTGCGCCTGCAGCACTTGGACGAGCCGCCGACGAGCCACGATGAGCCGACGACGAGCCACAACACGAGGGCGATCTTGCTGCACGTGGACGAGCTGCTGAGGAGCTGCTGGACGTTGACGTGATCGACTATGTACGACTACGTTGATCGACTTCGCTGCATCGACGCAAATCTACATCTTCCGCACCAGTAGTGCGTCGAGTGGTAATCCCGTGATCCTTATATGGCAGTTTTCCTAGTTTACGCGGTAGAAATTTTTTGATTTACGCTAGTGTAGCCTACCTCGTATCCCAACAGTGGTATCAGAGCTGTAGCTGTTTAGTTTTGGATTCGGGATGTGTGCATATGGAGATATGCGAGTTTTCAATTTGATCTATGTTTTGGTTTCGTATTCTTGCTGCAATGGTAGTGTAACGACATACTCCTACCAGTTGGGTTTCCGCCATCGGAGTTAAGTGATACACGTAATTCTAGTTGCAGTGAGCGAAGATCAATGTGATTGGTCGAATCGAAATCCAGGTTCATACGCCAGGCGCATGAGATGTGCAATAGTAGATTGGATGTACTACTGGGGTTGGAATTTTGCCGTGTGCGTGTGCTTCAATAAATCAGCCGTAACTTTTCGGTACGATCTCAGACCGGGGCGAATTTTATATGAAAATTGATCTACAGAAAAAGTTACACATGAAATTCAACCACTTCACCGTTTTTGGCGAAATTAGATTTCCCAAATTCGGCTTCAAAGATGGAGTTTCGGGTATTCGAAGTTTGGAACGTTAGGACGCTTAACTCTGTTCTGCAGGATGTATGTATCTTGTGATCAGTATGGCCCCTTTGTGTATGTGATGCATGTGTGTAACTCTTTCATGACTTGCGTGTCGCGCGTACGGCAACACGGCTGGAGCCATATGTGTTGTCACTTTAATGTATTTAATGGTCTGTGTACCAATCTGTGATGAGCCAAGCAACTGTGTAATCTTCATTACTAGCTTCTTTACTAGCTATTAGGCGTAATAGCATGTTCTAGTTCTTGGAGGACTCATCACCAGGAGGATGGCGCACATGGAACATGGAGATGGAGATCACCATGGTGAACAAGTTCTATGGAGATGGAGATCACCATAATAAAAACGGGACATACTGTGTCACAACTGTGTGAATGCTATTCTGTTTATGTTTTACTTTCTGCATGCTGTGATGTTAGAAGTAGAACGATCCCTCACAAAGTTTAAGTTAGTATGCCCTCCCAACTAAAACTTGCACCATCCCATGTCTGGTACAATTAGTGGTGGGTCTATGAAATTAGGGTGCCACTAGTTTTCCTTGATTAGACGGGTTTGTGTCGGACACTTACACACATAAGGGTTGGTTTGCTTAACAAGGTTAACTTAACGGTTAAGGACCTTGGGGCATAAAGGTTGGGCACCGAGACATGGAGATGTCATCCAACAATAGGAGTCATATGTGATATGATTAGCACAAGTTGCTTACCGATCTACCTTGTTTGCTAGCGGTGATGCTAAAGCTCACTAGTAGACTTGTTAGTTGTGGATCCTGAATTACTAAGTATCAATAGAGGGATATTGATTTTAGTGGGAGTAGATTCTGTTAAAATAGTTTAATATGATTTACTCTATCATGGATACATTTGTCTTAGTGTATTTTGCACTACTTTTATTGTAGATTAAATGGCACCTAGCAACACCACACCATTTGCTTTGCGTTCGGTCTTTGAGAAGGACAAGTTGAATGGAACAAACTACTCGGATTGGATCCGTAACCTGAGAATTGTTCTCAGGGCCGATAAAAAGGAAGATGTTCTAGACACCCCACTACCACCAGTACATGCTGATGATGCATCTGCTGCCGTTAAGGCTGCTTACAAGAAGGCATTTGATGCTAATCTTGACGTAAGCTGCCTTATGCTTGCTTGCATGGAACCTGAGCTGCAGATGCAATTCGAAACAAATCATGAGGCACACAATATGATCGTGGTGCTCAAGGACATGTTCCAGACACAGGCTAGGACTGAAAGGTTCAATGTGTCCAAAGCCTTTCTGGAGTGCAAGCTAGCAGAAGGCGCAGCAGTAGGACCACATGTAATCAAGATGGTTGGTTACACTCAGCGATTGGAGAAGCTGGGCTTCCCAATGGGCAAAGAGTTGGCCACTAACTTCATTCTTTCATCTCTTCCGCCTAGCTATGGGAACTTCATCTCAAACTACCATATGCATGGGACGAAGAAGGGTCTTAATGAACTGTGTAGTATGCTCAAGACAGCAGAGGTAGACATTAAGAAAAGTGCTAGTACCAGCCATGTGATGGCTGTACAGAACAAGCCTACCTTCAAGAAGAAGGGCAATTCTTGGAAGAAGAAGGGTAAGGCTGGAGTGTCCAAGCCAAACCCAGCGCCCAAGGCTAAAGCTGGACCTACTCCAGATAAAGAGTGCTTTTATTGTCACCAACCTGGTGTAGCAGCTGCCAATTTAGTCATCTAAGTGACTTTGAAGAATTAAAAGCAAATTGAGAAGAAAAGAAAAAGAAATTAGCCGAAAATCTAATTCGGGTCAAATTTGGCCGAATTTTGAATTTTGAATTTGAAATTCAAAAAAATTCGGCAAAAATATGGAATACAAGTGTAAGAGTGATTAGAACTTAGGGATCAAGAATTTGGAACTGAAATGGTGCAAATTATCTCAAAGGAATTAAAGAAAGGAAAAAGAAAACTGAAGTTACTGTTCCTCGTCTGAAAATAGGAACTCAGAAAAACAGCAGCAGAGTCTGTTTTCAAAATTGAATTTTGAAGAATTTTTCAAATAAGTGCATCAGGACAACTATACCATATTGAAGTATGAACTTTGGACTACAAGATTTGGGTGTTGTTGGCCAGGAACATGGAAGGGAACAATTTCGAAATGTAGCTCAAAGTTAGCACATTGTCACAGTTGACTATCACTGAAAATGCCTAAGTCTGAAAATAGCAACATCTAATCAACTTTGGATTTAATTCCAGGGAGATGTAAATCAAAAGGTGTACATGTTCATGAGAAAAATTGAACCTTGGGATGTTATAGAACACCTTTGGGAAGAAGTTGGACTGAAAGGAGAGGAATTGGATCACAAAACCCAGCTCCAAAGTGAAGCAAGTGACACTGTCAGTTAACTGACGAGCTGAATATCGGTTTCAGTAAACTTCAGAAGAACACGAGAAACAAATCAAAATTGAGCTGTATTTGATGATTATCTCGGGTCAGAGCCAAAATAAAAAGTGAAGGATTCAAGTTTATCTCCAACTTCTGTTAAGATGCTTGGGGACCGTCGGATTGAAGATCGACCGCAATTTAGCTCTGAAGATTTCAGGCGTCAGAAGAAGGAAAGAAGGGCGATGACAGAGCAGCAGGACGTGTCGCCGCCGCCGCCGTCGGTCGCTCGCCAGCACAATCAGCTAGGCCACCTCCTCACCACATAGGCCTATGAGTAGACCACGGTGGCAGCCATGCGCGCGGTAAACGGTTCGTATATTTACCGCTCCCGTGCCGCCGTTTCACCGCCGCTCTTTTTACCACCGCCAGCGCCTCTGTCCCCGTTGCCGCCGCCGAGCAAAATTCCACCGCCACACCACACCTCCCGTCGATTCCTTCCATCCACACCTCCGCCTACACCCCACCAGCAACCCTAGCAACTTGTTGCCCAGCTTCTTCGCCGTCACGCCTTGAACCGCCGCCGCTTCTGTCCGCCATCGCCGCGCCGCCCGCCCACGGTGAGCCCTACCTTGCACTGTTTCCCTTTCTTCTTAAGTAGTCGTAGGCGAGTCCTTAGGGTCCTAGGATGGTGTAAGAGTAGTTGTTCGAGTAGTTTGTGCCGTCGTCGTGAGTAGTCGCGACCGGCCGAGGGAGTCACCGCCCGTCACCGTGGAAGGAATGGCTCCGGCCATCTCCCGAGGAGCTGTTGCCGCGCACGGGTGCGTGAAGGTGTAAAGGTGCTGTCCTGACCTAGCTTCGCCGCCGGTGGGGCGCCGGCCGGCGAGTCGCGCCGCCCCCTGTTGCGCGCGCGTTTTGGCGGGAGGAGGAAGAGGCTCCTGGTCGCTCGGGCCCGCGCGGCAGTAAGAAGGGAGAGGGGGAGAAGAAGGCCGGGAGGGCGCGGGCGTCTGTGGGCCGGCGCGTCGGAGGCCCAAGGAGCCGACGCGGTCGACCGGAAGGAAAAAGGGGCCGGGAGCCCAGTAGGGAGTAGGCCGCGCTCTCGAGAAAAGAGAAAAAGGAAAAGGGCCGTTGGGCCGGTGTCGGGCCGGAGAAGGGAAAAGAAAAAGAAAACGGCCCACGGGGCCCGTCACGGGAAGAAATGGCCGGCGGGTAAGTGGAACAGGAGAAAGGTGGGTCCGCGCCGTGGGGCCCAGTGCACATGAGAGGGGGTAGAGTTGGGCTGAGTAAGAAAAGTTTTCCGGGTGTTTTTCGGGAAAATTAGATTTCCTTTAAGAAAGTAATTAGTTTAATCCGTTTTACACCATTTAAATCACAGAAATTTCTAGGAGTGTCCAAAATTAGTGAAACCAATTTTGTTAGGCTTGTTTTATTTTCCTTTATGCATTAAAATTTTTACACCCTAGAAAAATAATAAAAATTTGGGTATTTATTTAATGCCTTCCTTTTAAGGTAATTAAATAAATACTTAATATTTATAAAATGTATAAAATATGAATAACATTTTCTTAATCACAAATTATTCTTAACTCATAGGAAATTAGGTTTTCAAGTTAGAAAATAATTATAACTTTTTCTAAAGACAAAAGAAAAAGCCTTAGGTAGGGTTAATTAGGAAAATAAAAATTGTGGGTTAATCTTTTGGGGTTTACATGTGTTGGCTTGCAACTTTATCATGATAGGTTGTGTAGTCCTTGTTGGCTTGCAACTTTATCATGAAGGAAAGTTGTATAGT
Organism: Setaria italica; assembly: GCF_000263155.2. Taxonomy (NCBI): domain Eukaryota; kingdom Viridiplantae; phylum Streptophyta; class Magnoliopsida; order Poales; family Poaceae; genus Setaria; species Setaria italica. The sequence continues at coordinate 15,965,242 of NC_028457.1, read as the reverse complement.
CTTTTATTCAAAATTTTGCATTCCTAACCCCTGCATATATTGTGCTATAGATCCCGAAGCGCCAGAAGGAGAATATTTGGAATTTTCAGAAGGACCTTCGGAGTTCAAAGAAGTTTTTGAGTTAGTCCCCTGTTAAGCCAACCCGTCAGAAAATACTAACTTTTTAAGCGAACAAGGCAAGCCCCGGTGCATTTATACCTATCTATTTTGGAGTCGTTATTTCATGTGTCCAATTATCGGTTATTTGCTTTATGTATGCACTAAGTCTAGGAGTTGTTTGAAACCTATTCTTGTGTATGATCATGCCTTGTTTTAAGGACATCTTTGCCACTTGTTCAAACCTTAGAAGATACCCAAGTCTAGAATTGCTTACTTGCTTACATACTTGGTTTACCAACCTTAAGGAAAACTTTTGAGTCATACATGTCGCTTATAGAAGATTTCTTGGAAAGTTGAAAGCGGACAGAAGCTAGAGATGTAGTTCTGTCTGCTAGATTAAATTGGTTAAGGCCCGATTCGTTGTCTTAACCTTTGATCAAGTGATAAGCATCTGATCACTTACTGGGTATGGGACCAGCAAAGCCCAGTAGGTTAGTAAACTCTGTGATCGGGAATACTTCGTACCCGCGCTTGACGTGCTGGAGATTGGCAGGGGTGTAGCCTGAAACTCACATGGTGATCGGGCCAGACGTGGGGTCCCATGTGGGGGTGCATCCCTGGGTCCGGGTAGTCGTATTCCTAATCATTGATTTTGCTAATCGAGAGGTTGTTACGTACGACCTGGACACTCGTATAAAGCTGGTGATCGGAGTACTCTCCTGCAGGATGTAAATGGATCCGGATCGCCGCAATTCTCGGTTATGAATGCACTTGATCACTGTTGAGCATCGTAGTATAAATTCATGCAGTGAATAGCCTCTGATAATATTTGATGTATGACTTAACATCTATAGTTGTTTTTACTTTCTGTTATCATTTAGAATGGTTAGGTAATAACTTAACCCAAATAAAAGATAAAACTAAGGCATCACTCGTAGTAACTTTTCGGCAAAAGTTGTGTTAGCCAAACACACCAAAAAAAAAACTAGCATACATTCCAAAGAAAGCTATTATATTGGTTAGTCGGGTAAGACTTGCTGAGTACCCCGTACTCAGGGTTTTCCCCTTGTGGCTATCTTTCAGAAGCTCTGCAGGAGTCTACAGAGGAGGAGACCCTGAAGTCCTAGGGTATTGTCCTGAGTCTCACAATACCCCTAGAGAAGAAGTTTTACATGCACATCTTCTCCTAAACTGTTTATGTTTAAGTCTTAGAACTCTGTCTAACCCTGCATCGCTAAGTTTTCTTCAATCTACGTTCTGTAATAACTCGTACCTTCTATATGTATGTAAAAATGTAATGTTTGTTGATGTTATCCCATCGAGGATACTATCCTGGTGTATGGCTATGAGACATGTCGTGGATTTTTCGAGGAGTCCTAGGGACACTCGACGGACTACCGGACTTATGCTGTTTTAGGTGCGTTTCGAATAATTGCTATTCCGACAGCGATTAGGCGCACTTAAACCAGCTTAAGTTGGGCGGTTCCGCCACACCTGGTCACTGGAAGAGAAACTACAAGTAGTACCTAGCTTCGTTGAAGAATGGCGGAAGTAAGAGTACTTCTACCTCAGGTATGCTTGTTGTTAATGTTATAGACAACATTTTTCTCGCTGATACAATTATTAATTCTTGGGTATTTGATATCAGATCGGTTGCTCATACTTGCAATTCGATGCAGGGAATGATAAGAAGTAGAAGCGTGGAAAGAGGAGAAGTTGATTTCCGCGTAGGCAATAATGCAAGAGTTGTTGCGTTGACCGTCGGGACGATGCAACTCCACCTCCCGTCAGGATTTATTATGGAGTTGAATAATTGTTATTTCGTTCCTAGTTTAAGTCGAAACATTTTGTCTCCTTCATGCTTGATGAAGGATGGTTATTCATTTGCGAGTGAAAACAATGGTTGTGTGATCTCTAAGAATGATATGTTTATGGCTTTTGCACCCATTGTGAATGGATTATTTGTTTTAAATCTTGATGGTTCACCTGTCTGTAACGTAAGTGCTAAAAGGCCTCGACCTAATGATTTGATTCCTACCTACTTGTGGCATTGTCATTTGGGTCATATAAGTGAAAAGCGCATGAAGAAGCTCCATTCTGATGGACTTCTAACTTTGTTTGATTTTGAATCATACGAGACATGTGAGGCTTGCTTGCTAGGCAAGATGACCAAGACGCCTTTCACAGGATTTCCTGAGAGAGCAGTAGACTTGTTGGAACTCGTACATAGTGATGTATGCGGACCAATGAGCACGACAACTAGAGGAGGATTCCAATACTTCATAACTTTCACTGATAATTTTAGTAGATATGGCTATGTCTACTTGATGAGGCACAAGTTTGAAACCTTTGAAAAGTTCAAAGAATTTCAGAATGAAGTTGAAAATCAGCGTGGCAAGAAAATTAAGGCATTACGATCTGATCATGGAGGCGAGTATTTGAGCCACGAGTTTAGCAATCATCTAAAGAGTTGCGGAATTGCTCCACAAGTTACGCCGCCTGGAACACCTCAGAGAAATGGTGTATCCGAGCGACGTAATCGAACTTTGTTAGACATGGTTCGATCAATGATGAGCCAGTCGGACCTACCGTTATCATTTTGGGGATACGCTCTAGAAACAGCAGCTTTCACACTTAATAGGGTACCATCTAAATCCGTAGTTAAGACACCATATGAGATGTGGACTGGAAAGGTTCCCAGTTTGTCTTTTCTAAATATTTGGGGATGTGAAGTGTTTGTCAAGCGACTTCAGTCGGATAAGATTACACCCAAGTCGGATAAGTGCATTTTTGTGGGATATCCAAAGGAAACTTTGGGATATTATTTCTACAACCGGTCAGAGGGCAAAGTGTTTGTCACTCGGAACGGGGTTTTCCTAGAGAAAGAGTTTCTCAAAAGAGAAAAGAGTGGAAAGACAGTGCATCTTGAAGAAGTTCAAGATGAGCCGATTGGGCAAGAATCAATGAGTGATGCTAATGTAGCAGAACAAGTTGAGATACCCATGGCAAGAGAAGCACCGCCACAACCACGAAGGTCGGCAAGGATCCGCGAAATGCGGGAAATACTATTGTTGGACAATGATGAGCCTGCGACATATGCAGAAGCAATGATGGACCCAGACTTCGAAAAATGGCAGAGTGCCATGCAATCCGAAATAGAGTCCATGGAAGACAATCAAGTTTGGAACTTGGTTGACCCGCCTGATGGTGTTAAAGCCATAGAGTGCAAGTGGATCTATAAGAAGAAAAAGGACATGGATGGAAATGTTCACATCTATAAAGCACGACTTGTCGCAAAAGGTTTTCGACAAGTTCAAGGAGTTGACTACGACGAGACCTTCTCGCCCGTACTGATGCTTAAGTCCATTCGGATTATTCTAGCTATAGCTGCATATTTCGATTATGAGATATGGCAGATGGATGTCAAGACAGCTTTTCTGAATGGAAACCTAGCTGAGGACGTGTATATGATATAGCCTGAGGGTTTTGTCGATCCGAAAAATGCTGGAAAGGTATGCAAGCTTCAAAGATCCATTTATGGATTGAAGCAAGCATCTAGGAGTTGGAACATTCATTTTGATGAAGTGGTCAAAGGGTTTGAGTTCACCAAGAACGAAGAAGAGTCTTGTGTTTACAAGAAGGTTAGTGGGAGCTCTGTAGTATTTGTAATCTTATATGTGGATGACATATTACTGATTGGAAATAACATTCCTATGCTTGAGTCCGTAAAGACTTCACTGAAAAATAGTTTTTTGATGAAGGACTTAGGGGAAGCGGCATATATTCTGGGCATTAAGATCTATAGAGATAGATCGAGAAGGCTTATAGGTTTAAGCCAAGATACTTACATTGACAAAGTGTTGAAGCGGTTCAGCATGGAAGAGGCAAAGAAAGGGTTCTTGCCTATGTCACATGGCATACATCTCAGCAAGACTCAGTGTCCTTCGACTACTAATGAGCGGGATCGCATGAGTAGAGTGCCATATGCCTCGGCTATTGTATCTATCATGTATGCAATGATAAGTACTCGCCCAGATCGCTAAGTATGACAAGCAGACACCAGTCTGATCCAGGTGAGAGTCACTGGACAGCGGTGAAAAACATTCTTAAGTACTTGAGAAGGACTAAAGATATGTTCCTCGTCTATGGAGGTGAGGAGGAGCTCGTTGTAACATGTTACACCGATGCTAGTTTCCAAACCGACAAAGATGATTCAAAGTCACAATCAGGATTTGTGTTCACGCTAAATGGTGGTGCTGTTAGTTGGAAGAGTTCCAAGCAGGAGATGGTAGCCAATTCTACGACAGAAGCCGAGTACATCGCGGCTTCGGAAGCCGTGAAGGAGGTTGTTTGGATAAGGAATTTCCTCATTGAGCTTGGTGTGTTCCCGAATGCGTCCAGCCCATTGAATCTCTACTGTGATAACAATGGGGCAATTGCGCAAGCAAAGGAGCCAAGGAACCACCAGAAGAACAAACACGTAATGCGGCGATTTCATCTCATTCGAGACTTCATTAACTGGGGTAAGATCAAGATATGCAAAATACACACGGATCTGAACATTTCTGATCCGTAGACAAAACCACTCCCACAGGCTAAGCATGATGCGCATGTAAGAGCTATGGGTATTAAGTACCTTCTAGATTGACTCTAGTGCAAGTGGGAGACTGTTGGAGGTATGCCCTAGAGGCAATCATAGAGATGATGATATTCCATTTGTATCCATGATTTATATTGTGTTCCATGAATATCCATTAAAGGCTACTTGTATTGTTTTGCAATTATGTAAATTGTATGTGAAACTCTTTACTTGTATGGTTATTCTAAAGTTGTTCCTAGTCGGAGTTCATGTGAGGACAGACATGAATATTATACTAGCACATGTATTAGTTGATGACTATGTTTCACAAGTCATGGACATGGAGATGTTGTACTAATAATGTGGGCACATGTGGAGACACGTGCTAGGACTGACCCAACACGAGAAGTAGTTCTCTCTTTACACAACATATATGTTTTGTCCTTAGACCTGAGATTGTCGCATGTACTCAAGATGTGGATCGACTTACTTAGGGGCTATCAAACGCTACGCCGTAAAAGGGTAGTTATAAAGGTAGTTTCGGGTTTGTCAAGAAGCATGCTATGAGACATGGTCAATCAAGATAGGATTTGCCCCTCTCTAATTGAGAGTGATATCTCTGGGCCCCTCAAGTGATCGGATCCGAAAATGCATGGCCATGCTACGTACGGTTAAGAGTTAACCTACAAAGGGATTCTGAATCACAGGATCGAGAAAGAGCGGTCGGCTTGAAGCTAGACCAAATATCATGAGGCAAAGGGAATAGCATGTATATAATGTTGTGATGGTTCATCTGATATGATCTTCGTGTGCATATAGGAGTTGGCACGTCTTGCTAGAGGCCGCTACCGACTATTGGGCCGAGAAGGAGTACTCGGGCCATGTCTATATGTATCCAAACCCATAGGGTCACACACTTAAGGGGCTGGAAGCCCAATTCGGATGTGATCCGAGTTGGATTAGGTTTAGAAGTACTAGTGGGCCCCGGACCCAGAGGCCCGTCAGGAATCTCTAAAAATAGAGGGGTGGGGGCCCCCTAGGGTTTACACTTTTTGGTGAAACACATCTGTCGCGCCTCCCACGCCCTCGCCTGTTGCAACTCACAGATCTAGCAGTCCGGCTTGCGACGCTTCCTCCCTACACGTGTGGATACCTTGGAGGTGTTGCGCCTGCAGCACTTGGACGAGCCGCCGACGAGCCACGACGAGCCGACGACGAGCCGCGGCACGAGGGCGATCTTGCTGCACGTGGATGAGCTGCTGAGGACCTGCTGGACGTTGACGTGATCGACTACGTACGACTACGTTGATCAACTTCGCTGCATCGACGCAAATCTACATCTTCCGCACCAATAGTGCGTCGAGTGGTAATCCCGTGATCCTTATACGGCAGTTTTCCTAGTTTACGCAGTAGAAAATTTTTGATTTGCGCTAGTGTAGCCTACCTCGTATCCCAACACATTTGTTCTAAGGGCGATATCTCAAAACACCGGCCATATTGCTTTTAAGTGTCCTGCCAAACACTTGGGACGATACTTCTTCAAGTATCTTCCATTCAGAGCTCTAGGTAGCTGAAATCCACTTAAAGTCTCCACCATATAGGAATTACCACGGAGCACACTTGTAATCTTGTATGGCCCTTCCCAACTTGGAGACCACTTTCCAAATTCATTGCTCTTGGCTCCTATAGGTAGAATTGTTTTTCCAACTAGATATCCTACCTGGAACTCTTTGGCCTTAACCTTCTTGTTGTATGCTTTAGCCACTCGAATTTTATCCCATTCAATTTTAACCAAAGCCTCCAATCACTTGTCGGTCACTTCATCAATGTTATCCATCATCAAAGCATAATAGGTATTGAAATCAAGATTATTTTGCTTAGCCAACCTATATGCACTCAGATTCACCTCGACGGGCAAAACAACTTCTTGACCATAGATAAGCTCAAAAGGAGTAACTTTAGTTGCGCCATGTCTAGAAACACGATGAGCCCACAAAGCTTCAGATAATACCTCATGCCATCTTTTAGGATTATCTTCTATCTTCTTCTTGATGAGCTTTATCAAGATTTTATTGTTAGACTCAGCTTGACCATTGGCTTGAGCATAATAAGTAGATGAATTGAGCAATTTGATGCCATAAGGTTCCACAAACCCACGCACCTCTTTTGATATGAATAAAGTCCCCTGATCCGTAGTCAAGGTCTATGGAATACCAAATTTGTGTATAATTTGCTCCTTAATAAACCCAATCACCTCTTGATGTGTCATATTCTTGAGGGAAATTGCTTCAGTCCACTTGGTGAAATAATCAGTGGCCACAATCACAAAACAATGATCCTTTGGCGAAGAACGATGAATCTTGTCAATGAAATCCAATCCCCATCCTCTAAATGGCCACAACTTTATAAATGAATACATCGATGAAGTAGGCACCAACTGAACATCCGTGAATCTTTGACACTCTTCACAACCTTTGTAGTAGCAAAAGCAATCGGCTATCATATTAGACTAATAACAGTAAGCTCGCTTAAGGAGCCACTTCATCACACGAGCTAATTGATGCGTACCACAAACTCCTTCATGCACCTCTGCCATAGCTAATCTAGCCTGACCAAAATCTAAGCACTTTTAAAAGCAATCCATCAATCATCCGACGATACAACTCACCATCCACCAAAGCAAACTTGAGCGCCCACCGTCGGACCTTTCTGTCAACTGAGCACTTAGGATTCTGTAAATAATTAATTAGAGGCGTCCTCCAATCATCCACTTCATCCTTAGCATACTTTGGATGGTCCACGGCCGAAGTGGGATTTTCTCCAAATAGACCGGTCAGACCGGCTGGCTGGGCGGTCAGACTGGTTAGACTGGTCAGACCGGTTTTGGAGGCCGGTTGGACTGGTTCGTCCAGAACACAACACTTGGCCTCGTAAAGCATCAGCTTTCTTTGGTGAAAGTTCTTACATATGCTATAGCTAGATGCTTGTTGTGCTAGAGCATTAGCCCTCAGATTCTCTTCCCTTAGTACATGATAAATGATAAATTCATCCATACAAGATATGATGTCTAGACATTTATCAAGATAAGCATTTAGGAAACCATCCAGGCATTGGCATACTTTGGATACTTGCTGTACCACCAGTAAGGAATCACCATAAGCATCAACATGTTTTACCCCCATCTCTTGTAAAATTTCCAAACCGAATAGCAAGGCTTTATACTCAGTTTGATTATTGGTACACTTGTGATCCAATCGGCTAAGAAACTCAAAAACAGCTCCGTTTGGCAAAATAAGGACCACACCAACACCGCAACCACTTTTGCAAACTGATCCATCAAAGTGCAACTTCCAAGGGGTAATAGTGATATAACTGATATCTAAATTAAGTTGCTCATTTATTCTATGCTCAACGATAAAATCGGCTACAATTTGTCCTTTTATCGATTTCAACGGTTCACAAACCAGATCATATTCGATAAGAGCACAAGCCCATTTGCCGATTCTACCACTCAAAATAGATTTTTGCAACATGTATTTAATTATGTCGGTCTGACAAGCCACTATGCTAGTATTTGATAATAAATAATATCTCAACTTGGTGCAAGCATGATATAACGATAAACACAACTTCTCAATAAAAGTGCACCTCGTCTCAGCATCCAATAACCTTCTACTCACATAGGTAACAACGTGCTCCTTCCCTTCGGTTTCTTAAGTCAAAATAGCCCCAATCACACCTTCTTCGGCTGCCACATATAATTTAAAAGGAATATCATGCTTTGGAGCCTGAAGAACGGGTGGTAAAGATAAATAATCTTTGATTTCCTCAAATGCTTCTTGCTGCTTTGCCCCCCAAGTAAAATCAGCCTCATTCTTCAACCGAAGTAAAGGAGTAAATGCATTAATCTTCCCGGACAAGTTGCAAATAAATCTCCTCAAGTAATGCACCTTGCCCAAGAACTTCCGCAACTCTTTTTTGTAGGTAGGAGCTTGTAGTTTTCTAATAGACTTGATCTTCTTAGGATCAATCTCAACACCTTTCTCATGCACGACGAAGCCCAAGAATTTCCTAGCCGATACACCAAAAACGCATTTGAGTGGGTTCATCTTCAAACCATACCGACACATCCTCTCCAATGCAAGTCTCAAATCAGCCAAATGGGGTTCTAGCCCGGGCGATTTCACCACAATGTCATCGATATATACTTTCAGCACTACTCCAAGCAGATCATGAAAAATCAAATTCATAGCCTTTTGATAAGTAGCACCAGCATTCGTCAAGCCAAACATCATAACAACGCACTCAAACAATCCAACAAATCCTGGACACGCAAAGGCTGTTTTGAATATCCTCTTCGGCCATAAAGATTTGATTGTATCCAGCATTGCTATCAAGAAAAGTATATCATTCTTTGGCCAAATGCAGCATTAATAAGTACATCGGCTATAGGCATAGGATATTTATCTTTAGGCGAAGCTCTATTAAGATTTCTAAATTCAATGCATACCCAGAGCTTGTCGTACCCTTCTTCTCAATAGGCACAATATTAGAAACCCAATCAGCATATCAACAAGGCCTGATAAACTTAGCATGAAGCAACCAATTGATTTCCTCTTTCACTCGGTCATAAATAATAGGATTAAAATGCCTAGTAGGTTGTTTATGAGGCCGAAAACTAGGTTTGATAGGTAGCTGATGCTCAACTAGCTCGTGGCTTAAACTAGGCATTTTAGTACAATTCCATGCAAAGCCATACTCTTTTAACAACTTCATTAAATCGGCCTTAAAAGTAGGCTCAAGGTTTTTGTTTACAAACGTCAGCCTTGGTATAGTACCATCACCAATATCCACCTCCTCTAGAGGATCGGCCGACGTAAACCCTTGTCCTAATTTACTCATGCCATCAAGGTCCTCAATGGCCTCGCACATATCGTTCTTTTGTGCCCGATAGTGTTCTAGCTTCTGCTGCAGCCATTCTAGATTTACATCCATTACATTATATGCGATAGGCTAGCCGATCATCAATCGGCTTTAATACAGCAATGACAAAACCGTCCTTTGTGCAACTGATGTACTCACAATCTGAAAGGTCTATGCCAGATAAGCACTTAACATTATCATGAGCACTCATGGTAGAACTATCGGCTACAGCAACACAAGCCGATGTATCACCATAAACAACCTCCACTTCGTCACCGACCCATTGGATCAAGCATTGATGCAGCGTAGAAGGAACACATTGATTGGCATGAATCCAACCATGACCCAAAATTAAACTGAAGTTACCTTGGGTCTCGGTGATGAAGAAAGCAATAGCCAACGTCTTGATCCCAATGGTGAGCTCCACAGAGACAATGCCTTTAGCTCCCATAGGCTCGCCTACTCCCACACCGCTGAAAGTCATGTTGGTCTTGATCAGCTCCTCATCCGAACCTCCCAATTTCTTGAACAAAGAATAGGGCACTAAATTGACAATTGCCCCTCAATCGACCAACATCCGCGAAATTGGCTTCCCATTGATATGTCCTCGCATGTATAGCACTTTCAGATGATTTTTCGTGGCCCTAGGCTACTGGAATACATCATCCTTAGGACCAAAGTCATGGTGAGCCAAATCCTCCTCCGAGAGTACATACTCATCCATTGACATATGAATCATATTTATATCCAAGGTCATACTCTCAGGCGAAGTACTGTAATCAACAATTTGTTCATCATCCTCTATCTCATGGACTGATGCCAACTCATTGTCGCAAACCATAGGGACGGGAAGAGTGAAGCCGGGCGGCGCCTCTGACTCGACCGATCTGATCGGTTCCCCAACCGGTGTGACCGGTTCAGGCGCTGGCTCAGACGCCTCGACCGGTTTGACCAGTTCCTCAACCGGTCTGACCGGTGGAGCTGGGGCGTCAGCCTTTGCTCTCCACTCTTTCATCTGAGGCGTTGCAGGTCTGTATTTGTTGAACACCTCATGCCTTTGTTTTTCTAGCTCATGTTCCCTTTTCTCTTGTAGCCTTAGCCTTTGTAACTTCCTCCTTTGTGTGCGAGTCAACCCGCGAGGACACCACCTTGGTAAGAAATATTTGGAGCTTGACTCGCTATTGCTAGCCTCATGATCATTGGCAGCGGGTGCTTTCTGACCATGAGATATGACCAGACTACTCATACCAATTGGTCCTTCTGCATTAGTTTCGACGGGAATTTTCATAGACCCAATCTGGATAGTAGCTTCCTCTCTGCTTTTCTGTGAGTCTATCTCCATCTTCTGAATCTCCTCCTTCCTTTGTTTAGGACGATACACCTGCTTCGGAGGAGGAATTCGGTGCATCTAGGCAGACCAGTCTGATCGGTTGGGCCTGATGACCCTGACTAGATGAGTGGGGTGCCCAACGGCCTTGCGTGGGGTGTGAGATCCTGTCCAGAGCTGACTTTCTAGAATCTCCCCATCCAGGATGGAAGGACGACTCTTGCACTAACTGATAAGGCACCCACATCACCCCATCGTCATCCCATATCGGGCGCGGAGGACTTGATGCCGGAGGAGCCCAAGATGTGAAGGGGTACTACCTTGATTTCACCTAGTCACCCCTCTGTCTGATAATCACTCTCGGCGGCGACTCTTGTCTCTCTTGGATAGTAGGTGACCTCGTTCTCTTTTTTACCGGCCGATCGCTTGTACCGGCCTTTTCCTTGGTATACTTGTTCACAAGCATATTAAAAGTGACTTTCTCCTTGGGGCTGATCCCTTGATCTTTTGCCATGTTGAGCTTACAGGTCCCGATATCTGGGCGCTTGGGCTTTATCATTCGGGGGCGACTCTGGGTCTGACTAGTCTAACCGGTGCCCTACATCAGTCTGATCAGTCCAGCCTGATTAGCAAGCTCGAGCGGCTTCTAACCAGATGTCGCGTGTGATGCTTGCCCCCTGTGTCTAGAGGCTTTCACAGTGATTTTTAATGACTGTCTGCCATCTGGAGTCTTTTCATATACCACTTCCCTTGTCAACTTTTTGCCTCTCAAATCAGGCTTCTCTTCCCTGATGACCACATTTTTTTCCTTAGTCGCTTCGACTTGATGCGGCCAAACCAACACCTTGGGTTGCTGAATATCCATTGTGTTAACAAGGAATGGAGTTTTGTCCACTTGCATTTCATGGAACGTCAACCGGCCTTCATTTATAGCCTATTGAACCTATCGACGGAACACATTGCAATCGTTAGTAGCATGAGACAAAGAATTATGAAACTTGCAATATGCTTTTATTTTCAATTCTTCAAGTGGAGGCATAGTATGAGATATTTTCAGATGTCCAAGTTTAAGCAACTCATCAAAGATGCAATCACACTTAGAAACATTGAAAGTAAATTTAACTTCTTCTTGCCGACTCTTTTGGGCTGGCTTAAGAGATGCACAAGAGTAAGATTTAGCTTTGCAAGGCTACACAAATTCAGAAATATAAACTTCATTGTCTTCATCGTTCGAACTATCGGAATTGTATTCAATAGCATGCATATTAGACTGACGAGACTTAAAGTTATCTTTCTCTTTAGCAATTCTAAACTCCATTGTCGAAGCCTTCATGATTACTTGTGAAGTAGTATGAAGCTCAAAACCTTCTAGCCGATCCCTAATATATACACAATTCATATACACAATTCAACTAGTATAATGAAATCAACTATATATACAAATAGATCTTAGCGCGTATTATATATACAAATCAAACTACATATCTACAATCTTCCTGTCGAGGTGTTGCTCGGAGCGTCTAATTGTCGTCCATCGTAATAAAATTCTCCTTATGGATTTACCACCTCGTCCATTAGTAATCCAATGAGACCTTCACATATTGCCGCTACTCTTTCTTTCTTCAAGAGTCCTTGCTGAATATTTAACATCTACAATTTGGAAATTTGTGAATGTTACATGAACAATTAAATATAAGGAGCTAGAAAATAATTAACTAGTAATAGTTTTATTTTACGTACTTTAAAGTTGTGTGGCGTCATATTTAGTCCCTTGGGTCCCATAAAACTGTGCATGTGCTCACAGATGTAGTAGTCACATAGATTATTCCCGGGTTCCTATCTTAAGCACTTCAGTGCGGAAAAAAATAAGTTATGAAATATTCGTGTTATACAATGTACTAAATGTACAGACTTCATACGTACTAGGAAGTCTGTGTTCCATGTAAGTTTTTCTTTGAATGGACTTTTGTGTGTCCTTATGAATTGTTTCCATGCGCTGCGGATTAGAATAATGAATGATATAGTGTAACAGGGATAAAATTTAGGAAACAAACTTTTGCATAGAGATAAAGGTCCAGAATTATTACAAGCCTAGCATGTCTTGCATGTCTTCGTACTCCACCGGATCTTTTCCTCAACGAATCGAAAACAATGACGCGGCTTCTTTTAGGCTCAATTATAATGAGGATCCAGTGGAAGCTGTGTACGTAAAATGTTCATGCATATTAGAGCTATCTAACATTAATCAGGTAAGGAAAAAGACAACGAAAGTAGATGGTATACACACACTTACTTGAAGTTGTATGGAAGTAGTATGAAATCCTTGAATTTTTGTTTGTCTAGGAAATTGTATACTTCCACCAAGGTTTTTTCTGGCGATAATTGTATCTATTTTTGGTTAACTACAGATGGATCCATGAAGCCAATATGTAGGTACACTTCTTGTCGGCACGTCTGAATTAGCATGCTACATAAAATAGAGGACGAAGTTAGTATAGTGACGCACGCAAAAAAAATAATGATATGAGCCAAAATTTACATGTAGATAAAGGAACACTTACAGAACCCAAGCGCTGATCAAAGAGACGTCCAGGGTATCATGATGGTACACTTCGTATATATCCTGGAAGTCTAGCCACAGAACTTTCTCGCCTTCACCGTAAAAATCTATCGGTTTTACCTTAAAGCCCAACATCTCCCTCGAGTTGGCGGACACCTTCATGTACCATTGATGGAATTCGTACATCTTTGTTGATAGCTTCCGTACCAACTCAGGCCTTACTAGAGATTTGCCTAGCTCAAAAGTCCATCTCGGTTGAACTAGCGGTGCAGCTGGCAGCTCAACTTGCCCTAAACATTCATCAAGTCCCATACCGGTTTCTTCCATGAATTTCAACACTTGTGCTTGTTGATCCAAGGGCATTGCTACTACCCTTTGAGCGTCTTTTTTTGATAAATGCCTGAGGTCGGGGACAGCACCACTGGAAGATGACTTTCCTTTCCTTTTGTCCCTCTCATCAGCCTTTACTAAAGCTCATTCGTAGTTTGATAGTAGTGGTATCCTTTTCTTGACTCTTTCTTCCATCCTGATAAAAAAGTTTAAATCTCTTCGATTTACTAGTGGTGGTTCCATCTCCCTTGCTTTTTTTTCGGCTTGTTTCTTGAACCACACACTGGCCTCTGCTTGGATTTCTGCCCACTGTTTTGCATGACTCATTGCCTCCTAGCGTTCCTTACGAGTCACTTCAGGCTCCTTTATTTTCTTCTTTCTCTGTCTTTGCTTGGGAGGCGGTGCTCATGACTTCTTTAGTGGTGATGCTCGCAGGTTTTGGATATTCAAATACCATTTCCTGATCATTGTTTATCCATTGGATACATGTCATCTGAGCTCTGTTAGTTCATTGTCTTTTACTGATTAGTGCTTATAAGACTGTCAGCATTTTCTCTATAGTATATGTTTCTTTTATTTATTGGATACTCAATGGTTTCAATATGATGTATCAACCTTAGTCTGTATCAACCTAGTCTGAATATTCCTTGTTCAACAGTATAAATGTGTGTGCACAAGTATTTACAGTACTTAGACCATAAACTAACAGTGATACATTTACTGTTAATTACATTATTATGTCATGTAAATGAGGTTCTGCTGTTTTTTAAAAATCTATAGGTTGTGTATGCATTTGAGGAGTTACACACTTCCAAAAAATTATTTGTTATTTGACCAACTATAGAAAAATATGTTAAGCTGTTCAATTTGTATATCACTTTTTTTTCTAATATTCTATTATGCTTCATATTTTGTGTTAAGTTATCTGATTTGTAGTCTATTCATTAAGGATTTTCTTTATCATTTTCTTTGAATCGTTGCTTTTACAGTACTATGTATGTTTTGCTTTGCTAGATGATTGTTCTAATATGGATTCTATTTCATTAGTTGGTTGATTGGCAGCATCGTGTTGTGAGAAGGCTTTTGTTTTATTTTGGTTCCTAGTTAGGATTGTAACAGATTTTGTTGTCTTACTGTTCGTATTCACTAGGATTACTTTGTTCATTGCACCGTAAAATATGCAACATTGAGATGTATTTTTTTTGGGTCAGTAGGACTTCTGGTGTTGCCTTTTGTGTAGGTTGCCCCTATTCCATTTCTTCTAATTTTCAACACAAAGTGAGATCACAATTAAATGAAAACCGAAACATAAACGGAGGTAGGCACTGTCTCTTCTCTTTTTCATCCTCTCAATCGTTCTTGTTAAATTTGGGATATTTGAGGAATCTGTCTTTGGGGGTTTCAGTGACTACCCAAATTACTTTGTTAATCTGGAATTCATAGAAAAGTAATCTGTGGTTTTTTAGTAATCTACATGTGGTTCTGGCAAAATTTGGGATATTTGAGGAATCCGTCTTTGGGGGTTTCAGTGACTACCCAAATTACTTTGTTAATCTGGAATTCATAGAAAAGTAATATGAGGGGTTTGAGTAATCTGAATGTGGTTCTGGGAAATTTGGGGGATTTGAGAAATTTGTATTTGGGGGTTTCAGTGACGCCCCAAATTAATTTGTTAATCTGGAATTTATAAAAAAGTAATATGTGGTTTCTGAGTAATTTGCATATAGCTCTGGGGAATTTGAGACATTTGAGGAGTTTGTATGTGAGGGTTTTAGTAACTACTCAAATTAATCTATTAATCTGTGATTCCTAGAACAGTAATCTGAGGGTTTTGAGTAATATGCATATGTTTTTGGGGAATTTGGGAATTTGACCAGAACAGTTTCAGCCTTTGGTGTTCACAACAACAATTGTACCATATCTTGTACGATATAATGGTGTAATTTAGTCTTCTGGCTTTTATTATCATCCATTTATTTGTTTGGGAATTTGTAACTTTCATATGCTCCAGAAGAATCTGGTTGCCTAATATGGTGTTTCTGTTATGTCTACAGGGTTTGTTGCTTGGTTTCTTTGAATATTCAAACACCTAAAACAGAGTTGCAGGTGGTGAACTCTCTCGTGCACTTGTACTCTTTAGTTATGTCGTTTGATTCAGTTCAGTTGTAGTTCGTTCCTGATTGGGTCTAATTTGCAGTTGTGCACTTGTACCTGAAACAGAGTTGCAGGTGGTGTAGTTTGTCGTTTGTTTCTTGATTAGGTTAAAATAGCAATAGCAGCAAGTTGAATTGTCTTTGCTACTGATTACAGCTTTTTCTCTATACCAACATCTAAATACCTACTCTATTTCTTTCTCTGTTAGTAGCTTCAAAAATAATCGTTCTTCAGATATTTTAGTAACTAGATTGTATTCTATTCTTAGAGCATGACTTCAATTCAGTTTATTATCCATCTGATATATGTGTACTCTGTTCCTCTAGTTTTACCCTTTGATTTCATAAGGGCAATGATCATTCTTTATGTTTTACTCAATTTTCACTGAACAATTATCCTTTTAGTATGTCACTGTCAGTCTGACCATCACTAAGTAGCCTACAAAGTTTCTGTTGCACATATGAAAAGTTTCTCTTGCACATATGAAGTTGCTCATTTATATCTTACATTACTTTCTTAGTATTCTTACTTTAGGCAGTGGGATGTAATTTTTTTCATTCTACATATGTAATTTTTGTTTGTTGAATTTCTGTACATATGGTACTGCTTGGTCTGATTTTATATGTGTGGCCTGGTTGATTTGATTTCATATGTGGATATTTTTTTGTCTTTAATTCTGTGTGTATTAAATTTAGGTGAGCAATATTCTTGTTTCACTCAAATTTTAGTACCAGATTTTTTGGGTGAGTTGGGTGACAAAATCACCCGTGTGAGAGCAGCAAACAAATTACTCAAATTTTTTTCCGAGCACAGCATCTAAACCCAGCTCGTTGAGAACCACCTGCAGCTGATTATCTGGGCTCGGGGTGGTGTTGTACGTGGGACTCTCTTTCTATCGTAAATTTGTAATGATTTGAATCTGTTGACCAAAATTTGCTAAGGACGATTTCTTAGGAAAGCGAACACACGGCATGCTCACTCAGATCAAGATAACATTTCCCACCGTCGAAGACAAGCGAGCTGAGGTAGGTAACAGTGAGAGTATTTCGTTAACGTCATCCTTGGTTACTCTTGATTAAAAGTTAGCTGATTTAGGTAAACAGATAGCTGATTCTATGAAATTGGTGATAGACGACAACAATGAAACATAATATTCGATTGAAAGTAATGATGGCATCTTCTTACAAAAATCTAGCCACAGGATGATACCTCAGAATTCATACGAAGCTCACGACCAATGGCGGATTGAGGTGGCGCTGACAGAGCCTTCACGCTCACAACGTGCTCAAAAGATTGCATGACCCATGCTAGAGATCGATAAGAGTGGGAGTGCGCGGTCAGGGTGCCATGTAAAGCAGTAAATGCATAAAGTGGAGGGTTATGAACTTAGATGATATAATAATAGATGCATAAGAGTTCGTGGATCTAAGTGATACCTCGATCCAAGGATCATGCATTTTATTTTATTTTTTATAAAATGGAGGATTTATTTATTATGTCTATGTTGGCACACGTCAACCTTTTTTGGTGGACCAAAATGAACCCACGTGGGCCTGCTGGAGCCAGGCGATGCAGGGCGACCCACGTAGGGAACGTCCTTCTGCCGGCTTACCCTTTTGGGCCGGGTTTTCCAGCGGCTACTTTCCTGCGCTGGCCGGGAGTAGTGGGGTATCACGGGTGTGCTTGAGCCCAGGTCCTGATGCCGGCTGGAGTAGTGTAGTGTCACGGGTGTGCGTATTGCTAGAATCCATTTATCTGTACAACACTAGCCCAGCTATCACATACTTCCTCCGTTCCAAATTATAGATCATTTTGACATTTTTATAAATCAATAAATATTATTATGCATCTAAACATAAAGTATATCTAAGTGCATAACAAAGTCTATGAATCTAAAAAAATAAAAGGACCTATAATTTGGAACGGAAGGAGTAATTAGCTTTGGTTGAGCCCAACTACATATACGGGCTAGAGCAGACAATCTACCATCCAAAATAATGGAAATATTTCCTTCGCTATACTCCCTCCATCTCAAAATAAGTATCTTTTTAGGATTCAAATTTTATCCCACAAAACATGTACCTTTATTAACTATTAAAAAAAAGTACATATGGAGAAGGGTATAGAAGTTAGAACCAATCAAATGAGTAATTGATATTATTTTTCTAGTTTCAACGCAATTGCATTTATTTAGAATTTAGAAAACTAAATAGACATCACAACTTTCAGTTACAATTAGTATAAGTTATTAGGGGCAACATGGCCATTTCTTATAGCTGCTATTATGTCGGAAATTTGCTAAGAGGATATTTATTTTGGGACGGAAGGAGTGGTTAAGAACAAAAATTGGTGACCCTTAAGTTAAACATAGAACGTTTGACAATGAATAGTAAAAAAACCATTCTAGATTGATGATAAATTATTCCACTAAAAAAGAGAATTGCTCTATAAGGAAAATTCTGCTGCTTCAACAGGAACATATTATTCAGGTGGAAAAAGTATACACAAGGAAAAATTATACATACCCGTGTAGCAAAAAATATACACATGTAGCAAATTATTGGACTTGCATAACAAAAAAATATAAAAAATAAAATAAATCATAGCAGGAATAAAATGAACAAATCTTAAAACTCATGGGAAACAATACAAATGCAACAAACCATAGGACTCGTGAATAAAAATACACAAATCATAGGATCGCATAAAAAATATACACAACAAATATGTCATATGAGTCAGAAACAAAAATATACATATGATAAAAATCATGGAATAAAAAATATATAGACCTAACTTAAACTGGCTTAAGTGCGCTTAGTCGCTGTCAGAACAACAATTATCCGAAATGCACTTAAAACAATGTAAGTCCAGTAGTCCGTTGAGTGTCCCTAGGACTCCTTGAAACTTCCACAACGTGTTCCATATCCATACATCAGGATTACTTCCCTGATGGGAAAGCATCAACAAATATTATATTTTTACATACATATCGAGATACGGATTACAAACCATAGTTTGAAACAAACTTAACAGTGTAGGTTAGAACAATACTAAGAGTTCAAAACATAAACAAGTTCAGGCGAATAATTAAACACTTGAGTTTTTATTCTAGAGTATCGTGAGACTCGTACAATACTCTAGTTCTTTGGGGCTTCTCCCTCAGCGGTCTGCTGCTGAGTTTATGAAACAACAACGAGGATCC
Organism: Setaria italica; assembly: GCF_000263155.2. Taxonomy (NCBI): domain Eukaryota; kingdom Viridiplantae; phylum Streptophyta; class Magnoliopsida; order Poales; family Poaceae; genus Setaria; species Setaria italica. Next base: position 15,946,065 of record NC_028457.1, on the reverse strand, counting down.
CTGAGTACGAGGGTACTCAGCAAGACTGACCTGACTAACCAATATAAATAGATTTTCTTTTACTGAATGATAGCTCTTTGGAGTACTGGTTGGCTCATCTTTTGCGGAAAAAAGCTTACTATAAGTGGAACCTTAGTTTTATCTTTTTATTTTAGTTTAGTTTGCACCTAACAAGTCTAGATGAATAAAACGTTTTGAGCAACCAAATGGAACTAAGTCATACAACATATTAACTTCAGGAAAAATATTTCGTTCAACTTGATTACACTATGATGCTTAGCGATGATCAAGTGCATTCATAATCGAGAATTGCAGTCATCCGGACCGATTTACATCCTGCAGGAGATACCTGACGACCAGCCATGCACAACTGTACGGGTTGCACACAACAACTTTTCAATTAGCCGTACCCAAAGATTGGGAATATGACTACCCGAACCCAGGGACGCACCCCCACATGGGACCCCACGTCTGGCCTGATCTCCATGCGAGTTTCAGGCTACGCCCCTACCTTTCCACTGCACGCCAAGCATGGGTACGAAATATTCCTGATCAGAGAGCCAACTAACCTACCGGGCTTTACTGGTCCCATACTCAGTAAGCAACCAAGTAAAATCACTTGATCAAAGATTATGACAACGAACGGACCTTAACCAAATTAACTTACTAGACAGAACTACCATCTCTAGCTTTTGTCTGCATTTCCAAAAATCTCAGGCCATTTCCTTGATTAACATGTATGACCATCTTAGCCTTAGAGTTGAGTAACCAAAGTTACTCACAGGTATCTAAGCATTACTAAGCATAGGATACTTACTAATTGATGAACAGGTGGCAAAGATGTCCTTAATAAAAAGGTTGGATTGTGCATAAAAGTGAGTTTTCAATCAACTCCTAGACCAAATGCACACACATAAGGAAATAACCAATAATTGGACTCATGAATAGTAATTTCCGAAAGTAGATGGGTTTAGATGCACTTGGGCTTGCCTTGATCCACAAAAAGGTTAGCGTCTTCAAATGATCCTGCCTCGCAAGGGATCAACTCGACAACCTCCTCAAACTCCGAAGGTTCTTCAGAAAATTCTAGAAATTCCACTTTTGGAGCTTCAATGTCTACGATTTAGTACATGTAGGAGTTAGAGATGCAAACTTTTGAACACATGACTATACAACTTTCCTTCATGATAAAGTTGCAAGCCAACACTAAACTACCCTTAAAGATTAACCCATAAATTTTAGTTTCCTTACTAACCTAACTTAAGCTTGTTCTTTTATTTTAGAAAAGCATTATAATAATTTTCTAATCTCAAAACTTAATTCCTATGAATTAATAACAATTTGTGAATAAGAAAACATTATTCAAAATTTTATGCATTTAATAAAGGTTAAGTATTTACTTAAATACCTTAAATAAAGGTACTAAATAAATACCTAATTTTTATTAACTTTTCCTAGGGTTTAAGAATTTTAATGCATAAAGAAAAAAATTAAATAAGCCTAAAAAAATTGGTTTCACTAATTTTGGACAACTCTACAATTTCTAGTGAATTAAATGGTGAAAAATGAATTTAAACTATTTATCTATAAATAGAAAACTATGATTATCCAAACCCCCCGGAAAGACCTTTCTCACTTATCCCCGCCCTACCCACTCTCTCTAACTTGCGGACCCAGTCCACACACAATACTTCTGCCCCCAACCGCGGGTATAGGCGTGGGTACGCATCATTCCTCGCCAGTAGCGAGGTCTCGAGTGATGGGGTTTGGCTTGCTCGACTCGCCTCGATGTTGCGCACACGCTGGTGGTGGTGTTGGGGTGGCTCGACCGGCGACAGCGGAGAAACCACAGGTAGAACGGCAGCGCTAGGGTTTGCGGCGACGGGCGGTTCAACGGCGACGACTCGACGGCAACAAGCTCGATCAGCAGCTTCGCCTTGACCTACAATGCACGGCGCTCACCCAAACCAGGGCTCCCCATGGCCAGAGCTTAGAGCTCTCCTACGGCAGCCATGGCGGCGGCGGACACACGGCGGCGCTGGCGTTCCGGCCACACCGGCCATGCTCCAAGCGAACAGGTGGTTCTACACCATATACAACCTAAGCGCAGCTCACCTAGACCTTTGGACAGCGACCTTAGCCCCGGGAACCAAGACTTCCACGGCAGCGGGTTCCTTACCGAAACAGAGCAGTGGCCGAGCGCGAAGAAGATGACGGCGGGGTGGCGCTACGGTAGAGAAGGTGGAGCGGCTGCTAGCAGTGGAGGTGCAGGGTGCTCAAGCGAGGCTTTGGGTGGAGGGAAAGGGTCGGTGGTGGATGGACGGCAACGGAGCGTGCCGGCAACCGGGGTGCGGTAAAAAGCGAGCGGCGGTAAACGGATGAGCAAGACGAGCGAGAACGGAGAGCAGTACTTATCCGAATTTTCACCGTGCGCATGGTTGCCACCTCCAGCCTGCTTGCTCGCGTGGATGCTGGCCCTGACTTGCGCGTGGCATAGCGGCGTCGCGCTGACCGGCGAGCTGGCAGTTTTGTAGAGAATCCCAAGTAATCCAAACTCTCAAATTTCCTTTAAGCAAACTTGTAGAGAATCCCAAGTAATCCAGTTGATAGTTTTGCTTCAAGTCAAAAAGATCGCTTTAAGGCTATGACTTTCGAGCTCCAAAGTTCGGGCAAAACTCAAACCGTTAACTGAATCATGCAATTCAGTTTCATTTAACATTTTGACAGGGCCATTTACCCCTCTTTGGGCTCGATTTTAAATGCTCAATCTTCTTTTTTTCCAACTTCCACTTATATTTGTTCAGAAAGTAATAGGGATTCCATTTTGCACATGATCACATATACCTTTCACACTAAATTTCTCAGAAATTGGCACCAAAAACTGCTAAACGACTCTATTTTTCTAGGACTTAAACAAAATTCGTCTGACAGCATACAGTTTCAATCTTTGGGCCATTAGAAAAATTCCAATTCCTGCCTATCCTTGTCCAACAACACCTTCCATATATTCCTTGATCCTCATAGCCTATTTGGGCTCAAAATCCTTTCAAGATTTATATGGAAAAAGTTTTAGAAACGAATTTCAACCTCGCATAGTTATCACTGTTTTCAGACTTGCGAAATATCTCAGCAGCTATGCTGAAATCTGCTCAACTTCCCCACTTTGAGCGTCATTTTAAATTTGAATCCTTCACTTTCTTTGGCCAACAACACATCCAAGAGACTCTTCATGAACCATAGCTCACTCATGTTCCATAATATCTTCCCACTTAAATGAAAGACTCTTCAGAAACTAATTTCTAGTACTCAATTTCTCTCATTTCTGATTTTTCATTTGTAGTACTCACAGCTAGAATTTAACTCCAAACTTTATTCCTTTGGGTTTGAAATACCTTTTAGGCTTGACCTCCCATTTTTGCCTATTTTTACCAAATTCAAATCTCAAAATTAAGATTTGACCAAATTTAGCTCCAATTTAACTTTGGCCCATAATCTTCCCTTTTCCTCCAAATTTCACCATTAACTTCTCAATGACATTCTTAATCTGCCATTAACATGGGGTGTTACAAGGAGCAATCACATGGCTCGTCTAACAAGAAAAATGCACACAAGGAACAACTCATGCGAAACAAAAAAAAGTATAGACATAGAAAAAATATAGGACTTGCCAAGCAAAAAGATTATACTCATGAAAACTCATGGAGCAAAACTTTGTACACCTAGTACAAAAATCTATACACCAAGAACAATTAGTATAGGAACCATGTACAAAAAATTAGACCAAATCTTAACTGGGCCAAATTTTGCTCAACTTTATCCAACGAAGAAAATACATAAATCTATACTAGTACGGAAAATTTAAATGATAAATAAGAAATACGGAGAAGGAAATGAACGAAATGCAAAGAAAAAGAAAAAAAAATTAAGCCACCACATCTAAACACGTTATGTAGGCTGAAAGCACCTACCTGGATCATTTACACATGGACTGTCAGACATGCTAGTTGGGCGGAAACTGGCCTCACGGAGGGAACCGAGGAGAGGGAGCTTGCTTATGGGCCGGATGGGAGGACCCAAGCATTTCTGCCTTCTCTACCTAGCTGTGTGGGTTTGGTGCATGCAAAAAATAAATAAATAAATAAAAACTGCCATGGACATTTAGGTTTGGTTTTGCCTCTCTCTACTCTCAAGGATCGAACCATCTATCCTAATAAAAATATCATTTCCACTCCCCTAACGAAAAGCACTCATGCAACAGGATCGGTTGATTTCACTGTGGATATATATATTTTTCTAATGTACACGCACCGAATCTCAATATTTTTTTTGATAATAACACCGAATCTCAATTTGGAATTTCGATTCTTCGCCACTCAAGCTGTCAGGTTATTCCATGAGTCGATTTTCCTTCCTCACTGGGAAGGCCTATATAATAGTTTCCTAATTCGCAGAATTATTGACATAATAAGCTAGCTACTAAAGATTAGCCATATGCAATTAACTATATATTTTCTTGGAAAAAAATTCATTTTACTCCCCTTACCTATCCACTTTGTCTGCATAACCCCCTAAATAAAATAGGCTCACTTCACCCCTGAACTATTTCATTTGGCCTAATCTACACCTAATTAGTTTTCTCTTGTTTGTATTTTGAGTTCAAATTTTGTGAGCAGATACAAAATATGATACTTTATGTTAAAAAAATTATACTAAAATTTTTTCATAGTTACTTTTATAGGTTAGGAATATTTAATACAAAATTAATCTTAGATATTCAAAACTGTAAGAAAACTAATCATGAAAAAATTGTAATGTATTTTTCCATTGTAGAGCATCATGTTAGAAGCTAGCTGACAAAATCTGAAATTAAAACTCAATTTGTACGTGAAAAAATAAAGAAGAGAAATCTAATTGCGAGGTAGATTAGGTCAAATAAAATAGTTCGGGGAAGTAAAGTGAGCCTATATTTTGCTTAGCGGGTTAAGCGGATAAATTAAAGTAAATATATGAGGTGAGTAAAATGGAATTTTTCTTATTTCCTATCTACCTTTTGGGATCATTTCAATGTGTGGGGGCATAATTCGACTATAGATAGACAGGAAAGTGACGTAGGTGTGGATAGTTTCGGAGCGAGTGATCCATTTCTATGCCCCACGCATTGACGAGTAGGAAGAAATGTAGCAGCATTTAGATTTAGATTCATTACACGTCTAAAATTTGGGTGCACAGAGAGTTGTGGCATGTCCATTACAGCATGATACTGCAGCACGGTAATACATTATAAGTAGGACGAAGGTATGAAGTGATCTGGGGTGCTAATACACCCCAAAAATAGAAAAATAGTGATTATGTCCAAATTTCCACCATATTTGCGTCCCTCGTTATTAAACTTTATGCACCTTAAATAACCTTATTCTTTATCTTCTCCAATTTGCTCTAGATTCGGTACATAGTATAAAGTCCACCGCCGATCCTTAAAGCGTTGTGTCATCCTAGTCCCTAAACTCGCAAAATGCATAATTAGATCCTTAAACTCGCTAATTGTACCGTACGAGTCCAAAATCTGAATTAAACTGCCCTTTGGCAGTTGACTGTATTAGAAGTGGACATAATAAGTGGGACCCACCTGTCAGTTCCGTCTTTCTTCTCTCCAATCTCCTCACATCGGCCGAGCTCCTACCTATGGCGACTGGTGGCTGCACTCAGTACCTCAAGAGCCAACACGAAAGATGTCGTACGCATGGGCGAATCAAGAATTAGATAATAGCGGCTGCTCTGCTTGCTGGTTTAATTTGCCGATTTGCCTGGATGGCTGCAGGACCGCCAGATGCCCAGTTACCCATAGCGGCGTAACCATGAACCAGGGGACTGGTGACCAGGGACCAGTTGCCCATAGCGGCATAACCATGAACCAGGGGACTGGTGGCCAGGACACAGGCACATGGCCCCTTACAACACAGGAGCTCGGGCACGACATAGTATGCTAGACGTCCCATCGCCCGCCGCCCATGTGGCCTCATGCCTGCATCTTGCAACTGCTGGGAACGGGTGCAGCGGGATGCGGGACTAGGAGAGCTGTGCGAAGTGGTTGGCCTTGGCCGGGTCGTCGAGCAGGGAAGTGACGAGGTTGCAACTGAGAGGACGACGGCATGGAGGAAGAGCACGAGGTCCTCAGTCTCGTTGGCATCGTGGATGGTCGGGGGCATCTATGGCAGGTGACGAGGCACGGCGCGAGGAGGAAGAAAACAATGGATAAGACAGAGAGGACAGGGAGAGATGGAACTAACTCGTGGACCCCACTTATTATGTCCATATTATGATACAATCAGCTGCCACATGGGCAGTTTAACTTAAGTTATGAATATTTAGGACTCGGATGGTACAATTAGAGAGTTTGGGGATCTAATTATACGTTTTGCGAGTTTGAGAATTGGGATGACACAACACAAGTCAAATTTAAGGACTGGAGTTTACTCGTCTTAACAATTTGTCGCTCGCTTCACCATTCGCTTGAGTGGAAGCAATACTGACGCCACACGAGTAAAGATGGCAACGGGTAAAATCGGCGCGGATACAAAGTCGAGGTATCCATACCCGCGAGCAAAAAATCATACCCACGCCCGCACCCGCTATCCGTCATGGGCAGAAAATCGTGCCCGTGCCCGCTATCCGCGAATAGCGCATGCCCGTGTACCCGCATAGCATTTATACAACAGTAAGGCAAGAGACAAAAACCATCACGCAACACAAAAATACAACTCTCAATTCTAGTTTTTCACCATGTTAAACAACCATCAAGCAAGAGATAAAAACCATTAGATAAAGGTCTAACCAAGCAAATAAATAAGTCTTACACACATTATCAGTTTAACAGAAATCCAAGCATGTTCAGTTTTGCAGTTGCCATGATTTAGCCATCTTCCACATAGACAAATAATACAGAGGAAAGTGAACAATTGCCCATGGAAAAGAAGAGCTTGCAATTCCTTCCTTTTCTTTTTGAACCTTTGCAATTCCTTCATACAACAACAGCAACAATAAGATGAAAATATAACTACCATGAGACTTACTTTTAAGTCCAGATTATCAGAACATAGAAGCTACCTAGGCACCGGCAACCGGTGAACAGGGCACTGGCAACCGGCGGACCGGCACTGGCGGATGGGGCAACGGGCGGATCCGGTCCTCCGGGACGAACGACGGCGGGAAGGGGCAGCGGGGCACTGGCGACGGGCGGATCCGGTCCTCCGAGAGGCGCTAGCTGGTGGATTCGGGACTCGGGAGGCGCTGGATTCAGCGCTGGCTGGCGGCGCTGGGGGAGATGGCAGCGGATTCGGGCGTCCGAGGTCGGCCGGCGGCGGGAAGGGGCGGCGCAGGCGGTGGGAAGGGGCGGCGCAGGCTGTGGCAAGGGGTGGCGCTGGAATGGATCAGGAGTCGGGCGCGAGGAGATGGGGGACGAGGTCACGGTCTCACGGACGGGGGAGGTCAGGATGGGAGTGACTCGTTGCGGCGGGCAGAGGGAGAACCGTAGAAATGAAACCCTAGACTCTGAGTTTATATACATGGTATTGCGGTTGGGGTCACATGTCAGTCATTGGAGCGGGTCTGGCGGGTTTGCAGGTGCGGATATCATTTTTTACACCCGTGAGCAAATATCCGTTGGGTCTAGGATCACGCCCGCGCTCGTGCCCGCGGGCACAGAGTTAGACCCATATCTGTGACCATCGGGTTTCATATCCGCAGGTTTGTGGGTATTTTCAACCCGTTGCCATCTTGACACGCGAGCTAGCACCAAACGTCAGCGTCACTATCGATCGATCTCGAGAGTCAAATTAATGATTTGCTGCAAAGATGTAGTCAGTTTTTACGAGATCTCCCGTGTTAGTACACACCTCGCGTGTTGACTTGCAAATTCAAATAGGCAATCGAATTTAATTAAGTATATATAATATAATACTACTCTGTGCTGGTAGCCGCCACTGCGACCCTAATAAACAATCAGCTTCTTGTTTGTCTCCGGCGAAATTGTTGGAGGGCAGCATAGCTGCGAAATTCAACGCGGGACCGAAGAACTCTCGTTTGCGGCTGCAGCTGAGGCACGAGGCGCGTATATGTTTACTACGTGTCAGATGCGATCGAGACACTTCAGCCAGATCACAATGCAGTTGTGTCACGCCGCTAATAATTCTGTTAAGCACACGTGTTCATATTGCGCCGTTTGATGTAGCTACCTGTCCCTTGCATATATAGTACAGGTGGGCTCAGTGGAGAGTTAATCAACCCTTTCCACTTCAAAATATAGTTTACTTTTGCTTTGTCTTAATCAAACTACTTTTAACTTTGATCAAGTTTTTTTTAAATATAATTAGCATCTATCTTATAGTATAAAAGTAAGTACAGTATGAAAACATATTGCAGGGTGGATTTAATGAAACTAACTGGTTGTTGTAAATGCTGGTACTTTTTTCTATAAACTTAGTCTAAATTTGAGAAGTTTGGTCTAGGAATAAACTAAAGTGAAATATAATTTGAAATATACTAAGCAATCCCGTAATGAGTAAATGGACAAATGGAGTACATCAAGGAGAAAAAGGTGATATTAGTACAATGCTGTGGTCATCAAGGTATTGGTTTAGCTTTGTCTAAAAAGGCAAAATAGACAAATTGGTCCCTAAACTTTATACTAAGGTCAAGTTCATCTCTCAACTTTCAGATCTACCATTTTAGTCCTCAACTTTCTTTTTTTTATCAAATTCATCCTTATGCTGATGTGTGGTGCTCCATTCTAGCATAAGAATAATATGAAAACTCCTTTTTCCCCTTGACTTCCTCTTCACAAGTAAATAGCCATAATCTGAAATCCTCAAACTAATATTATCATTCTTCTCTACAACTCGATCGGCAGCTCTGATCGGATCATATGGTCCACAATTCGTAGGGCTCTTTTCTTGTTTTGTTTTAATTTTATATCACTGCACTTCACAAGAGTGTTCTGCATGCCTCGGGCTGATGTGTTCATGTTCGTGTTTGCTATGACCAATGGGCTCTGGCCAAGTTATGCCCAATGGAACGGACCAGCTTGTTGCAATAATTAGGTCTCGACATGGCAAAGGTCTGCTAGTGATGAACAGAAAGAAGCCATGTCTGACGGAGCTTCAAAAGTACTAGACCTCACTGGCTGTCACTGCACAACAGGCCCTCATGGAAATAGAGGAGGGAAGAAAGAGCCAAGGTAGAAAGTACATTTTGCATTAGTTTCATACAAGTATGGAGTGCCACGTCACTATAAGGACGAGTTTGATATAAAAAATAAAAGTTGAGGAACTAGATTGACCGATCTGAAAGTTGAGGGACTAATTTGACCCTCGGGACAAAGTTGAGGGACCAAATAGCCTATTTTGCCTCTAAAACACTAGTAGAGAATTGGCTTTCGATCCGACCCCTTTTGTCCCGGTTTAAAGTTGGCCCGGGACAAAAGGGGGTGCGCCGGGTGGGGAAAATTGGAGGGAGCATTACTCCCGGTTGGTAATTGCAACGGGACTAAAGGCCCCCTTTAGTCCCGGTTGCAACGGCTAGCTGGGGGCGT